>NW_027207406.1:0-300000 GCF_963455315.2 Globicephala melas
GACGGGGACGGTTTAGGGTCCAGGTGAGGGTACGACAACGCTTTAGGGGGAGCGTACGTGTGAGGGCGCGGGTTAGTGTCAGCGTACGGGTTAGGATTAGGGGGACGGGTGAGGGTCAGGCTTCGGGGAAGGGTTAGGGTTAGGGTTCGGGCTAGGGTTAGGGTTAGGGGACGGGGACGGTTTAGGGTCCAGGTGAGGGTACGACAACGCTTTAGGGGGAGCGTACGTGTGAGGGCGCGGGTTAGTGTCAGCGTACGGGTTAGGATTAGGGGACGGGTGAGGGTCAGGCTTCGGGGAAGGGTTAGGGTTAGGGTTCGGGCTAGGGTTAGGGTTAGGGGACGGGGACGGTTTAGGGTCCAGGTGAGGGTACGACAACGCTTTAGGGGAGCGTACGTGTGAGGGCGCGGGTTAGTGTCAGCGTACGGGTTAGGATTAGGGGACGGGTGAGGGTCAGGCTTCGGGGAAGGGTTAGGGTTAGGGTTCGGGCTAGGGGTTAGGGTTAGGGGACGGGGACGGTTTAGGGTCCAGGTGAGGGTACGACAACGCTTTAGGGGGAGCGTACGTGTGAGGGCGCGGGTTAGTGTCAGCGTACGGGTTAGGATTAGGGGACGGGTGAGGGTCAGGCTTCGGGGAAGGGTTAGGGTTAGGGGTTCGGGCTAGGGTTAGGGTTAGGGGACGGGGACGGTTTAGGGTCCAGGTGAGGGTACGACAACGCTTTAGGGGGAGCGTACGTGTGAGGGCGCGGGTTAGTGTCAGCGTACGGGTTAGGATTAGGGGACGGGTGAGGGTCAGGCTTCGGGGAAGGGTTAGGGTTAGGGTTCGGGCTAGGGTTAGGGTTAGGGGACGGGGACGGTTTAGGGTCCAGGTGAGGGTACGACAACGCTTTAGGGGGAGCGTACGTGTGAGGGCGCGGTTTAGTGTCAGCGTACGGGTTAGGATTAGGGGACGGGTGAGGGTCAGGCTTCGGGGAAGGGTTAGGGTTAGGGTTCGGGCTAGGGTTAGGGTTAGGGGACGGGGACGGTTTAGGGTCCAGGTGAGGGTACGACAACGCTTTAGGGGGAGCGTACGTGTGAGGGCGCGGGTTAGTGTCAGCGTACGGGTTAGGATTAGGGGACGGGTGAGGGTCAGGCTTCGGGGAAGGGTTAGGGTTAGGGTTCGGGCTAGGGTTAGGGTTAGGGGACGGGGACGGTTTAGGGTCCAGGTGAGGGTACGACAACGCTTTAGGGGGAGCGTACGTGTGAGGGCGCGGTTTAGTGTCAGCGTACGGGTTAGGATTAGGGGACGGGTGAGGGTCAGGCTTCGGGGAAGGGTTAGGGTTAGGGTTCGGGCTAGGGTTAGGGTTAGGGGACGGGGACGGTTTAGGGTCCAGGTGAGGGTACGACAACGCTTTAGGGGGAGCGTACGTGTGAGGGCGCGGGTTAGTGTCAGCGTACGGGTTAGGATTAGGGGACGGGTGAGGGTCAGGCTTCGGGGAAGGGTTAGGGTTAGGGTTCGGGCTAGGGTTAGGGTTAGGGGACGGGGACGGTTTAGGGTCCAGGTGAGGGTACGACAACGCTTTAGGGGGAGCGTACGTGTGAGGGCGCGGGTTAGTGTCAGCGTACGGGTTAGGATTAGGGGACGGGTGAGGGTCAGGCTTCGGGGAAGGGTTAGGGTTAGGGTTCGGGCTAGGGTTAGGGTTAGGGGACGGGGACGGTTTAGGGTCCAGGTGAGGGTACGACAACGCTTTAGGGGAGCGTACGTGTGAGGGCGCGGGTTAGTGTCAGCGTACGGGTTAGGATTAGGGGACGGGTGAGGGTCAGGCTTCGGGGAAGGGTTAGGGTTAGGGTTCGGGCTAGGGTTAGGGTTAGGGGACGGGGACGGTTTAGGGTCCAGGTGAGGGTACGACAACGCTTTAGGGGGAGCGTACGTGTGAGGGCGCGGGTTAGTGTCAGCGTACGGGTTAGGATTAGGGGACGGGTGAGGGTCAGGCTTCGGGGAAGGGTTAGGGTTAGGGTTCGGGCTAGGGTTAGGGTTAGGGGACGGGGACGGTTTAGGGTCCAGGTGAGGGTACGACAACGCTTTAGGGGGAGCGTACGTGTGAGGGCGCGGGTTAGTGTCAGCGTACGGGTTAGGATTAGGGGACGGGTGAGGGTCAGGCTTCGGGGAAGGGTTAGGGTTAGGGTTCGGGCTAGGGTTAGGGTTAGGGGACGGGGACGGTTTAGGGTCCAGGTGAGGGTACGACAACGCTTTAGGGGGAGCGTACGTGTGAGGGCGCGGGTTAGTGTCAGCGTACGGGTTAGGATTAGGGGACGGGTGAGGGTCAGGCTTCGGGGAAGGGTTAGGGTTAGGGTTCGGGCTAGGGTTAGGGTTAGGGGACGGGGACGGTTTAGGGTCCAGGTGAGGGTACGACAACGCTTTAGGGGGAGCGTACGTGTGAGGGCGCGGGTTAGTGTCAGCGTACGGGTTAGGATTAGGGGACGGGTGAGGGTCAGGCTTCGGGGAAGGGTTAGGGTTAGGGTTCGGGCTAGGGTTAGGGTTAGGGGACGGGGACGGTTTAGGGTCCAGGTGAGGGTACGACAACGCTTTAGGGGGAGCGTACGTGTGAGGGCGCGGGTTAGTGTCAGCGTACGGGTTAGGATTAGGGGACGGGTGAGGGTCAGGCTTCGGGGAAGGGTTAGGGTTAGGGTTCGGGCTAGGGTTAGGGTTAGGGGACGGGGACGGTTTAGGGTCCAGGTGAGGGTACGACAACGCTTTAGGGGGAGCGTACGTGTGAGGGCGCGGGTTAGTGTCAGCGTACGGGTTAGGATTAGGGGACGGGTGAGGGTCAGGCTTCGGGGAAGGGTTAGGGTTAGGGTTCGGGCTAGGGTTAGGGTTAGGGGACGGGGACGGTTTAGGGTCCAGGTGAGGGTACGACAACGCTTTAGGGGGAGCGTACGTGTGAGGGCGCGGGTTAGTGTCAGCGTACGGGTTAGGATTAGGGGACGGGTGAGGGTCAGGCTTCGGGGAAGGGTTAGGGTTAGGGTTCGGGCTAGGGTTAGGGTTAGGGGACGGGGACGGTTTAGGGTCCAGGTGAGGGTACGACAACGCTTTAGGGGGAGCGTACGTGTGAGGGCGCGGGTTAGTGTCAGCGTACGGGTTAGGATTAGGGGACGGGTGAGGGTCAGGCTTCGGGGAAGGGTTAGGGTTAGGGTTCGGGCTAGGGTTAGGGTTAGGGGACGGGGACGGTTTAGGGTCCAGGTGAGGGTACGACAACGCTTTAGGGGGAGCGTACGTGTGAGGGCGCGGTTAGTGTCAGCGTACGGGTTAGGATTAGGGGACGGGTGAGGGTCAGGCTTCGGGGAAGGGTTAGGGTTAGGGTTCGGGCTAGGGTTAGGGTTAGGGGACGGGGACGGTTTAGGGTCCAGGTGAGGGTACGACAACGCTTTAGGGGGAGCGTACGTGTGAGGGCGCGGTTTAGTGTCAGCGTACGGGTTAGGATTAGGGGACGGGTGAGGGTCAGGCTTCGGGGAAGGGTTAGGGTTAGGGTTCGGGCTAGGGTTAGGGTTAGGGGACGGGGACGGTTTAGGGTCCAGGTGAGGGTACGACAACGCTTTAGGGGGAGCGTACGTGTGAGGGCGCGGTTTAGTGTCAGCGTACGGGTTAGGATTAGGGGACGGGTGAGGGTCAGGCTTCGGGGAAGGGTTAGGGTTAGGGTTCGGGCTAGGGTTAGGGTTAGGGGACGGGGACGGTTTAGGGTCCAGGTGAGGGTACGACAACGCTTTAGGGGGAGCGTACGTGTGAGGGCGCGGTTTAGTGTCAGCGTACGGGTTAGGATTAGGGGACGGGTGAGGGTCAGGCTTCGGGGAAGGGTTAGGGTTAGGGTTCGGGCTAGGGTTAGGGTTAGGGGACGGGGACGGTTTAGGGTCCAGGTGAGGGTACGACAACGCTTTAGGGGGAGCGTACGTGTGAGGGCGCGGTTTAGTGTCAGCGTACGGGTTAGGATTAGGGGACGGGTGAGGGTCAGGCTTCGGGGAAGGGTTAGGGTTAGGGTTCGGGCTAGGGTTAGGGTTAGGGGACGGGGACGGTTTAGGGTCCAGGTGAGGGTACGACAACGCTTTAGGGGGAGCGTACGTGTGAGGGCGCGGGTTAGTGTCAGCGTACGGGTTAGGATTAGGGGACGGGTGAGGGTCAGGCTTCGGGGAAGGGTTAGGGTTAGGGTTCGGGCTAGGGTTAGGGTTAGGGGACGGGGACGGTTTAGGGTCCAGGTGAGGGTACGACAACGCTTTAGGGGGAGCGTACGTGTGAGGGCGCGGGTTAGTGTCAGCGTACGGGTTAGGATTAGGGGACGGGTGAGGGTCAGGCTTCGGGGAAGGGTTAGGGTTAGGGTTCGGGCTAGGGTTAGGGTTAGGGGACGGGGACGGTTTAGGGTCCAGGTGAGGGTACGACAACGCTTTAGGGGGAGCGTACGTGTGAGGGCGCGGGTTAGTGTCAGCGTACGGGTTAGGATTAGGGGACGGGTGAGGGTCAGGCTTCGGGGAAGGGTTAGGGTTAGGGTTCGGGCTAGGGTTAGGGTTAGGGGACGGGGACGGTTTAGGGTCCAGGTGAGGGTACGACAACGCTTTAGGGGGAGCGTACGTGTGAGGGCGCGGGTTAGTGTCAGCGTACGGGTTAGGATTAGGGGACGGGTGAGGGTCAGGCTTCGGGGAAGGGTTAGGGTTAGGGTTCGGGCTAGGGTTAGGGTTAGGGGACGGGGACGGTTTAGGGTCCAGGTGAGGGTACGACAACGCTTTAGGGGGAGCGTACGTGTGAGGGCGCGGGTTAGTGTCAGCGTACGGGTTAGGATTAGGGGACGGGTGAGGGTCAGGCTTCGGGGAAGGGTTAGGGTTAGGGTTCGGGCTAGGGTTAGGGTTAGGGGACGGGGACGGTTTAGGGTCCAGGTGAGGGTACGACAACGCTTTAGGGGGAGCGTACGTGTGAGGGCGCGGGTTAGTGTCAGCGTACGGGTTAGGATTAGGGGACGGGTGAGGGTCAGGCTTCGGGGAAGGGTTAGGGTTAGGGTTCGGGCTAGGGTTAGGGTTAGGGGACGGGGACGGTTTAGGGTCCAGGTGAGGGTACGACAACGCTTTAGGGGGAGCGTACGTGTGAGGGCGCGGGTTAGTGTCAGCGTACGGGTTAGGATTAGGGGACGGGTGAGGGTCAGGCTTCGGGGAAGGGTTAGGGTTAGGGTTCGGGCTAGGGTTAGGGTTAGGGGACGGGGACGGTTTAGGGTCCAGGTGAGGGTACGACAACGCTTTAGGGGGAGCGTACGTGTGAGGGCGCGGGTTAGTGTCAGCGTACGGGTTAGGATTAGGGGACGGGTGAGGGTCAGGCTTCGGGGAAGGGTTAGGGTTAGGGTTCGGGCTAGGGTTAGGGTTAGGGGACGGGGACGGTTTAGGGTCCAGGTGAGGGTACGACAACGCTTTAGGGGGAGCGTACGTGTGAGGGCGCGGGTTAGTGTCAGCGTACGGGTTAGGATTAGGGGACGGGTGAGGGTCAGGCTTCGGGGAAGGGTTAGGGTTAGGGTTCGGGCTAGGGTTAGGGTTAGGGGACGGGGACGGTTTAGGGTCCAGGTGAGGGTACGACAACGCTTTAGGGGGAGCGTACGTGTGAGGGCACGGGTTAGTGTCAGCGTACGGGTTAGGATTAGGGGACGGGTGAGGGTCAGGCTTCGGGGAAGGGTTAGGGTTAGGGTTCGGGCTAGGGTTAGGGTTAGGGGACGGGGACGGTTTAGGGTCCAGGTGAGGGTACGACAACGCTTTAGGGGGAGCGTACGTGTGAGGGCGCGGTTTAGTGTCAGCGTACGGGTTAGGATTAGGGGACGGGTGAGGGTCAGGCTTCGGGGAAGGGTTAGGGTTAGGGTTCGGGCTAGGGTTAGGGTTAGGGGACGGGGACGGGGACGGTTTAGGGTCCAGGTGAGGGTACGACAACGCTTTAGGGGGAGCGTACGTGTGAGGGCGCGGTTTAGTGTCAGCGTACGGGTTAGGATTAGGGGACGGGTGAGGGTCAGGCTTCGGGGAAGGGTTAGGGTTAGGGTTCGGGCTAGGGTTAGGGTTAGGGGACGGGGACGGTTTAGGGTCCAGGTGAGGGTACGACAACGCTTTAGGGGGAGCGTACGTGTGAGGGCGCGGGTTAGTGTCAGCGTACGGGTTAGGATTAGGGGACGGGTGAGGGTCAGGCTTCGGGGAAGGGTTAGGGTTAGGGTTCGGGCTAGGGTTAGGGTTAGGGGACGGGGACGGTTTAGGGTCCAGGTGAGGGTACGACAACGCTTTAGGGGGAGCGTACGTGTGAGGGCGCGGGTTAGTGTCAGCGTACGGGTTAGGATTAGGGGACGGGTGAGGGTCAGGCTTCGGGGAAGGGTTAGGGTTAGGGTTCGGGCTAGGGTTAGGGTTAGGGGACGGGGACGGTTTAGGGTCCAGGTGAGGGTACGACAACGCTTTAGGGGGAGCGTACGTGTGAGGGCGCGGGTTAGTGTCAGCGTACGGGTTAGGATTAGGGGACGGGTGAGGGTCAGGCTTCGGGGAAGGGTTAGGGTTAGGGTTCGGGCTAGGGTTAGGGTTAGGGGACGGGGACGGTTTAGGGTCCAGGTGAGGGTACGACAACGCTTTAGGGGGAGCGTACGTGTGAGGGCGCGGGTTAGTGTCAGCGTACGGGTTAGGATTAGGGGACGGGTGAGGGTCAGGCTTCGGGGAAGGGTTAGGGTTAGGGTTCGGGCTAGGGTTAGGGTTAGGGGACGGGGACGGTTTAGGGTCCAGGTGAGGGTACGACAACGCTTTAGGGGGAGCGTACGTGTGAGGGCGCGGGTTAGTGTCAGCGTACGGGTTAGGATTAGGGGACGGGTGAGGGTCAGGCTTCGGGGAAGGGTTAGGGTTAGGGTTCGGGCTAGGGTTAGGGTTAGGGGACGGGGACGGTTTAGGGTCCAGGTGAGGGTACGACAACGCTTTAGGGGGAGCGTACGTGTGAGGGCGCGGTTTAGTGTCAGCGTACGGGTTAGGATTAGGGGACGGGTGAGGGTCAGGCTTCGGGGAAGGGTTAGGGTTAGGGTTCGGGCTAGGGTTAGGGTTAGGGGACGGGGACGGTTTAGGGTCCAGGTGAGGGTACGACAACGCTTTAGGGGGAGCGTACGTGTGAGGGCGCGGTTTAGTGTCAGCGTACGGGTTAGGATTAGGGGACGGGTGAGGGTCAGGCTTCGGGGAAGGGTTAGGGTTAGGGTTCGGGCTAGGGTTAGGGTTAGGGGACGGGGACGGTTTAGGGTCCAGGTGAGGGTACGACAACGCTTTAGGGGGAGCGTACGTGTGAGGGCGCGGTTTAGTGTCAGCGTACGGGTTAGGATTAGGGGACGGGTGAGGGTCAGGCTTCGGGGAAGGGTTAGGGTTAGGGTTCGGGCTAGGGTTAGGGTTAGGGGACGGGGACGGTTTAGGGTCCAGGTGAGGGTACGACAACGCTTTAGGGGGAGCGTACGTGTGAGGGCGCGGGTTAGTGTCAGCGTACGGGTTAGGATTAGGGGACGGGTGAGGGTCAGGCTTCGGGGAAGGGTTAGGGTTAGGGTTCGGGCTAGGGTTAGGGTTAGGGGACGGGGACGGTTTAGGGTCCAGGTGAGGGTACGACAACGCTTTAGGGGGAGCGTACGTGTGAGGGCGCGGGTTAGTGTCAGCGTACGGGTTAGGATTAGGGGACGGGTGAGGGTCAGGCTTCGGGGAAGGGTTAGGGTTAGGGTTCGGGCTAGGGTTAGGGTTAGGGGACGGGGACGGTTTAGGGTCCAGGTGAGGGTACGACAATGCTTTAGGGGGAGCGTACGTGTGAGGGCGCGGGTTAGTGTCAGCGTACGCGTTAGGATTAGGGGACGGGTGAGGGTCAGGCTTCTGGGAAGGGTTAGGGTTAGGGTTCGGTCTAGGGTTAGGGTTAGGGGACGGGGAAGGTTTAGGGTCCAGGTGAGGGTACGACAACGCTTTAGGGGGAGCGTACGTGTGAGGGCGCGGGTTAGTGTCAGCGTACGGGTTAGGATTAGGGGACGGGTGAGGGTCAGGTTTCGGGGAAGGGTTAGGGTTAGGGTTCGGGCTAGGGTTAGGGTTAGGGGACGGGGATGGTTTAGGGTCCAGGTGAGGGTACGACAACGCTTTAGGGGGAGCGTACGTGTGAGGGCGCGGGTTAGTGTCAGCGTACGGGTTAGGATTAGGGGACGGTTGAGGGTCAGGCTTCGGGGAAGGGTTAGGGTTAGGGTTCGGGCTAGGGTTAGGGTTAGGGGACGGGGACGGTTTAGGGTCCAGGTGAGGGTACGACAACGCTTTAGGGGGAGCGTACGTGTGAGGGCGCGGTTTAGTGTCAGCGTACGGGTTAGGGTTAGGGGACGTGTGAGGGTCAGGCTTCGGGGAAGGGTTAGGGTTAGGGTTCGGGCTAGGGTTAGGGTTAGGGGACGGGGACGGTTTAGGGTCCAGGTGAGGGTACGACAACGCTTTAGGGGGAGCGTACGTGTGAGGGCGCGGGTTAGTGTCAGCGTACGGGTTAGGATTAGGGGACGGGTGAGGGTCAGGCTTCGGGGAAGGGTTAGGGTTAGGGTTCGGGCTAGGGTTAGGGTTAGGGGACGGGGACGGTTTAGGGTCCAGGTGAGGGTACGACAACGCTTTAGGGGGAGCGTACGTGTGAGGGCGCGGGTTAGTGTCAGCGTACGGGTTAGGATTAGGGGACGGGTGAGGGTCAGGCTTGGGGAAGGGTTAGGGTTAGGGTTCGGGCTAGGGTTAGGGTTAGGGGACGGGGACGGTTTAGGGTCCAGGTGAGGGTACGACAACGCTTTAGGGGGAGCGTACGTGTGAGGGCGCGGGTTAGTGTCAGCGTACGGGTTAGGATTAGGGGACGGGTGAGGGTCAGGCTTCGGGGAAGGGTTAGGGTTAGGGTTCGGGCTAGGGTTAGGGTTAGGGGACGGGGACGGTTTAGGGTCCAGGTGAGGGTACGACAACGCTTTAGGGGGAGCGTACGTGTGAGGGCGCGGGTTAGTGTCAGCGTACGGGTTAGGATTAGGGGACGGGTGAGGGTCAGGCTTCGGGGAAGGGTTAGGGTTAGGGTTCGGGCTAGGGTTAGGGTTAGGGGACGGGGACGGTTTAGGGTCCAGGTAAGGGTACGACAACGCTTTAGGGGGAGCGTACGTGTGAGGGCGCGGGTTAGTGTCAGCGTACGGGTTAGGATTAGGGGACGGGTGAGGGTCAGGCTTCGGGGAAGGGTTAGGGTTAGGGTTCGGGCTAGGGTTAGGGTTAGGGGACGGGGACGGTTTAGGGTCCAGGTGAGTGTAGGACAACGCTTTAGGGGGAGCTTACGTGTGAGGGCGCGGGTTAGTGTCAGCGTACGGGTTAGGATTAGGGGACGGGTGAGGGTCAGGCTTGGGGAAGGGTTAGGGTTAGGGTTCGGGCTAGGGTTAGGGTTAGGGGACGGGGAAGGTTTAGGGTCCAGGTGAGGGTACGACAACGCTTTAGGGGGAGCGTACGTGTGAGGGCGCGGGTTAGTGTCAGCGTACGGGTTAGGATTAGGGGACGGGTGAGGGTCAGGCTTCGGGGAAGGGTTAGGGTTCGGGTTCGGGCTAGGGTTAGGGTTAGGGGACGGGGACGGTTTAGGGTCCAGGTGAGGGTACGACAACGCTTTAGGGGGAGCGTACGTGTGAGGGCGCGGGTTAGTGTCAGCGTACGGGTTAGGATTAGGGGACGGGTGAGGGTCAGGCTTCGGGGAAGGGTTAGGGTTAGGGTTCGGGCTAGGGTTAGGGTTAGGGGACGGGGACGGTTTAGGGTCCAGGTGAGGGTACGACAACGCGTTAGGGGGAGCGTACGTGTGAGGGCGCGGGTTAGTGTCAGCGTACGGGTTAGGATTAGGGGACGGGTGAGGGTCAGGCTTCGGGGAAGGGTTAGGGTTAGGGTTCGGGCTAGGGTTAGGGTTAGGGGACGGGGACGGTTTAGGGTCCAGGTGAGGGTACGACAACGCTTTAGGGGGAGCGTACGTGTGAGGGCGCGGGTTAGTGTCAGCGTACGGGTTAGGATTAGGGGACGGGTGAGGGTCAGGCTTCGAGGAAGGGTTAGGGTTAGGGTTCGGGCTAGGGTTAGGGTTAGGGGACGGGGACGGTTTAGGGTCCAGGTGAGGGTACGACAACGCTTTAGGGGGAGCGTACGTGTGAGGGCGCGGGTTAGTGTCAGCGTACGGGTTAGGATTAGGGGACGGGTGAGGGTCAGGCTTGGGGAAGGGTTAGGGTTAGAGTTCGGGCTAGGGTTAGGGTTAGGGGACGGGGACGGTTTAGGGTCCAGGTGAAGGTACGACAACGCTTTAGGGGGAGCGTACGTGTGAGGGCGCGGGTTAGTGTCAGCGTACGGGTTAGGATTAGGGGACAGGTGAGAGTCAGGCTTCGGGGAAGGGTTAGGGTTAGGGTTCGGTCTAGGGTTAGGATTAGGGGACGGGGAAGGTTTAGGGTCCAGGTGAGGGTACGACAACGCTTTAGGGGGAGCGTACGTGTGAGGGCGCGGGTTAGTGTCAGCGTACGGGTTAGGATTAGGGGACAGGTGAGAGTCAGGCTTCGGGGAAGGGTTAGGGTTAAGGTTCGGTCTAGGGTTAGGATTAGGGGACGGGGAAGGTTTAGGGTCCAGGTGAGGGTACGACAACGCTTTAGGGGGAGCGTACGTGTGAGGGCGTGGGTTAGTGTCAGCGTACGGGTTAGGATTAGGGGACGGGTGAGGGTCAGGCTTCGGGGAAGGGTTAGGGTTAGGGTTCGGGCTAGGGTTAGGGTTAGGGGACGGGGACGGTTTAGGGTCCAGGTAAGGGTACGACAACGCTTTAGGGGGAGCGTACGTGTGAGGGCGCGGGTTAGTGTCAGCGTACGGGTTAGGATTAGGGGACGGGTGAGGGTCAGGCTTCGGGGAAGGGTTAGGGTTAGGGTTCGGGCTAGGGTTAGGGTTAGGGGACGGGGACGGTTTAGGGTCCAGGTGAGTGTAGGACAACGCTTTAGGGGGAGCTTACGTGTGAGGGCGCGGGTTAGTGTCAGCGTACGGGTTAGGATTAGGGGACGGGTGAGGGTCAGGCTTGGGGAAGGGTTAGGGTTAGGGTTCGGGCTAGGGTTAGGGTTAGGGGACGGGGACGGTTTAGGGTCCAGGTGAGGGTACGACAACGCTTTAGGGGGAGCGTACGTGTGAGGGCGCGGGTTAGTGTCAGCGTACGGGTTAGGATTAGGGGACGGGTGAGGGTCAGGCTTCGGGGAAGGGTTAGGGTTAGGGTTCGGTCTAGGGTTAGGGTTAGGGGACGGGGAAGGTTTAGGGTCCAGGTGAGGGTACGACAACGCTTTAGGGGGAGCGTACGTGTGAGGGCGCGGGTTAGTGTCAGCGTACGGGTTAGGATTAGGGGACGGGTGAGGGTCAGGCTTCGGGGAAGGGTTAGGGTTCGGGTTCGGGCTAGGGTTAGGGTTAGGGGACGGGGACGGTTTAGGGTCCAGGTGAGGGTACGACAACGCTTTAGGGGGAGCGTACGTGTGAGGGCGCGGGTTAGTGTCAGCGTACGGGTTAGGATTAGGGGACGGGTGAGGGTCAGGCTTCGGGGAAGGGTTAGGGTTAGGGTTCGGGCTAGGGTTAGGGTTAGGGGACGGGGACGGTTTAGGGTCCAGGTGAGGGTACGACAACGCGTTAGGGGGAGCGTACGTGTGAGGGCGCGGGTTAGTGTCAGCGTACGGGTTAGGATTAGGGGACGGGTGAGGGTCAGGCTTCGGGGAAGGGTTAGGGTTAGGGTTCGGGCTAGGGTTAGGGTTAGGGGACGGGGACGGTTTAGGGTCCAGGTGAGGGTACGACAACGCTTTAGGGGGAGCGTACGTGTGAGGGCGCGGGTTAGTGTCAGCGTACGGGTTAGGATTAGGGGACGGGTGAGGGTCAGGCTTCGAGGAAGGGTTAGGGTTAGGGTTCGGGCTAGGGTTAGGGTTAGGGGACGGGGACGGTTTAGGGTCCAGGTGAGGGTACGACAACGCTTTAGGGGGAGCGTACGTGTGAGGGCGCGGGTTAGTGTCAGCGTACGGGTTAGGATTAGGGGACGGGTGAGGGTCAGGCTTGGGGAAGGGTTAGGGTTAGGGTTCGGGCTAGGGTTAGGGTTAGGGGACGGGGACGGTTTAGGGTCCAGGTGAGGGTACGACAACGCTTTAGGGGGAGCGTACGTGTGAGGGCGCGGGTTAGTGTCAGCGTACGGGTTAGGATTAGGGGACAGGTGAGAGTCAGGCTTCGGGGAAGGGTTAGGGTTAGGGTTCGGTCTAGGGTTAGGATTAGGGGACGGGGAAGGTTTAGGGTCCAGGTGAGGGTATGACAACGCTTTAGGGGGAGCGTACGTGTGAGGGCGCGGGTTAGTGTCAGCGTACGGGTTAGGATTAGGGGACAGGTGAGAGTCAGGCTTCGGGGAAGGGTTAGGGTTAGGGTTCGGTCTAGGGTTAGGATTAGGGGACGGGGAAGGTTTAGGGTCCAGGTGAGGGTACGACAACGCTTTAGGGGGAGCGTACGTGTGAGGGCGTGGGTTAGTGTCAGCGTACGGGTTAGGATTAGGGGACGGGTGAGGGTCAGGCTTCGGGGAAGGGTTAGGGTTAGGGTTCGGGCTAGGGTTAGGGTTAGGGGACGGGGACGGTTTAGGGTCCAGGTGAGGGTACGACAACGCTTTAGGGGGAGCGTACGTGTGAGGGCGCGGGTTAGTGTCAGCGTACGGGTTAGGATTAGGGGACGGGTGAGGGTCAGGCTTCGGGGAAGGGTTAGGGTTAGGGTTCGGGCTAGGGTTAGCGTTAGGGGACGGGGACGGTTTAGGGTCCAGGTGAGGGTACGACAACGCTTTAGGGGGAGCGTACGTGTGAGGGCGCGGGTTAGTGTCAGCGTACGGGTTAGGATTTGGGGACGGGTGAGGGTCAGGCTTCGGGGAAGGGTTAGGGTTAGGGTTCGGGCTAGGGTTAGGGTTAGGGGACGGGGACGGTTTAGGGTCCAGGTGAGGGTACGACAACGCTTTAGGGGGAGCGTACGTGTGAGGGCGCGGGTTAGTGTCAGCGTACGGGTTAGGATTAGGGGACGGGTGAGGGTCAGGCTTCGGGGAAGGGTTAGGGTTAGGGTTCGGGCTAGGGTTAGGGTTAGGGGACGGGGAAGGTTTAGGGTCCAGGTGAGGGTACGACAAAGCTTTAGGGGGAGCGTACGTGTGAGGGGGCGGGTTAGTGTCAGCGTACGGGTTAGGATTAGGGGACGGGTGAGGGTCAGGCTTCGGGGAAGGGTTAGGGTTAGGGTTCGGGCTAGGGTTAGCGTTAGGGGACGGGGACGGTTTAGGGTCCAGGTGAGGGTACGACAATGCTTTAGGGGGAGCGTACGTGTGAGGGCGCGGGTTAGTGTCAGCGTACGGGTTAGGATTAGGGGACGGGTGAGGGTCAGGCTTCGGGGAAGGGTTAGGGTTAGGGTTCGGGCTAGGGTTAGGGTTAGGGGACGGGGACGGTTTAGGGTCCAGGTGAGGGTACGACAACGCTTTAGGGGGAGCGTACGTGTGAGGGCGCGGGTTAGTGTCAGCGTACGGGTTAGGATTAGGGGACGGGTGAGGGTCAGGCTTCGGGGAAGGGTTAGGGTTAGGGTTCGGGCTAGGGTTAGGGTTAGGGGACGGGGACGGTTTAGGGTCCAGGTGAGGGTACGACAACGCTTTAGGGGGAGCGTACGTGTGAGGGCGCGGGTTAGTTTCAGCGTACGGGTTAGGATTAGGGGACGGGTGAGGGTCAGGCTTGGGGAAGGGTTAGGGTTAGGGTTCGGGCTAGGGTTAGGGTTAGGGGACGGGGACGGTTTAGGGTCCAGGTGAGGGTACGACAACGCTTTAGGGGGAGCGTACGTGTGAGGGCGCGGGTTAGTGTCAGCGTACGGGTTAGGATTAGGGGACGGGTGAGGGTCAGGCTTCGGGGAAGGGTTAGGGTTAGGGTTCGGGCTAGGGTTAGGGTTAGGGGACGGGGACGGTTTAGGGTCCAGGTGAGGGTACGACAACGCTTTAGGGGGAGCGTACGTGTGAGGGCGCGGGTTAGTGTCAGCGTACGGGTTAGGATTAGGGGACGGGTGAGGGTCAGGCTTGGGGAAGGGTTAGGGTTAGGGTTCGGGCTAGGGTTAGGGTTAGGGGACGGGGACGGTTTAGGGTCCAGGTGAGGGTAGGACAACGCTTTAGGGGGAGCGTACGTGTGAGGGCGCGGGTTAGTGTCAGCGTACGGGTTAGGATTAGGGGACGGGTGAGGGTCAGGCTTGGGGAAGGGTTAGGGTTAGGGTTCGGGCTAGGGTTAGGGTTAGGGGACGGGGACGGTTTAGGGTCCAGGTGAGGGTACAACAACGCTTTAGGGGGAGCGTACGTGTGAGGGCGCGGGTTAGTGTCAGCGTACGGGTTAGGATTAGGGGACGGGTGAGGGTCAGGCTTCGGGGAAGGGTTAGGGTTAGGGTTCGGGCTAGGGTTAGGGTTAGGGGACGGGGAAGGTTTAGGGTCCAGGTGAGGGTACGACAACGCTTTAGGGGGAGCGTACGTGTGAGGGCGCGGGTTAGTGTCAGCGTACGGGTTAGGATTAGGGGACGGGTGAGGGTCAGGCTTCGGGGAAGGGTTAGGGTTAGGGTTCGGGCTAGGGTTAGGGTTAGGGGACGGGGACGGTTTAGGGTCCAGGTGAGGGTACGACAACGCTTTAGGGGGAGCGTACGTGTGAGGGTGCGGGTTAGTGTCAGCGTACGGGTTAGGATTAGGGGACGGGTGAGGGTCAGGCTTCGGGGAAGGGTTAGGGTTAGGGTTCGGGCTAGGGTTAGGGTTAGGGGACGGGGACGGTTTAGGGTCCAGGTGAGGGTACGACAACGCTTTAGGGGGAGCGTACGTGTGAGGGCGCGGGTTAGTGTCAGCGTACGGGTTAGGATTAGGGGACGGGTGAGGGTCAGGCTTCGGGGAAGGGTTAGGGTTAGGGTTCGGGCTAGGGTTAGGGTTAGGGGACGGGGACGGTTTAGGGTCCAGGTGAGGGTACGACAACGCTTTAGGGGGAGCGTACGTGTGAGGGCGCAGGTTAGTGTCAGCGTACGGGTTAGGATTAGGGGACGGGTGAGGGTCAGGCTTCGGGGAAGGGTTAGGGTTAGGGTTCGGGCTAGGGTTAGGGTTAGGGGACGGGGACGGTTTAGGGTCCAGGTGAGGGTACGACAACGCTTTAGGGGGAGCGTACGTGTGAGGGCGCGGGTTAGTGTCAGCGTACGGGTTAGGATTAGGGGACGGGTGAGGGTCAGGCTTCGGGGAAGGGTTAGGGTTAGGGTTCGGGCTAGGGTTAGGGTTAGGGGACGGGGACGGTTTAGGGTCCAGGTGAGGGTACGACAACGCTTTAGGGGGAGCGTACGTGTGAGGGCGCGGGTTAGTGTCAGCGTACGGGTTAGGATTAGGGGACGGGTGAGGGTCAGGCTTCGGGGAAGGGTTAGGGTTAGGGTTCGGGCTAGGGTTAGGGTTAGGGGACGGGGACGGTTTAGGGTCCAGGTGAGGGTACGACAACGCTTTAGGGGGAGCGTACGTGTGAGGGCGCGGGTTAGTGTCAGCGTACGGGTTAGGATTAGGGGACGGGTGAGGGTCAGGCTTCGGGGAAGGGTTAGGGTTAGGGTTCGGGCTAGGGTTAGGGTTAGGGGACGGGGACGGTTTAGGGTCCAGGTGAGGGTACGACAACGCTTTAGGGGGAGCGTACGTGTGAGGGCGCGGGTTAGTGTCAGCGTACGGGTTAGGATTAGGGGACGGGTGAGGGTCAGGCTTCGGGGAAGGGTTAGGGTTAGGGTTCGGGCTAGGGTTAGGGTTAGGGGACGGGGACGGTTTAGGGTCCAGGTGAGGGTACGACAACGCTTTAGGGGGAGCGTACGTGTGAGGGCGCGGGTTAGTGTCAGCGTACGGGTTAGGATTAGGGGACGGGTGAGGGTCAGGCTTCGGGGAAGGGTTAGGGTTAGGGTTCGGGTTAGGGGACGGGGACGGTTTAGGGTCCAGGTGAGGGTACGACAACGCTTTAGGGGGAGCGTACGTGTGAGGGCGCGGTTTAGTGTCAGCGTACGGGTTAGGATTAGGGGACGGGTGAGGGTCAGGCTTCGGGGAAGGGTTAGGGTTAGGGTTCGGGCTAGGGTTAGGGTTAGGGGACGGGGACGGTTTAGGGTCCAGGTGAGGGTAGGACAACGCTTTAGGGGGAGCGTACGTGTGAGGGCGCGGGTTAGTGTCAGCGTACGGGTTAGGATTAGGGGACGGGTGAGGGTCAGGCTTGGGGAAGGGTTAGGGTTAGGGTTCGGGCTAGGGTTAGGGTTAGGGGACGGGGACGGTTTAGGGTCCAGGTGAGGGTACGACAACGCTTTAGGGGGAGCGTACGTGTGAGGGGGTGGGTTAGTGTCAGCGTACGGGTTAGGATTAGGGGACGGGTGAGGGTCAGGCTTCGGGGAAGGGTTAGGGTTAGGGTTCGGTCTAGGGTTAGGATTAGGGGACGGGGAAGGTTTAGGGTCCAGGTGAGGGTACGACAACGCTTTAGGGGGAGCGTACGTGTGAGGGCGCGGGTTAGTGTCAGCGTACGGGTTAGGATTAGGGGACGGGTGAGGGTCAGGCTTCGGGGAAGTGTTAGGGTTAGGGTTCGGGCTAGGGTTAGGGTTAGGGGACGGGGACGGTTTAGGGTCCAGGTGAGGGTACGACAACGCTTTAGGGGGAGCGTACGTGTGAGGGCGCGGGTTAGTGTCAGCGTACGGGTTAGGATTAGGGGACGGGTGAGGGTCAGGCTTCGGGGAAGGGTTAGGGTTAGGGTTCGGGCTAGGGTTAGGGTTAGGGGACGGGGAAGGTTTAGGGTCCAGGTGAGGGTACGACAACGCTTTAGGGGGAGCGTACGTGTGAGGGCGCGGGTTAGTGTCAGCGTACGGGTTAGGATTAGGGGACGGGTGAGGGTCAGGCTTCGGGGAAGGGTTAGGGTTAGGGTTCGGGCTAGGGTTAGGGTTAGGGGACGGGGACGGTTTAGGGTCCAGGTGAGGGTACGACAACGCTTTAGGGGGAGCGTACGTGTGAGGGCGCGGGTTAGTGTCAGCGTACGGGTTAGGATTAGGGGACGGGTGAGGGTCAGGCTTCGGGGAAGGGTTAGGGTTAGGGTTCGGGCTAGGGTTAGGGTTAGGGGACGGGGACGGTTTAGGGTCCAGGTGAGGGTACGACAACGCTTTAGGGGGAGCGTACGTGTGAGGGCGCGGGTTAGTGTCAGCGTACGGGTTAGGATTAGGGGACGGGTGAGGGTCAGGCTTGGGGAAGGGTTAGGGTTAGGGTTCGGGCTAGGGTTAGGGTTAGGGGACGGGGACGGTTTAGGGTCCAGGTGAGGGTACGACAACGCTTTAGGGGGAGCGTACGTGTGAGGGCGCGGGTTAGTGTCAGCGTACGGGTTAGGATTAGGGGACGGGTGAGGGTCAGGCTTCGGGGAAGGGTTAGGGTTAGGGTTCGGTCTAGGGTTAGGGTTAGGGGACGGGGAAGGTTTAGGGTCCAGGTGAGGGTACGACAACGCTTTAGGGGGAGCGTACGTGTGAGGGCGCGGGTTAGTGTCAGCGTACGGGTTAGGATTAGGGGACGGGTGAGGGTCAGGCTTCGGGGAAGGGTTAGGGTTAGGGTTCGGGCTAGGGTTAGGGTTAGGGGATGGGGACGGTTTAGGGTCCAGGTGAGGGTACGACAACGCTTTAGGGGGAGCGTACGTGTGAGGGCGCGGGTTAGTGTCAGCGTACGGGTTAGGATTAGGGGACGGGTGAGGGTCAGGCTTCGGGGAGGGTTAGGGTTAGGGTTCGGGCTAGGGTTAGGGTTAGGGGACGGGGAAGGTTTAGGGTCCAGGTGAGGGTACGACAAAGCTTTAGGGGGAGCGTACGTGTGAGGGGGCGGGTTAGTGTCAGCGTACGGGTTAGGATTAGGGGACGGGTGAGGGTCAGGCTTCGGGGAAGGGTTAGGGTTAGGGTTCGGGCTAGGGTTAGCGTTAGGGGACGGGGACGGTTTAGGGTCCAGGTGAGGGTACGACAACGCTTTAGGGGGAGCGTACGTGTGAGGGCGCGGGTTAGTGTCAGCGTACGGGTTAGGATTAGGGGACGGGTGAGGGTCAGGCTTCGGGGAAGGGTTAGGGTTAGGGTTCGGGCTAGGGTTAGGGTTAGTGGACGGGGACGGTTTAGGGTCCAGGTGAGGGTACGACAACGCTTTAGGGGGAGCGTACGTGTGAGGGCGCGGGTTAGTGTCAGCGTACGGGTTACGATTAGGGGACGGGTGAGGGTCAGGCTTCGGGGAAGGGTTAGGGTTAGGGTTCGGGCTAGGGTTAGGGTTAGGGGACGGGGACGGTTTAGGGTCCAGGTGAGGGTACGACAACGCTTTAGGGGGAGCGTACGTGTGAGGGCGCGGGTTAGTGTCAGCGTACGGGTTAGGATTAGGGGACGGGTGAGGGTCAGGCTTGGGGAAGGGTTAGGGTTAGGGTTCGGGCTAGGGTTAGGGTTAGGGGACGGGGACGGTTTAGGGTCCAGGTGAGGGTACGACAACGCTTTAGGGGGAGCGTACGTGTGAGG
Organism: Globicephala melas; assembly: GCF_963455315.2. Lineage (NCBI taxonomy): Eukaryota > Metazoa > Chordata > Mammalia > Artiodactyla > Delphinidae > Globicephala > Globicephala melas. The sequence continues at coordinate 18,528 of NW_027207406.1, forward strand.
GCGCGGGTTAGTGTCAGCGTACGGGTTAGGATTAGGGGACGGGTGAGGGTCAGGTTTCGGGGAAGGGTTAGGGTTAGGGTTCGGTCTAGGGTTAGGATTAGGGGACGGGGAAGGTTTAGGGTCCAGGTGAGGGTACGACAACGCTTTAGGGGGAGCGTACGTGTGAGGGCGCGGGTTAGTGTCAGCGTACGGGTTAGGATTAGGGGACGGATGAGGGTCAGGCTTCGGGGAAGGGTTAGGGTTAGGGTTCGGGCTAGGGTTAGGGTTAGGGGACGGGGACGGTTTAGGGTCCAGGTGAGGGTACGACAACGCTTTAGGGGGAGCGTACGTGTGAGGGCGCGGGTTAGTGTCAGCGTACGGGTTAGGATTAGGGGACGGGTGAGGGTCAGGCTTCGGGGAAGGGTTAGGGTTAGGGTTCGGGCTAGGGTTAGGGTTAGGGGACGGGGACGGTTTAGGGTCCAGGTGAGGGTACGACAACGCTTTAGGGGGAGCGTACGTGTGAGGGCGCGGGTTAGTGTCAGCGTACGGGTTAGGATTAGGGGACGGGTGAGGGTCAGGCTTCGGGGAAGGGTTAGGGTTAGGGTTCGGGCTAGGGTTAGGGTTAGGGGACGGGGACGGTTTAGGGTCCAGGTGAGGGTAGGACAACGCTTTAGGGGGAGCGTACGTGTGAGGGCGCGGGTTAGTGTCAGCGTACGGGTTAGGATTAGGGGACGGGTGAGGGTCAGGCTTCGGGGAAGGGTTAGGGTTAGGGTTCGGGCTAGGGTTAGGGTTAGGGGACGGGGACGGTTTAGGGTCCAGGTGAGGGTACGACAACGCTTTAGGGGGAGCGTACGTGTGAGGGTGCGGGTTAGTGTCAGCGTACGGGTTAGGATTAGGGGACGGGTGAGGGTCAGGCTTCGGGGAAGGGTTAGGGTTAGGGTTCGGGCTAGGGTTAGGGTTAGGGGACGGGGACGGTTTAGGGTCCAGGTGAGGGTACGACAACGCTTTAGGGGGAGCGTACGTGTGAGGGCGCGGGTTAGTGTCAGCGTACGGGTTAGGATTAGGGGACCGGTGAGGGTCAGGCTTCGGGGAAGGGTTAGGGTTAGGGTTCGGGCTAGGGTTAGGGTTAGGGGACGGGGACGGTTTAGGGTCCAGGTGAGGGTACGACAACGCTTTAGGGGGAGCGTACGTGTGAGGGAGCAGGTTAGTGTCAGCGTACGGGTTAGGATTAGGGGACGGGTGAGGGTCAGGCTTCGGGGAAGGGTTAGGGTTAGGGTTCGGGCTAGGGTTAGGGTTAGGGGACGGGGACGGTTTAGGGTCCAGGTGAGGGTACGACAACGCTTTAGGGGGAGCGTACGTGTGAGGGCGCGGGTTAGTGTCAGCGTACGGGTTAGGATTAGGGGACGGGTGAGGGTCAGGCTTCGGGGAAGGGTTAGGGTTAGGGTTCGGGCTAGGGTTAGGGTTAGGGGACGGGGACGGTTTAGGGTCCAGGTGAGGGTACGACAACGCTTTAGGGGGAGCGTACGTGTGAGGGTGCGGGTTAGTGTCAGCGTACGGGTTAGGATTAGGGGACGGGTGAGGGTCAGGCTTCGGGGAAGGGTTAGGGTTAGGGTTCGGGCTAGGGTTAGGGTTAGGGGACGGGGACGGTTTAGGGTCCAGGTGAGGGTACGACAACGCTTTAGGGGGAGCGTACGTGTGAGGGCGCGGGTTAGTGTCAGCGTACGGGTTAGGATTAGGGGACGGGTGAGGGTCAGGCTTCGGGGAAGGGTTAGGGTTAGGGTTCGGGCTAGGGTTAGGGTTAGGGGACGGGGACGGTTTAGGGTCCAGGTGAGGGTACGACAACGCTTTAGGGGGAGCGTACGTGTGAGGGCGCGGGTTAGTGTCAGCGTACGGGTTAGGATTAGGGGACGGGTGAGGGTCAGGCTTCGGGGAAGGGTTAGGGTTAGGGTTCGGGCTAGGGTTAGGGTTAGGGGACGGGGACGGTTTAGGGTCCAGGTGAGGGTACGACAACGCTTTAGGGGGAGCGTACGTGTGAGGGCGCGGGTTAGTGTCAGCGTACGGGTTAGGATTAGGGGACGGGTGAGGGTCAGGCTTCGGGGAAGGGTTAGGGTTAGGGTTCGGGTTAGGGGACGGGGACGGTTTAGGGTCCAGGTGAGGGTACGACAACGCTTTAGGGGGAGCGTACGTGTGAGGGCGCGGTTTAGTGTCAGCGTACGGGTTAGGATTAGGGGACGGGTGAGGGTCAGGCTTCGGGGAAGGGTTAGGGTTAGGGTTCGGGCTAGGGTTAGGGTTAGGGGACGGGGACGGTTTAGGGTCCAGGTGAGGGTAGGACAACGCTTTAGGGGGAGCGTACGTGTGAGGGCGCGGGTTAGTGTCAGCGTACGGGTTAGGATTAGGGGACGGGTGAGGGTCAGGCTTGGGGAAGGGTTAGGGTTAGGGTTCGGGCTAGGGTTAGGGTTAGGGGACGGGGACGGTTTAGGGTCCAGGTGAGGGTACGACAACGCTTTAGGGGGAGCGTACGTGTGAGGGGGTGGGTTAGTGTCAGCGTACGGGTTAGGATTAGGGGACGGGTGAGGGTCAGGCTTCGGGGAAGGGTTAGGGTTAGGGTTCGGTCTAGGGTTAGGATTAGGGGACGGGGAAGGTTTAGGGTCCAGGTGAGGGTACGACAACGCTTTAGGGGGAGCGTACGTGTGAGGGCGCGGGTTAGTGTCAGCGTACGGGTTAGGATTAGGGGACGGGTGAGGGTCAGGCTTCGGGGAAGTTTTAGGGTTAGGGTTCGGGCTAGGGTTAGGGTTAGGGGACGGGGACGGTTTAGGGTCCAGGTGAGGGTACGACAACGCTTTAGGGGGAGCGTACGTGTGAGGGCGCGGGTTAGTGTCAGCGTACGGGTTAGGATTAGGGGACGGGTGAGGGTCAGGCTTCGGGGAAGGGTTAGGGTTAGGGTTCGGGCTAGGGTTAGGGTTAGGGGACGGGGAAGGTTTAGGGTCCAGGTGAGGGTACGACAACGCTTTAGGGGGAGCGTACGTGTGAGGGCGCGGGTTAGTGTCAGCGTACGGGTTAGGATTAGGGGACGGGTGAGGGTCAGGCTTCGGGGAAGGGTTAGGGTTAGGGTTCGGGCTAGGGTTAGGGTTAGGGGACGGGGACGGTTTAGGGTCCAGGTGAGGGTACGACAACGCTTTAGGGGGAGCGTACGTGTGAGGGCGCGGGTTAGTGTCAGCGTACGGGTTAGGATTAGGGGACGGGTGAGGGTCAGGCTTCGGGGAAGGGTTAGGGTTAGGGTTCGGGCTAGGGTTAGGGTTAGGGGACGGGGACGGTTTAGGGTCCAGGTGAGGGTACGACAACGCTTTAGGGGGAGCGTACGTGTGAGGGCGCGGGTTAGTGTCAGCGTACGGGTTAGGATTAGGGGACGGGTGAGGGTCAGGCTTGGGGAAGGGTTAGGGTTAGGGTTCGGGCTAGGGTTAGGGTTAGGGGACGGGGACGGTTTAGGGTCCAGGTGAGGGTACGACAACGCTTTAGGGGGAGCGTACGTGTGAGGGCGCGGGTTAGTGTCAGCGTACGGGTTAGGATTAGGGGACGGGTGAGGGTCAGGCTTCGGGGAAGGGTTAGGGTTAGGGTTCGGTCTAGGGTTAGGGTTAGGGGACGGGGAAGGTTTGGGGTCCAGGTGAGGGTACGACAACGCTTTAGGGGGAGCGTACGTGTGAGGGCGCGGGTTAGTGTCAGCGTACGGGTTAGGATTAGGGGACGGGTGAGGGTCAGGCTTCGGGGAAGGGTTAGGGTTAGGGTTCGGGCTAGGGTTAGGGTTAGGGGACGGGGACGGTTTAGGGTCCAGGTGAGGGTACGACAACGCTTTAGGGGGAGCGTACGTGTGAGGGCGCGGGTTAGTGTCAGCGTACGGGTTAGGATTAGGGGACGGGTGAGGGTCAGGCTTCGGGGAGGTTAGGGTTAGGGTTCGGGCTAGGGTTAGGGTTAGGGGACGGGGAAGGTTTAGGGTCCAGGTGAGGGTACGACAAAGCTTTAGGGGGAGCGTACGTGTGAGGGGGCGGGTTAGTGTCAGCGTACGGGTTAGGATTAGGGGACGGGTGAGGGTCAGGCTTCGGGGAAGGGTTAGGGTTAGGGTTCGGGCTAGGGTTAGCGTTAGGGGACGGGGACGGTTTAGGGTCCAGGTGAGGGTACGACAACGCTTTAGGGGGAGCGTACGTGTGAGGGCGCGGGTTAGTGTCAGCGTACGGGTTAGGATTAGGGGACGGGTGAGGGTCAGGCTTCGGGGAAGGGTTAGGGTTAGGGTTCGGGCTAGGGTTAGGGTTAGTGGACGGGGACGGTTTAGGGTCCAGGTGAGGGTACGACAACGCTTTAGGGGGAGCGTACGTGTGAGGGCGCGGGTTAGTGTCAGCGTACGGGTTACGATTAGGGGACGGGTGAGGGTCAGGCTTCGGGGAAGGGTTAGGGTTAGGGTTCGGGCTAGGGTTAGGGTTAGGGGACGGGGACGGTTTAGGGTCCAGGTGAGGGTACGACAACGCTTTAGGGGGAGCGTACGTGTGAGGGCGCGGGTTAGTGTCAGCGTACGGGTTAGGATTAGGGGACGGGTGAGGGTCAGGCTTGGGGAAGGGTTAGGGTTAGGGTTCGGGCTAGGGTTAGGGTTAGGGGACGGGGACGGTTTAGGGTCCAGGTGAGGGTACGACAACGCTTTAGGGGGAGCGTACGTGTGAGGGCGCGGGTTAGTGTCAGCGTACGGGTTAGGATTAGGGGACGGGTGAGGGTCAGGTTTCGGGGAAGGGTTAGGGTTAGGGTTCGGTCTAGGGTTAGGATTAGGGGACGGGGAAGGTTTAGGGTCCAGGTGAGGGTACGACAACGCTTTAGGGGGAGCGTACGTGTGAGGGCGCGGGTTAGTGTCAGCGTACGGGTTAGGATTAGGGGACGGGTGAGGGTCAGGCTTCGGGGAAGGGTTAGGGTTAGGGTTCGGGCTAGGGTTAGGGTTAGGGGACGGGGACGGTTTAGGGTCCAGGTGAGGGTACGACAACGCTTTAGGGGGAGCGTACGTGTGAGGGCGCGGGTTAGTGTCAGCGTACGGGTTAGGATTAGGGGACGGGTGAGGGTCAGGCTTCGGGGAAGTGTTAGGGTTAGGGTTCGGGCTAGGGTTAGGGTTAGGGGACGGGGACGGTTTAGGGTCCAGGTGAGGGTACGACAACGCTTTAGGGGGAGCGTACGTGTGAGGGCGCGGGTTAGTGTCAGCGTACGGGTTAGGATTAGGGGACGGGTGAGGGTCAGGCTTCGGGGAAGGGTTAGGGTTAGGGTTCGGGCTAGGGTTAGGGTTAGGGGACGGGGACGGTTTAGGGTCCAGGTGAGGGTAGGACAACGCTTTAGGGGGAGCGTACGTGTGAGGGCGCGGGTTAGTGTCAGCGTACGGGTTAGGATTAGGGGACGGGTGAGGGTCAGGCTTGGGGAAGGGTTAGGGTTAGGGTTCGGGCTAGGGTTAGGGTTAGGGGACGGGGACGGTTTAGGGTCCAGGTGAGGGTACGACAACGCTTTAGGGGGAGCGTACGTGTGAGGGCGCGGGTTAGTGTCAGCGTACGGGTTAGGATTAGGGGACGGGTGAGGGTCAGGCTTCGGGGAAGGGTTAGGGTTAGGGTTCGGTCTAGGGTTAGGGTTAGGGGACGGGGAAGGTTTAGGGTCCAGGTGAGGGTACGACAAAGCTTTAGGGGGAGCGTACGTGTGAGGGGGCGGGTTAGTGTCAGCGTACGGGTTAGGATTAGGGGACGGGTGAGGGTCAGGCTTCGGGGAAGGGTTAGGGTTAGGGTTCGGGCTAGGGTTAGCGTTAGGGGACGGGGACGGTTTAGGGTCCAGGTGAGGGTACGACAACGCTTTAGGGGGAGCGTACGTGTGAGGGCGCGGGTTAGTGTCAGCGTACGGGTTAGGATTAGGGGACGGGTGAGGGTCAGGCTTCGGGGAAGGGTTAGGGTTAGGGTTCGGGCTAGGGTTAGGGTTAGGGGACGGGGACGGTTTAGGGTCCAGGTGAGGGTACGACAACGCTTTAGGGGGAGCGTACGTGTGAGGGCGCGGGTTAGTGTCAGCGTACGGGTTAGGATTAGGGGACGGGTGAGGGTCAGGCTTCGGGGAAGGGTTAGGGTTAGGGTTCGGGCTAGGGTTAGGGTTAGGGGACGGGGACGGTTTAGGGTCCAGGTGAGGGTACGACAACGCTTTAGGGGGAGCGTACGTGTGAGGGCGCGGGTTAGTGTCAGCGTACGGGTTAGGATTAGGGGACGGGTTAGGGTCAGGCTTGGGGAAGGGTTAGGGTTAGGGTTCGGGCTAGGGTTAGGGTTAGGGGACGGGGACGGTTTAGGGTCCAGGTGAGGGTACGACAACGCTTTAGGGGGAGCGTACGTGTGAGGGCGCGGGTTAGTGTCAGCGTACGGGTTAGGATTAGGGGACGGGTGAGAGTCAGGCTTCGGGGAAGGGTTAGGGTTAGGGTTCGGTCTAGGGTTAGGATTAGGGGACGGGGAAGGTTTAGGGTCCAGGTGAGGGTACGACAACGCTTTAGGGGGAGCGTACGTGTGAGGGCGCGGGTTAGTGTCAGCGTACGGGTTAGGATTAGGGGACGGGTGAGGGTCAGGCTTCGGGGAAGGGTTAGGGTTAGGGTTCGGGCTAGGGTTAGGGTTAGGGGACGGGGACGGTTTAGGGTCCAGGTGAGGGTACGACAACGCTTTAGGGGGAGCGTACGTGTGAGGGCGCGGGTTAGTGTCAGCGTACGGGTTAGGATTAGGGGACGGGTGAGTGTCAGGCTTCGGGGAAGGGTTAGGGTTAGGGTTCGGGCTAGGGTTAGGGTTAGGGGACGGGGACGGTTTAGGGTCCAGGTGAGGGTAGGACAACGCTTTAGGGGGAGCGTACGTGTGAGGGCGCGGGTTAGTGTCAGCGTACGGGTTAGGATTAGGGGACGGGTGAGGGTCAGGCTTGGGGAAGGGTTAGGGTTAGGGTTCGGGCTAGGGTTAGGGTTAGGGGACGGGGACGGTTTAGGGTCCAGGTGAGGGTACGACAACGCTTTAGGGGGAGCGTACGTGTGAGGGGGCGGGTTAGTGTCAGCGTACGGGTTAGGATTAGGGGACGGGTGAGGGTCAGGCTTCGGGGAAGGGTTAGGGTTAGGGTTCGGTCTAGGGTTATGATTAGGGGACGGGGAAGGTTTAGGGTCCAGGTGAGGGTACGACAACGCTTTAGGGGGAGCGTACGTGTGAGGGCGCGGGTTAGTGTCAGCGTACGGGTTAGGATTAGGGGACGGGTGAGGGTCAGGCTTCGGGGAGGGTTAGGGTTAGGGTTCGGGCTAGGGTTAGGGTTAGGGGACGGGGACGGTTTAGGGTCCAGGTGAGGGTACGACAACGCTTTAGGGGGAGCGTACGTGTGAGGGCGCGGGTTAGTGTCAGCGTACGGGTTAGGATTAGGGGACGGGTGAGGGTCAGGCTTCGGGGAAGGGTTAGGGTTAGGGTTCGGTCTAGGGTTAGGGTTAGGGGACGGGGAAGGTTTAGGGTCCAAGTGAGGGTACGACAAAGCTTTAGGGGGAGCGTACGTGTGAGGGGGCGGGTTAGTGTCAGCGTACGGGTTAGGATTAGGGGACGGGTGAGGGTCAGGCTTCGGGGAAGGGTTAGGGTTAGGGTTCGGGCTAGGGTTAGCGTTAGGGGACGGGGACGGTTTCGGGTCCAGGTGAGGGTACGACAACGCTTTAGGGGGAGCGTACGTGTTAGGGCGCGGGTTAGTGTCAGCGTACGGGTTAGGATTAGGGGACGGGTGAGGGTCAGGCTTCGGGGAAGGGTTAGGGTTAGGGTTCGGGCTAGGGTTAGGGTTAGGGGACGGGGACGGTTTAGGGTCCAGGTGAGGGTACGACAACGCTTTAGGGGGAGCGTACGTGTGAGGGCGCGGGTTAGTGTCAGCGTACGGGTTAGGATTAGGGGACGGGTGAGGGTCAGGCTTCGGGGAAGGGTTAGGGTTAGGGTTCGGGCTAGGGTTAGGGTTAGGGGACGGGGACGGTTTAGGGTCCAGGTGAGGGTACGACAACGCTTTAGGGGGAGCGTACGTGTGAGGGCGCGGGTTAGTGTCAGCGTACGGGTTAGGATTAGGGGACGGGTGAGGGTCAGGCTTGGGGAAGGGTTAGGGTTAGGGTTCGGGCTAGGGTTAGGGTTAGGGGACGGGGACGGTTTAGGGTCCAGGTGAGGGTACGACAACGCTTTAGGGGGAGCGTACGTGTGAGGGCGCGGGTTAGTGTCAGCGTACGGGTTAGGATTAGGGGACGGGTGAGGGTCAGGCTTCGGGGAAGGGTTAGGGTTAGGGTTCGGTCTAGGGTTAGGATTAGGGGACGGGGAAGGTTTAGGGTCCAGGTGAGGGTACGACAACGCTTTAGGGGGAGCGTACGTGTGAGGGCGCGGGTTAGTGTCAGCGTACGGGTTAGGATTAGGGGACGGGTGAGGGTCAGGCTTCGGGGAAGGGTTAGGGTTAGGGTTCGGGCTAGGGTTAGGGTTAGGGGACGGGGACGGTTTAGGGTCCAGGTGAGGGTACGACAACGCTTTAGGGGGAGCGTACGTGTGAGGGCGCGGGTTAGTGTCAGCGTACGGGTTAGGATTAGGGGACGGGTGAGTGTCAGGCTTCGGGGAAGGGTTAGGGTTAGGGTTCGGGCTAGGGTTAGGGTTAGGGGACGGGGACGGTTTAGGATCCAGGTGAGGGTAGGACAACGCTTTAGGGGGAGCGTACGTGTGAGGGCGCGGGTTAGTGTCAGCGTAAGGGTTAGGATTAGGGGACGGGTGAGGGTCAGGCTTCGGGGAAGGGTTATGGTTAGGGTTCGGGCTAGGGTTAGGGTTAGGGGACGGGGACGGTTTAGGGTCCAGGTGAGGGTACGACAACGCTTTAGGGGGAGCGTACGTGTGAGGGCGCGGGTTAGTGTCAGCGTACGGGTTAGGATTAGGGGACGGGTGAGGGTCAGGCTTCGGGGAAGGGTTAGGGTTAGGGTTCGGTCTAGGGTTAGGGTTAGGGGACGGGGAAGGTTTAGGGTCCAGGTGAGGGTACGACAAAGCTTTAGGGGGAGCGTACGTGTGAGGGGGCGGGTTAGTGTCAGCGTACGGGTTAGGATTAGGGGCCGGGTGAGTGTCAGGCATCGGGGAAGGGTTAGGGTTAGGGTTCGGGCTAGGGTTAGCGTTAGGGGACGGGGACGGTTTAGGGTCCAGGTGAGGGTACGACAACGCTTTAGGGGGAGCGTACGTGTGAGGGCGCGGGTTAGTGTCAGCGTACGGGTTAGGATTAGGGGACGGGTGAGGGTCAGGCTTCGGGGAAGGGTTAGGGTTAGGGTTCGGGCTAGGGTTAGGGTTAGGGGACGGGGACGGTTTAGGGTCCAGGTGAGGGTACGACAACGCTTTAGGGGGAGCGTACGTGTGAGGGCGCGGGTTAGTGTCAGCGTACGGGTTAGGATTAGGGGACGGGTGAGGGTCAGGCTTCGGGGAAGGGTTAGGGTTAGGGTTCGGGCTAGGGTTAGGGTTAGGGGACGGGGACGGTTTAGGGTCCAGGTGAGGGTACGACAACGCTTTAGGGGGAGCGTACGTGTGAGGGCGCGGGTTAGTGTCAGCGTACGGGTTAGGATTAGGGGACGGGTGAGGGTCAGGCTTGGGGAAGGGTTAGGGTTAGGGTTCGGGATAGGGTTAGGGTTAGGGGACGGGGACGGTTTAGGGTCCAGGTGAGGGTACGACAACGCTTTAGGGGGAGCGTACGTGTGAGGGCGCGGGTTAGTGTCAGCGTACGGGTTAGGATTAGGGGACGGGTGAGAGTCAGGCTTCGGGGAAGGGTTAGGGTTAGGGTTCGGTCTAGGGTTAGGATTAGGGGACGGGGAAGGTTTAGGGTCCAGGTGAGGGTACGACAACGCTTTAGGGGGAGCGTACGTGTGAGGGCGCGGGTTAGTGTCAGCGTACGGGTTAGGATTAGGGGACGGGTGAGGGTCAGGCTTCGGGGAAGGGTTAGGGTTAGGGCTCGGGCTAGGGTTAGGGTTAGGGGACGGGGACGGTTTAGGGTCCAGGTGAGGGTACGACAACGCTTTAGGGGGAGCGTACGTGTGAGGGCGCGGGTTAGTGTCAGCGTACGGGTTAGGATTAGGGGACGGGTGAGTGTCAGGCTTCGGGGAAGGGTTAGGGTTAGGGTTCGGGCTAGGGTTAGGGTTAGGGGACGGGGACGGTTTAGGGTCCAGGTGAGGGTACGACAACGCTTTAGGGGGAGCGTACGTGTGAGGGCGCGGGTTAGTGTCAGCGTACGGGTTAGGATTAGGGGACGGGTGAGGGTCAGGCTTGGGGAAGGGTTAGGGTTAGGGTTCGGGATAGGGTTAGGGTTAGGGGACGGGGACGGTTTAGGGTCCAGGTGAGGGTACGACAACGCTTTAGGGGGAGCGTACGTGTGAGGGCGCGGGTTAGTGTCAGCGTACGGGTTAGGATTAGGGGACGGGTGAGAGTCAGGCTTCGGGGAAGGGTTAGGGTTAGGGTTCGGTCTAGGGTTAGGATTAGGGGACGGGGAAGGTTTAGGGTCCAGGTGAGGGTACGAAAACGCTTTAGGGGGAGCGTACGTGTGAGGGCGCGGGTTAGTGTCAGCGTACGGGTTAGGATTAGGGGACGGGTGAGGGTCAGGCTTCGGGGAAGGGTTAGGGTTAGGGCTCGGGCTAGGGTTAGGGTTAGGGGACGGGGACGGTTTAGGGTCCAGGTGAGGGTACGACAACGCTTTAGGGGGAGCGTACGTGTGAGGGCGCGGGTTAGTGTCAGCGTACGGGTTAGGATTAGGGGACGGGTGAGTGTCAGGCTTCGGGGAAGGGTTAGGGTTAGGGTTCGGGCTAGGGTTAGGGTTAGGGGACGGGGACGGTTTAGGGTCCAGGTGAGGGTAGGACAACGCTTTAGGGGGAGCGTACGTGTGAGGGCGCGGGTTAGTGTCAGCGTACGGGTTAGGATTAGGGGACGGGTGAGGGTCAGGCTTGGGGAAGGGTTAGGGTTAGGGTTCGGGCTAGGGTTAGCGTTAGGGGACGGGGACGGTTTAGGGTCCAGGTGAGGGTACGACAACGCTTTAGGGGGAGCGTACGTGTGAGGGCGCGGGTTAGTGTCAGCGTACGGGTTAGGATTAGGGGACGGGTGAGGGTCAGGCTTCGGGGAAGGGTTAGGGTTAGGGTTCGGGCTAGGGTTAGGGTTAGGGGACGGGGACGGTTTAGGGTCCAGGTGAGGGTACGACAACACTTTAGGGGGAGCGTACGTGTGAGGGCGCGGGTTAGTGTCAGCGTACGGGTTAGGATTAGGGGACGGGTGAGGGTCAGGCTTCGGGGAAGGGTTAAGGTTAGGGTTCGGGCTAGGGTTAGGGTTAGGGGACGGGGACGGTTTAGGGTCCAGGTGAGGGTACGACAACGCTTTAGGGGGAGCGTACGTGTGAGGGCGCGGGTTAGTGTCAGCGTACGGGTTAGGATTAGGGGACGGGTGAGGGTCAGGCTTGGGGAAGGGTTAGGGTTAGGGTTCGGGCTAGGGTTAGGGTTAGGGGACGGGGACGGTTTAGGGTCCAGGTGAGGGTACGACAACGCTTTAGGGGGAGCGTACGTGTGAGGGCGCGGGTTAGTGTCAGCGTACGGGTTAGGATTAGGGGACGGGTGAGGGTCAGGCTTCGGGGAAGGGTTAGGGTTAGGGTTCGGTCTAGGGTTAGGATTAGGGGACGGGGAAGGTTTAGGGTCCAGGTGAGGGTACGACAACGCTTTAGGGGGAGCGTACGTGTGAGGGCGCGGGTTAGTGTCAGCGTACGGGTTAGGATTAGGGGACGGGTGAGGGTCAGGCTTCGGGGAAGGGTTAGGGTTAGGGTTCGGGCTAGGGTTAGGGTTAGGGGACGGGGACGGTTTAGGGTCCAGGTGAGGGTACGACAACGCTTTAGGGGGAGCGTACGTGTGAGGGCGCGGGTTAGTGTCAGCGTACGGGTTAGGATTAGGGGACGGGTGAGTGTCAGGCTTCGGGGAAGGGTTAGGGTTAGGGTTCGGGCTAGGGTTAGGGTTAGGGGACGGGGACGGTTTAGGATCCAGGTGAGGGTAGGACAACGCTTTAGGGGGAGCGTACGTGTGAGGGCGCGGGTTAGTGTCAGCGTACGGGTTAGGATTAGGGGACGGGTGAGGGTCAGGCTTGGGGAAGGGTTAGGGTTAGGGTTCGGGCTAGGGTTAGGGTTAGGGGACGGGGACGGTTTAGGGTCCAGGTGAGGGTACGACAACGCTTTAGGGGGAGCGTACGTGTGAGGGGGCGGGTTAGTGTCAGCGTACGGGTTAGGATTAGGGGATGGGTGAGGGTCAGGCTTCGGGGAAGGGTTAGGGTTAGGGTTCGGTCTAGGGTTATGATTAGGGGACGGGGAAGGTTTAGGGTCCAGGTGAGGGTACGACAACGCTTTAGGGGGAGCGTACGTGTGAGGGCGCGGGTTAGTGTCAGCGTACGGTTTAGGATTAGGGGACGGGTGAGGGTCAGGCTTCGGGGAAGGGTTAGGGTTAGGGTTCGGGCTAGGGTTAGGGTTAGGGGACGGGGACGGTTTAGGGTCCAGGTGAGGGTACGACAACGCTTTAGGGGGAGCGTACGTGTGAGGGCGCGGGTTAGTGTCAGCGTACGGGTTAGGATTAGGGGACGGGTGAGGGTCAGGCTTCGGGGAAGGGTTAGGGTTAGGGTTCGGGCTAGGGTTAGGGTTAGGGGACGGGGACGGTTTAGGGTCCAGGTGAGGGTACGACAACGCTTTAGGGGGAGCGTACGTGTGAGGGCGCGGGTTAGTGTCAGCGTACGGGTTAGGATTAGGGGACGGGTGAGAGTCAGGCTTCGGGGAAGTGTTAGGGTTAGGGTTCGGTCTAGGGTTAGGATTAGGGGACGGGGAAGGTTTAGGGTCCAGGTGAGGGTACGACAACGCTTTAGGGGGAGCGTACGTGTGAGGGCGCGGGTTAGTGTCAGCGTACGGGTTAGGATTAGGGGACGGGTGAGGGTCAGGCTTCGGGGAAGGGTTAGGGTTAGGGTTCGGGCTAGGGTTAGGGTTAGGGGACGGGGACGGTTTAGGGTCCAGGTGAGGGTACGACAACGCTTTAGGGGGAGCGTACGTGTGAGGGCGCGGGTTAGTGTCAGCGTACGGGTTAGGATTAGGGGACGGGTGAGTGTCAGGCTTCGGGGAAGGGTTAGGGTTAGGGTTCGGGCTAGGGTTAGGGTTAGGGGACGGGGACGGTTTAGGGTCCAGGTGAGGGTAGGACAACGCTTTAGGGGGAGCGTACGTGTGAGGGCGCGGGTTAGTGTCAGCGTACGGGTTAGGATTAGGGGACGGGTGAGGGTCAGGCTTGGGGAAGGGTTAGGGTTAGGGTTCGGGCTAGGGTTAGGGTTAGGGGACGGGGACGGTTTAGGGTCCAGGTGAGGGTACGACAACGCTTTAGGGGGAGCGTACGTGTGAGGGCGTGGGTTAGTGTCAGCGTACGGGTTAGGATTAGGGGACGGGTGAGGGTCAGGCTTCGGGGAAGGGTTAGGGTTAGGGTTCGGTCTAGGGTTAGGGTTAGGGGACGGGGAAGGTTTAGGGTCCAGGTGAGGGTACGACAACGCTTTAGGGGGAGCGTACGTGTGAGGGCGCGGGTTAGTGTCAGCGTACGGGTTAGGATTAGGGGACGGGTGAGGGTCAGGCTTCGGGGAAGGGTTAGGGTTAGGGTTCGGGCTAGGGTTAGGGTTAGGGGACGGGGACGGTTTAGGGTCCAGGTGAGGGTACGACAACGCTTTAGGGGGAGCGTACGTGTGAGGGCGCGGGTTAGTGTCAGCGTACGGGTTAGGATTAGGGGACGGGTGAGGGTCAGGCTTCGGGGAGGGTTAGGGTTAGGGTTCGGGCTAGGGTTAGGGTTAGGGGACGGGGACGGTTTAGGGTCCAGGTGAGGGTACGACAACGCTTTAGGGGGAGCGTACGTGTGAGGGGGCGGGTTAGTGTCAGCGTACGGGTTAGGATTAGGGGACGGGTGAGGGTCAGGCTTCGGGGAAGGGTTAGGGTTAGGGTTCGGGCTAGGGTTAGGGTTAGGGGACGGGGACGGTTTAGGGTCCAGGTGAGGGTACGACAACGCTTTAGGGGGAGCGTACGTGTGAGGGCGCGGGTTAGTGTCAGCGTACGGGTTAGGATTAGGGGACGGGTGAGGGTCAGGCTTGGGGAAGGGTTAGGGTTAGGGTTCGGGCTAGGGTTAGGGTTAGGGGACGGGGACGGTTTAGGGTCCAGGTGAGGGTACGACAACGCTTTAGGGGGAGCGTACGTGTGAGGGCGCGGGTTAGTGTCAGCGTACGGGTTAGGATTAGGGGACGGGTGAGGGTCAGGCTTCGGGGAAGGGTTAGGGTTAGGGTTCGGTCTAGGGTTAGGATTAGGGGACGGGGAAGGTTTAGGGTCCAGGTGAGGGTACGACAACGCTTTAGGGGGAGCGTACGTGTGAGGGCGCGGGTTAGTGTCAGCGTACGGGTTAGGATTAGGGGACGGGTGAGGGTCAGGCTTCGGGGAAGGGTTAGGGTTAGGGTTCGGGCTAGGGTTAGGGTTAGGGGACGGGGACGGTTTAGGGTCCAGGTGAGGGTACGACAACGCTTTAGGGGGAGCGTACGTGTGAGGGCGCGGGTTAGTGTCAGCGTACGGGTTAGGATTAGGGGACGGGTGAGTGTCAGGCTTCGGGGAAGGGTTAGGGTTAGGGTTCGGGCTAGGGTTAGGGTTAGGGGACGGGGACGGTTTAGGATCCAGGTGAGGGTAGGACAACGCTTTAGGGGGAGCGTACATGTGAGGGCGCGGGTTAGTGTCAGCGTAAGGGTTAGGATTAGGGGACGGGTGAGGGTCAGGCTTCGGGGAAGGGTTAGGGTTAGGGTTCGGGCTAGGGTTAGGGTTAGGGGACGGGGACGGTTTAGGGTCCAGGTGAGGGTACGACAACGCTTTAGGGGGAGCGTACGTGTGAGGGCGCGGGTTAGTGTCAGCGTACGGGTTAGGATTAGGGGACGGGTGAGGGTCAGGCTTCGGGGAAGGGTTAGGGTTAGGGTTCGGTCTAGGGTTAGGGTTAGGGGACGGGGAAGGTTTAGGGTCCAGGTGAGGGTACGACAAAGCTTTAGGGGGAGCGTACGTGTGAGGGGGCGGGTTAGTGTCAGCGTACGGGTTAGGATTAGGGGACGGGTGAGGGTCAGGCATTGGGGAAGGGTTAGGGTTAGGGTTCGGGCTAGGGTTAGCGTTAGGGGACGGGGACGGTTTAGGGTCCAGGTGAGGGTACGACAACGCTTTAGGGGGAGCGTACGTGTGAGGGCGCGGGTTAGTGTCAGCGTACGGGTTAGGATTAGGGGACGGGTGAGGGTCAGGCTTCGGGGAAGGGTTAGGGTTAGGGTTCGGGCTAGGGTTAGGGTTAGGGGACGGGGACGGTTTAGGGTCCAGGTGAGAGTACGACAACGCTTTAGGGGGAGCGTACGTGTGAGGGCGTGGGTTAGTGTCAGCGTACGGGTTAGGATTAGGGGACGGGTGAGGGTCAGGCTTCGGGGAAGGGTTAGGGTTAGGGTTCGGGCTAGGGTTAGGGTTAGGGGACGGGGACGGTTTAGGGTCCAGGTGAGGGTACGACAACGCTTTAGGGGGAGCGTACGTGTGAGGGCGCGGGTTAGTGTCAGCGTACGGGTTAGGATTAGGGGACGGGTGAGGGTCAGGCTTGGGGAAGGGTTAGGGTTAGGGTTCGGGCTAGGGTTAGGGTTAGGGGACGGGGACGGTTTAGGGTCCAGGTGAGGGTACGACAACGCTTTAGGGGGAGCGTACGTGTGAGGGCGCGGGTTAGTGTCAGCGTACGGGTTAGGATTAGGGGACGGGTGAGAGTCAGGCTTCGGGGAAGGGTTAGGGTTAGGGTTCGGTCTAGGGTTAGGATTAGGGGACGGGGAAGGTTTAGGGTCCAGGTGAGGGTACGACAACGCTTTAGGGGGAGCGTACGTGTGAGGGCGCGGGTTAGTGTCAGCGTACGGGTTAGGATTAGGGGACGGGTGAGGGTCAGGCTTCGGGGAAGGGTTAGGGTTAGGGTTCGGGCTAGGGTTAGGGTTAGGGGACGGGGACGGTTTAGGGTCCAGGTGAGGGTACGACAACGCTTTAGGGGGAGCGTACGTGTGAGGGCGCGGGTTAGTGTCAGCGTACGGGTTAGGATTAGGGGACGGGTGAGTGTCAGGCTTCGGGGAAGGGTTAGGGTTAGGGTTCGGGCTAGGGTTAGGGTTAGGGGACGGGGACGGTTTAGGGTCCAGGTGAGGGTAGGACAACGCTTTAGGGGGAGCGTACGTGTGAGGGCGCGGGTTAGTGTCAGCGTACGGGTTAGGATTAGGGGACGGGTGAGGGTCAGGCTTGGGGAAGGGTTAGGGTTAGGGTTCGGGCTAGGGTTAGGGTTAGGGGACGGGGACGGTTTAGGGTCCAGGTGAGGGTACGACAACGCTTTAGGGGGAGCGTACGTGTGAGGGGGCGGGTTAGTGTCAGCGTACGGGTTAGGATTAGGGGACGGGTGAGGGTCAGGCTTCGGGGAAGGGTTAGGGTTAGGGTTCGGTCTAGGGTTATGATTAGGGGACGGGGAAGGTTTAGGGTCCAGGTGAGGGTACGACAACGCTTTAGGGGGAGCGTACGTGTGAGGGCGCGGGTTAGTGTCAGCGTACGGGTTAGGATTAGGGGACGGGTGAGGGTCAGGCTTCGGGGAAGGGTTACGGTTAGGGTTCGGGCTAGGGTTAGGGTTAGGGGACGGGGACGGTTTAGGGTCCAGGTGAGGGTACGACAACGCTTTAGGGGGAGCGTACGTGTGAGGGCGCGGGTTAGTGTCAGCGTACGGGTTAGGATTAGGGGACGGGTGAGGGTCAGGCTTCGGGGAAGTGTTAGGCTTAGGGTTCGGGCTAGGGTTAGGGTTAGGGGACGGGGACGGTTTAGGGTCCAGGTGAGGGTACGACAACGCTTTAGGGGGAGCGTACGTGTGAGGGCGCGGGTTAGTGTCAGCGTACGGGTTAGGATTAGGGGACGGGTGAGTGTCAGGCTTCGGGGAAGGGTTAGGGTTAGGGTTCGGGCTAGGGTTAGGGTTAGGGGACGGGGACGGTTTAGGGTCCAGGTGAGGGTAGGACAACGCTTTAGGGGGAGCGTACGTGTGAGGGCGCGGGTTAGTGTCAGCGTACGGGTTAGGATTAGGGGACGGGTGAGGGTCAGGCTTGGGGAAGGGTTAGGGTTAGGGTTCGGGCTAGGGTTAGGGTTAGGGGACG
This sequence comes from Globicephala melas, assembly GCF_963455315.2. Classification (NCBI taxonomy): domain Eukaryota; kingdom Metazoa; phylum Chordata; class Mammalia; order Artiodactyla; family Delphinidae; genus Globicephala; species Globicephala melas. The sequence goes on from NW_027207406.1 coordinate 35,738, forward strand.
GGGACGGTTTAGGGTCCAGGTGAGGGTACGACAACGCTTTAGGGGGAGCGTACGTGTGAGGGCGTGGGTTAGTGTCAGCGTACGGGTTAGGATTAGGGGACGGGTGAGGGTCAGGCTTCGGGGAAGGGTTAGGGTTAGGGTTCGGTCTAGGGTTAGGGTTAGGGGACGGGGAAGGTTTAGGGTCCAGGTGAGGGTACGACAACGCTTTAGGGGGAGCGTACGTGTGAGGGCGCGGGTTAGTGTCAGCGTACGGGTTAGGATTAGGGGACGGGTGAGGGTCAGGCTTCGGGGAAGGGTTAGGGTTAGGGTTCGGGCTAGGGTTAGGGTTAGGGGACGGGGACGGTTTAGGGTCCAGGTGAGGGTACGACAACGCTTTAGGGGGAGCGTACGTGTGAGGGCGCGGGTTAGTGTCAGCGTACGGGTTAGGATTAGGGGACGGGTGAGGGTCAGGCTTCGGGGAGGGTTAGGGTTAGGGTTCGGGCTAGGGTTAGGGTTAGGGGACGGGGACGGTTTAGGGTCCAGGTGAGGGTACGACAACGCTTTAGGGGGAGCGTACGTGTGAGGGCGCGGGTTAGTGTCAGCGTACGGGTTAGGATTAGGGGACGGGTGAGGGTCAGGCTTCGGGGAAGGGTTAGGGTTAGGGTTCGGGCTAGGGTTAGGGTTAGGGGACGGGGACGGTTTAGGGTCCAGGTGAGGGTACGACAACGCTTTAGGGGGAGCGTACGTGTGAGGGCGCGGGTTAGTGTCAGCGTACGGGTTAGGATTAGGGGACGGGTGAGGGTCAGGCTTGGGGAAGGGTTAGGGTTAGGGTTCGGGCTAGGGTTAGGGTTAGGGGACGGGGACGGTTTAGGGTCCAGGTGAGGGTACGACAACGCTTTAGGGGGAGCGTACGTGTGAGGGCGCGGGTTAGTGTCAGCGTACGGGTTAGGATTAGGGGACGGGTGAGGGTCAGGCTTCGGGGAAGGGTTAGGGTTAGGGTTCGGTCTAGGGTTAGGATTAGGGGACGGGGAAGGTTTAGGGTCCAGGTGAGGGTACGACAACGCTTTAGGGGGAGCGTACGTGTGAGGGCGCGGGTTAGTGTCAGCGTACGGGTTAGGATTAGGGGACGGGTGAGGGTCAGGCTTCGGGGAAGGGTTAGGGTTAGGGTTCGGGCTAGGGTTAGGGTTAGGGGACGGGGACGGTTTAGGGTCCAGGTGAGGGTACGACAACGCTTTAGGGGGAGCGTACGTGTGAGGGCGCGGGTTAGTGTCAGCGTACGGGTTAGGATTAGGGGACGGGTGAGTGTCAGGCTTCGGGGAAGGGTTAGGGTTAGGGTTCGGGCTAGGGTTAGGGTTAGGGGACGGGGACGGTTTAGGATCCAGGTGAGGGTAGGACAACGCTTTAGGGGGAGCGTACGTGTGAGGGCGCGGGTTAGTGTCAGCGTAAGGGTTAGGATTAGGGGACGGGTGAGGGTCAGGCTTCGGGGAAGGGTTAGGGTTAGGGTTCGGGCTAGGGTTAGGGTTAGGGGATGGGGACGGTTTAGGGTCCAGGTGAGGGTACGACAACGCTTTAGGGGGAGCGTACGTGTGAGGGCGCGGGTTAGTGTCAGCGTACGGGTTAGGATTAGGGGACGGGTGAGGGTCAGGCTTCGGGGAAGGGTTAGGGTTAGGGTTCGGTCTAGGGTTAGGGTTAGGGGACGGGGAAGGTTTAGGGTCCAGGTGAGGGTACGACAAAGCTTTAGGGGGAGCGTACGTGTGAGGGGGCGTGTTAGTGTCAGCGTACGGGTTAGGATTAGGGGACGGGTGAGGGTCAGGCATTGGGGAAGGGTTAGGGTTAGGGTTCGGGCTAGGGTTAGCGTTAGGGGACGGGGACGGTTTAGGGTCCAGGTGAGGGTACGACAACGCTTTAGGGGGAGCGTACGTGTGAGGGCGCGGGTTAGTGTCAGCGTACGGGTTAGGATTAGGGGACGGGTGAGGGTCAGGCTTCGGGGAAGGGTTAGGGTTAGGGTTCGGGCTAGGGTTAGGGTTAGGGGACGGGGACGGTTTAGGGTCCAGGTGAGGGTACGACAACGCTTTAGGGGGAGCGTACGTGTGAGGGCGTGGGTTAGTGTCAGCGTACGGGTTAGGATTAGGGGACGGGTGAGGGTCAGGCTTCGGGGAAGGGTTAGGGTTAGGGTTCGGGCTAGGGTTAGGGTTAGGGGACGGGGACGGTTTAGGGTCCAGGTGAGGGTACGACAACGCTTTAGGGGGAGCGTACGTGTGAGGGCGCGGGTTAGTGTCAGCGTACGGGTTAGGATTAGGGGACGGGTGAGGGTCAGGCTTGGGGAAGGGTTAGGGTTAGGGTTCGGGCTAGGGTTAGGGTTAGGGGACGGGGACGGTTTAGGGTCCAGGTGAGGGTACGACAACGCTTTAGGGGGAGCGTACGTGTGAGGGCGCGGGTTAGTGTCAGCGTACGGGTTAGGATTAGGGGACGGGTGAGAGTCAGGCTTCGGGGAAGGGTTAGGGTTAGGGTTCGGTCTAGGGTTAGGATTAGGGGACGGGGAAGGTTTAGGGTCCAGGTGAGGGTATGACAACGCTTTAGGGGGAGCGTACGTGTGAGGGCGCGGGTTAGTGTCAGCGTACGGGTTAGGATTAGGGGACGGGTGAGGGTCAGGCTTCGGGGAAGGGTTAGGGTTAGGGTTCGGGCTAGGGTTAGGGTTAGGGGACGGGGACGGTTTAGGGTCCAGGTGAGGGTACGACAACGCTTTAGGGGGAGCGTACGTGTGAGGGCGCGGGTTAGTGTCAGCGTACGGGTTAGGATTAGGGGACGGGTGAGTGTCAGGCTTCGGGGAAGGGTTAGGGTTAGGGTTCGGGCTAGGGTTAGGGTTAGGGGACGGGGACGGTTTAGGGTCCAGGTGAGGGTAGGACAACGCTTTAGGGGGAGCGTACGTGTGAGGGCGCGGGTTAGTGTCAGCGTACGGGTTAGGATTAGGGGACGGGTGAGGGTCAGGCTTGGGGAAGGGTTAGGGTTAGGGTTCGGGCTAGGGTTAGGGTTAGGGGACGGGGACGGTTTAGGGTCCAGGTGAGGGTACGACAACGCTTTAGGGGGAGCGTACGTGTGAGGGGGCGGGTTAGTGTCAGCGTACGGGTTAGGATTAGGGGACGGGTGAGGGTCAGGCTTCGGGGAAGGGTTAGGGTTAGGGTTCGGTCTAGGGTTATGATTAGGGGACGGGGAAGGTTTAGGGTCCAGGTGAGGGTACGACAACGCTTTAGGGGGAGCGTACGTGTGAGGGCGCGGGTTAGTGTCAGCGTACGGGTTAGGATTAGGGGACGGGTGAGGGTCAGGCTTCGGGGAAGGGTTAGGGTTAGGGTTCGGGCTAGGGTTAGGGTTAGGGGACGGGGACGGTTTAGGGTCCAGGTGAGGGTACGACAACGCTTTAGGGGGAGCGTACGTGTGAGGGCGCGGGTTAGTGTCAGCGTACGGGTTAGGATTAGGGGACGGGTGAGGGTCAGGCTTCGGGGAAGTGTTAGGCTTAGGGTTCGGGCTAGGGTTAGGGTTAGGGGACGGGGACGGTTTAGGGTCCAGGTGAGGGTACGACAACGCTTTAGGGGGAGCGTACGTGTGAGGGCGCGGGTTAGTGTCAGCGTACGGGTTAGGATTAGGGGACGGGTGAGGGTCAGGCTTCGGGGAAGGGTTAGGGTTAGGGTTCGGTCTAGGGTTAGGGTTAGGGGACGGGGAAGGTTTAGGGTCCAGGTGAGGGTACGACAACGCTTTAGGGGGAGCGTACGTGTGAGGGCGCGGGTTAGTGTCAGCGTACGGGTTAGGATTAGGGGACGGGTGAGGGTCAGGCTTCGGGGAAGGGTTAGGGTTAGGGTTCGGGCTAGGGTTAGGGTTAGGGGACGGGGACGGTTTAGGGTCCAGGTGAGGGTACGACAACGCTTTAGGGGGAGCGTACGTGTGAGGGCGCGGGTTAGTGTCAGCGTACGGGTTAGGATTAGGGGACTGGTGAGGGTCAGGCTTCGGGGAAGGGTTAGGTTTAGGGTTCGGGCTAGGGTTAGGGTTAGGGGACGGGGACGGTTTAGGGTCCAGGTGAGGGTACGACAACGCTTTAGGGGGAGCGTACGTGTGAGGGCGCGGGTTAGTGTCAGCGTACGGGTTAGGATTAGGGGACGGGTGAGGGTCAGGCTTCGGGGAGGGTTAGGGTTAGGGTTCGGGCTAGGGTTAGGGTTAGGGGACGGGGACGGTTTAGGGTCCAGGTGAGGGTACGACAACGCTTTAGGGGGAGCGTACGTGTGAGGGCGCGGGTTAGTGTCAGCGTACGGGTTAGGATTAGGGGACGGGTGAGGGTCAGGCTTCGGGGAAGGGTTAGGGTTAGGGTTCGGTCTAGGGTTAGGGTTAGGGGAAGGGGAAGGTTTAGGGTCCAGGTGAGGGTACGACAAAGCTTTAGGGGGAGCGTACGTGTGAGGGGGCGGGTTAGTGTCAGCGTACGGGTTAGGATTAGGGGACGGGTGAGGGTCAGGCTTCGGGGAAGGGTTAGGGTTAGGGTTCGGGCTAGGGTTAGCGTTAGGGGACGGGGACGGTTTCGGGTCCAGGTGAGGGTACGACAACGCTTTAGGGGGAGCGTACGTGTGAGGGCGTGGGTTAGTGTCAGCGTACGGGTTAGGATTAGGGGACGGGTGAGGGTCAGGCTTCGGGGAAGGGTTAGGGTTAGGGTTCGGGCTAGGGTTAGGGTTAGGGGACGGGGACGGTTTAGGGTCCAGGTGAGGGTACTACAACGCTTTAGGGGGAGCGTACGTGTGAGGGCGCGGGTTAGTGTCAGCGTACGGGTTAGGATTAGGGGACGGGTGAGGGTCAGGCTTCGGGGAAGGGTTAGGGTTAGGGTTCGGGCTAGGGTTAGGGTTAGGGGACGGGGACGGTTTAGGGTCCAGGTGAGGGTACGACAACGCTTTAGGGGGAGCGTACGTGTGAGGGCGCGGGTTAGTGTCAGCGTACGGGTTAGGATTAGGGGACGGGTGAGGGTCAGGCTTGGGGAAGGGTTAGGGTTAGGGTTCGGGCTAGGGTTAGGGTTAGGGGACGGGGACGGTTTAGGGTCCAGGTGAGGGTACGACAACGCTTTAGGGGGAGCGTACGTGTGAGGGCGCGGGTTAGTGTCAGCGTACGGGTTAGGATTAGGGGACGGGTGAGGGTCAGGCTTCGGGGAAGGGTTAGGGTTAGGGTTCGGTCTAGGGTTAGGATTAGGGGACGGGGAAGGTTTAGGGTCCAGGTGAGGGTACGACAACGCTTTAGGGGGAGCGTACGTGTGAGGGCGCGGGTTAGTGTCAGCGTACGGGTTAGGATTAGGGGACGGGTGAGGGTCAGGCTTCGGGGAAGGGTTAGGGTTAGGGTTCGGGCTAGGGTTAGGGTTAGGGGACGGGGACGGTTTAGGGTCCAGGTGAGGGTACGACAACGCTTTAGGGGGAGCGTACGTGTGAGGGCGCGGGTTAGTGTCAGCGTACGGGTTAGGATTAGGGGACGGGTGAGTGTCAGGCTTCGGGGAAGGGTTAGGGTTAGGGTTCGGGCTAGGGTTAGGGTTAGGGGATGGGGACGGTTTAGGATCCAGGTGAGGGTAGGACAACGCTTTAGGGGGAGCGTACGTGTGAGGGCGCGGGTTAGTGTCAGCGTAAGGGTTAGGATTAGGGGACGGGTGAGGGTCAGGCTTCGGGGAAGGGTTAGGGTTAGGGTTCGGGCTAGGGTTAGGGTTAGGGGACGGGGACGGTTTAGGGTCCAGGTGAGGGTACGACAACGCTTTAGGGGGAGCGTACGTGTGAGGGCGCGGGTTAGTGTCAGCGTACGGGTTAGGATTAGGGGACGGGTGAGGGTCAGGCTTCGGGGAAGTGTTAGGGTTAGGGTTCGGTCTAGGGTTAGGGTTAGGGGACGGGGAAGGTTTAGGGTCCAGGTGAGGGTACGACAAAGCTTTAGGGGGAGCGTACGTGTGAGGGGGCGGGTTAGTGTCAGCGTACGGGTTAGGATTATGGGACGGGTGAGGGTCAGGCATTGGGGAAGGGTTAGGGTTAGGGTTCGGGCTAGGGTTAGCGTTAGGGGACGGGGACGGTTTAGGGTCCAGGTGAGGGTACGACAACGCTTTAGGGGGAGCGTACGTGTGAGGGCGCGGGTTAGTGTCAGCGTACGGGTTAGGATTAGGGGACGGGTGAGGGTCAGGCTTCGGGGAAGGGTTAGGGTTAGGGTTCGGGCTAGGGTTAGGGTTAGGGGACGGGGACGGTTTAGGGTCCAGGTGAGGGTACGACAACGCTTTAGGGGGAGCGTACGTGTGAGGGCGCGGGTTAGTGTCAGCGTACGGGTTAGGATTAGGGGACGGGTGAGGGTCAGGCTTCGGGGAAGGGTTAGGGTTAGGGTTCGGGCTAGGGTTAGGGTTAGGGGACGGGGACGGTTTAGGGTCCAGGTGAGGGTACGACAACGCTTTAGGGGGAGCGTACGTGTGAGGGCGCGGGTTAGTGTCAGCGTACGGGTTAGGATTAGGGGACGGGTGAGGGTCAGGCTTGGGGAAGGGTTAGGGTTAGGGTTCGGGCTAGGGTTAGGGTTAGGGGACGGGGACGGTTTAGGGTCCAGGTGAGGGTACGACAACGCTTTAGGGGGAGCGTACGTGTGAGGGCGCGGGTTAGTGTCAGCGTACGGGTTAGGATTAGGGGACGGGTGAGAGTCAGGCTTCGGGGAAGGGTTAGGGTTAGGGTTCGGTCTAGGGTTAGGATTAGGGGACGGGGAAGGTTTAGGGTCCAGGTGAGGGTACGACAACGCTTTAGGGGGAGCGTACGTGTGAGGGCGCGGGTTAGTGTCAGCGTACGGGTTAGGATTAGGGGACGGGTGAGGGTCAGGCTTCGGGGAAGGGTTAGGGTTAGGGTTCGGGCTAGGGTTAGGGTTAGGGGACGGGGACGGTTTAGGGTCCAGGTGAGGGTACGACAACGCTTTAGGGGGAGCGTACGTGTGAGGGCGCGGGTTAGTGTCAGCGTACGGGTTAGGATTAGGGGACGGGTGAGGGTCAGGCTTCGGGGAAGGGTTAGGGTTAGGGTTCGGTCTAGGGTTATGATTAGGGGACGGGGAAGGTTTAGGGTCTAGGTGAGGGTACGACAACGCTTTAGGGGGAGCGTACGTGTGAGGGCGCGGGTTAGTGTCAGCGTACGGGTTAGGATTAGGGGACGGGTGAGGGTCAGGCTTCGGGGAAGGGTTAGGGTTAGGGTTCGGGCTAGGGTTAGGGTTAGGGGACGGGGACGGTTTAGGGTCCAGGTGAGGGTACGACAACGCTTTAGGGGGAGCGTACGTGTGAGGGCGCGGGTTAGTGTCAGCGTACGGGTTAGGATTAGGGGACGGGTGAGGGTCAGGCTTCGGGGAAGTGTTAGGCTTAGGGTTCGGGCTAGGGTTAGGGTTAGGGGACGGGGACGGTTTAGGGTCCAGGTGAGGGTACGACAACGCTTTAGGGGGAGCGTACGTGTGAGGGCGCGGGTTAGTGTCAGCGTACGGGTTAGGATTAGGGGACGGGTGAGGGTCAGGCTTCGGGGAAGGGTTAGGGTTAGGGTTCGGTCTAGGGTTAGGGTTAGGGGACGGGGAAGGTTTAGGGTCCAGGTGAGGGTACGACAACGCTTTAGGGGGAGCGTACGTGTGAGGGCGCGGGTTAGTGTCAGCGTACGGGTTAGGATTAGGGGACGGGTGAGGGTCAGGCTTCGGGGAAGGGTTAGGGTTAGGGTTCGGGCTAGGGTTAGGGTTAGGGGACGGGGACGGTTTAGGGTCCAGGTGAAGGTACGACAACGCTTTAGGGGGAGCGTACGTGTGAGGGCGCGGGTTAGTGTCAGCGTACGGGTTAGGATTAGGGGACTGGTGAGGGTCAGGCTTCAGGGAAGGGTTAGGTTTAGGGTTCGGGCTAGGGTTAGGGTTAGGGGACGGGGACGGTTTAGGGTCCAGGTGAGGGTACGACAACGCTTTAGGGGGAGCGTACGTGTGAGGGCGCGGGTTAGTGTCAGCGTACGGGTTAGGATTAGGGGACGGGTGAGGGTCAGGCTTCGGGGAGGGTTAGGGTTAGGGTTCGGGCTAGGGTTAGGGTTAGGGGACGGGGACGGTTTAGGGTCCAGGTGAGGGTACGACAACGCTTTAGGGGGAGCGTACGTGTGAGGGCGCGGGTTAGTGTCAGCGTACGGGTTAGGATTAGGGGACGGGTGAGGGTCAGGCTTGGGGAAGGGTTAGGGTTAGGGTTCGGGCTAGGGTTAGGGTTAGGGGACGGGGACGGTTTAGGGTCCAGGTGAGGGTACGACAACGCTTTAGGGGGAGCGTACGTGTGAGGGCGCGGGTTAGTGTCAGCGTACGGGTTAGGATTAGGGGACGGGTGAGGGTCAGGCTTCGGGGAAGGGTTAGGGTTAGGGTTCGGTCTAGGGTTAGGATTAGGGGACTGGGAAGGTTTAGGGTCCAGGTGAGGGTACGACAACGCTTTAGGGGGAGCGTACGTGTGAGGGCGCGGGTTAGTGTCAGCGTACGGGTTAGGATTAGGGGACGGGTGAGGGTCAGGCTTCGGGGAAGGGTTAGGGTTAGAGTTCGGGCTAGGGTTAGGGTTAGGGGACGGGGACGGTTTAGGGTCCAGGTGAGGGTACGATAACGCTTTAGGGGGAGCGTACGTGTGAGGGCGCGGGTTAGTGTCAGCGTACGGGTTAGGATTAGGGGACGGGTGAGTGTCAGGTTTCGGGGAAGGGTTAGGGTTAGGGTTCGGGCTAGGGTTAGGGTTAGGGGACGGGGACGGTTTAGGATCCAGGTGAGGGTAGGACAACGCTTTAGGGGGAGCGTACGTGTGAGGGCGCAGGTTAGTGTCAGCGTACGGGTTAGGATTAGGGGACGGGTGAGGGTCAGGCTTGGGGAAGGGTTAGGGTTAGGGTTCGGGCTAGGGTTAGGGTTAGGGGACGGGGACGGTTTAGGGTCCAGGTGAGGGTACGACAACGCTTTAGGGGGAGCGTACGTGTGAGGGGGCGGGTTAGTGTCAGCGTACGGGTTAGGATTAGGGGACGGGTGAGGGTCAGGCTTCGGGGAAGGGTTAGGGTTAGGTTTCGGTCTAGGGTTATGATTAGGGGACGGGGAAGGTTTAGGGTCCAGGTGAGGGTACGACAACGCTTTAGGGGGAGCGTACGTGTGAGGGCGCGGGTTAGTGTCAGCGTACGGTTTAGGATTAGGGGACGGGTGAGGGTCAGGCTTCGGGGAAGGGTTAGGGTTAGGGTTCGGGCTAGGGTTAGGGTTAGGGGACGGGGACGGTTTAGGGTCCAGGTGAGGGTACGACAACGCTTTAGGGGGAGCGTACGTGTGAGGGCGCGGGTTAGTGTCAGCGTACGGGTTAGGATTAGGGGACGGGTGAGGGTCAGGCTTCGGGGAAGGGTTAGGGTTAGGGTTCGGGCTAGGGTTAGGGTTAGGGGACGGGGACGGTTTAGGGTCCAGGTGAGGGTACGACAACGCTTTAGGGGGAGCGTACGTGTGAGGGCGCGGGTTAGTGTCAGCGTACGGGTTAGGATTAGGGGACGGGTGAGGGTCAGGCTTCGGGGAAGGGTTAGGTTTAGGGTTCGGGCTAGGGTTAGGGTTAGGGGACGGGGACGGTTTAGGGTCCAGGTGAGGGTACGACAACGCTTTAGGGGGAGCGTACGTGTGAGGGCGCGGGTTAGTGTCAGCGTACGGGTTAGGATTAGGGGACGGGTGAGGGTCAGGCTTCGGGGAAGGGTTAGGGTTAGGGTTCGGGCTAGGGTTAGGGTTAGGGGACGGGGACGGTTTAGGGTCCAGGTGAGGGTAGGACAACGCTTTAGGGGGAGCGTACGTGTGAGGGCGCGGGTTAGTGTCAGCGTACGGGTTAGGATTAGGGGACGGGTGAGGGTCAGGCTTGGGGAAGGGTTAGGGTTAGGGTTCGGGCTAGGGTTAGGGTTAGTTGACGGGGACGGTTTAGGGTCCAGGTGAGGGTAGAACAACGCTTTAGGGGGAGCGTACGTGTGAGGGCGTGGGTTAGTGTCAGCGTACGGGTTAGGATTAGGGGACGGGTGAGGGTCAGGCTTCGGGGAAGGGTTAGGGTTAGGGTTCGGTCTAGGGTTAGGGTTAGGGGACGGGGAAGGTTTAGGGTCCAGGTGAGGGTACGACAACGCTTTAGGGGGAGCGTACGTGTGAGGGCGCGGGTTAGTGTCAGCGTACGGGTTAGGATTAGGGGACGGGTGAGGGTCAGGCTTCGGGGAAGGGTTAGGGTTAGGGTTCGGGCTAGGGTTAGGGTTAGGGGACGGGGACGGTTTAGGGTCCAGGTGAGGGTACGACAACGCTTTAGGGGGAGCGTACGTGTGAGGGCGCGGGTTAGTGTCAGCGTACGGGTTAGGATTAGGGGACGGGTGAGGGTCAGGCTTCGGGGAAGGGTTAGGGTTAGGGTTCGGGCTAGGGTTAGGGTTAGGGGACGGGGACGGTTTAGGGTCCAGGTGAGGGTACGACAACGCTTTAGGGGGAGCGTACGTGTGAGGGCGCGGGTTAGTGTCAGCGTACGGGTTAGGATTAGGGGACGGGTGAGGGTCAGGCTTCGGGGAAGGGTTAGGGTTAGGGTTCGGGCTAGGGTTAGGGTTAGGGGACGGGGACGGTTTAGGGTCCAGTTGAGGGTACGACAACGCTTTAGGGGGAGCGTACGTGTGAGGGCGCGGGTTAGTGTCAGCGTACGGGTTAGGATTAGGGGACGGGTGAGGGTCAGGCTTGGGGAAGGGTTAGGGTTAGGGTTCGGGATAGGGTTAGGGTTAGGGGACGGGGACGGTTTAGGGTCCAGGTGAGGGTACGACAACGCTTTAGGGGGAGCGTACGTGTGAGGGCGCGGGTTAGTGTCAGCGTACGGGTTAGGATTAGGGGACGGGTGAGAGTCAGGCTTCGGGGAAGGGTTAGGGTTAGGGTTCGGTCTAGGGTTAGGATTAGGGGACGGGGAAGGTTTAGGGTCCAGGTGAGGGTACGAAAACGCTTTAGGGGGAGCGTACGTGTGAGGGCGCGGGTTAGTGTCAGCGTACGGGTTAGGATTAGGGGACGGGTGAGGGTCAGGCTTCGGGGAAGGGTTAGGGTTAGGGCTCGGGCTAGGGTTAGGGTTAGGGGACGGGGACGGTTTAGGGTCCAGGTGAGGGTACGACAACGCTTTAGGGGGAGCGTACGTGTGAGGGCGCGGGTTAGTGTCAGCGTACGGGTTAGGATTAGGGGACGGGTGAGTGTCAGGCTTCGGGGAAGGGTTAGGGTTAGGGTTCGGGCTAGGGTTAGGGTTAGGGGACGGGGACGGTTTAGGGTCCAGGTGAGGGTAGGACAACGCTTTAGGGGGAGCGTACGTGTGAGGGCGCGGGTTAGTGTCAGCGTACGGGTTAGGATTAGGGGACGGGTGAGGGTCAGGCTTGGGGAAGGGTTAGGGTTAGGGTTCGGGCTAGGGTTAGCGTTAGGGGACGGGGACGGTTTAGGGTCCAGGTGAGGGTACGACAACGCTTTAGGGGGAGCGTACGTGTGAGGGCGCGGGTTAGTGTCAGCGTACGGGTTAGGATTAGGGGACGGGTGAGGGTCAGGCTTCGGGGAAGGGTTAGGGTTAGGGTTCGGGCTAGGGTTAGGGTTAGGGGACGGGGACGGTTTAGGGTCCAGGTGAGGGTACGACAACACTTTAGGGGGAGCGTACGTGTGAGGGCGCGGGTTAGTGTCAGCGTACGGGTTAGGATTAGGGGACGGGTGAGGGTCAGGCTTCGGGGAAGGGTTAAGGTTAGGGTTCGGGCTAGGGTTAGGGTTAGGGGACGGGGACGGTTTAGGGTCCAGGTGAGGGTACGACAACGCTTTAGGGGGAGCGTACGTGTGAGGGCGCGGGTTAGTGTCAGCGTACGGGTTAGGATTAGGGGACGGGTGAGGGTCAGGCTTGGGGAAGGGTTAGGGTTAGGGTTCGGGCTAGGGTTAGGGTTAGGGGACGGGGACGGTTTAGGGTCCAGGTGAGGGTACGACAACGCTTTAGGGGGAGCGTACGTGTGAGGGCGCGGGTTAGTGTCAGCGTACGGGTTAGGATTAGGGGACGGGTGAGGGTCAGGCTTCGGGGAAGGGTTAGGGTTAGGGTTCGGTCTAGGGTTAGGATTAGGGGACGGGGAAGGTTTAGGGTCCAGGTGAGGGTACGACAACGCTTTAGGGGGAGCGTACGTGTGAGGGCGCGGGTTAGTGTCAGCGTACGGGTTAGGATTAGGGGACGGGTGAGGGTCAGGCTTCGGGGAAGGGTTAGGGTTAGGGTTCGGGCTAGGGTTAGGGTTAGGGGACGGGGACGGTTTAGGGTCCAGGTGAGGGTACGACAACGCTTTAGGGGGAGCGTACGTGTGAGGGCGCGGGTTAGTGTCAGCGTACGGGTTAGGATTAGGGGACGGGTGAGTGTCAGGCTTCGGGGAAGGGTTAGGGTTAGGGTTCGGGCTAGGGTTAGGGTTAGGGGACGGGGACGGTTTAGGATCCAGGTGAGGGTAGGACAACGCTTTAGGGGGAGCGTACGTGTGAGGGCGCGGGTTAGTGTCAGCGTACGGGTTAGGATTAGGGGACGGGTGAGGGTCAGGCTTGGGGAAGGGTTAGGGTTAGGGTTCGGGCTAGGGTTAGGGTTAGGAGACGGGGACGGTTTAGGGTCCAGGTGAGGGTACGACAACGCTTTAGGGGGAGCGTACGTGTGAGGGGGCGGGTTAGTGTCAGCGTACGGGTTAGGATTAGGGGATGGGTGAGGGTCAGGCTTCGGGGAAGGGTTAGGGTTAGGGTTCGGTCTAGGGTTATGATTAGGGGACGGGGAAGGTTTAGGGTCCAGGTGAGGGTACGACAACGCTTTAGGGGGAGCGTACGTGTGAGGGCGCGGGTTAGTGTCAGCGTACGGTTTAGGATTAGGGGACGGGTGAGGGTCAGGCTTCGGGGAAGGGTTAGGGTTAGGGTTCGGGCTAGGGTTAGGGTTAGGGGACGGGGACGGTTTAGGGTCCAGGTGAGGGTACGACAACGCTTTAGGGGGAGCGTACGTGTGAGGGCGCGGGTTAGTGTCAGCGTACGGGTTAGGATTAGGGGACGGGTGAGGGTCAGGCTTCGGGGAAGGGTTAGGGTTAGGGTTCGGGCTAGGGTTAGGGTTAGGGGACGGGGACGGTTTAGGGTCCAGGTGAGGGTACGACAACGCTTTAGGGGGAGCGTACGTGTGAGGGCGCGGGTTAGTGTCAGCGTACGGGTTAGGATTAGGGGACGGGTGAGAGTCAGGCTTCGGGGAAGTGTTAGGGTTAGGGTTCGGTCTAGGGTTAGGATTAGGGGACGGGGAAGGTTTAGGGTCCAGGTGAGGGTACGACAACGCTTTAGGGGGAGCGTACGTGTGAGGGCGCGGGTTAGTGTCAGCGTACGGGTTAGGATTAGGGGACGGGTGAGGGTCAGGCTTCGGGGAAGGGTTAGGGTTAGGGTTCGGGCTAGGGTTAGGGTTAGGGGACGGGGACGGTTTAGGGTCCAGGTGAGGGTACGACAACGCTTTAGGGGGAGCGTACGTGTGAGGGCGCGGGTTAGTGTCAGCGTACGGGTTAGGATTAGGGGACGGGTGAGTGTCAGGCTTCGGGGAAGGGTTAGGGTTAGGGTTCGGGCTAGGGTTAGGGTTAGGGGACGGGGACGGTTTAGGGTCCAGGTGAGGGTAGGACAACGCTTTAGGGGGAGCGTACGTGTGAGGGCGCGGGTTAGTGTCAGCGTACGGGTTAGGATTAGGGGACGGGTGAGGGTCAGGCTTGGGGAAGGGTTAGGGTTAGGGTTCGGGCTAGGGTTAGGGTTAGGGGACGGGGACGGTTTAGGGTCCAGGTGAGGGTACGACAACGCTTTAGGGGGAGCGTACGTGTGAGGGCGTGGGTTAGTGTCAGCGTACGGGTTAGGATTAGGGGACGGGTGAGGGTCAGGCTTCGGGGAAGGGTTAGGGTTAGGGTTCGGTCTAGGGTTAGGGTTAGGGGACGGGGAAGGTTTAGGGTCCAGGTGAGGGTACGACAACGCTTTAGGGGGAGCGTACGTGTGAGGGCGCGGGTTAGTGTCAGCGTACGGGTTAGGATTAGGGGACGGGTGAGGGTCAGGCTTCGGGGAAGGGTTAGGGTTAGGGTTCGGGCTAGGGTTAGGGTTAGGGGACGGGGACGGTTTAGGGTCCAGGTGAGGGTACGACAACGCTTTAGGGGGAGCGTACGTGTGAGGGCGCGGGTTAGTGTCAGCGTACGGGTTAGGATTAGGGGACGGGTGAGGGTCAGGCTTCGGGGAGGGTTAGGGTTAGGGTTCGGGCTAGGGTTAGGGTTAGGGGACGGGGACGGTTTAGGGTCCAGGTGAGGGTACGACAACGCTTTAGGGGGAGCGTACGTGTGAGGGGGCGGGTTAGTGTCAGCGTACGGGTTAGGATTAGGGGACGGGTGAGGGTCAGGCTTCGGGGAAGGGTTAGGGTTAGGGTTCGGGCTAGGGTTAGGGTTAGGGGACGGGGACGGTTTAGGGTCCAGGTGAGGGTACGACAACGCTTTAGGGGGAGCGTACGTGTGAGGGCGCGGGTTAGTGTCAGCGTACGGGTTAGGATTAGGGGACGGGTGAGGGTCAGGCTTGGGGAAGGGTTAGGGTTAGGGTTCGGGCTAGGGTTAGGGTTAGGGGACGGGGACGGTTTAGGGTCCAGGTGAGGGTACGACAACGCTTTAGGGGGAGCGTACGTGTGAGGGCGCGGGTTAGTGTCAGCGTACGGGTTAGGATTAGGGGACGGGTGAGGGTCAGGCTTCGGGGAAGGGTTAGGGTTAGGGTTCGGTCTAGGGTTAGGATTAGGGGACGGGGAAGGTTTAGGGTCCAGGTGAGGGTACGACAACGCTTTAGGGGGAGCGTACGTGTGAGGGCGCGGGTTAGTGTCAGCGTACGGGTTAGGATTAGGGGACGGGTGAGGGTCAGGCTTCGGGGAAGGGTTAGGGTTAGGGTTCGGGCTAGGGTTAGGGTTAGGGGACGGGGACGGTTTAGGGTCCAGGTGAGGGTACGACAACGCTTTAGGGGGAGCGTACGTGTGAGGGCGCGGGTTAGTGTCAGCGTACGGGTTAGGATTAGGGGACGGGTGAGTGTCAGGCTTCGGGGAAGGGTTAGGGTTAGGGTTCGGGCTAGGGTTAGGGTTAGGGGACGGGGACGGTTTAGGATCCAGGTGAGGGTAGGACAACGCTTTAGGGGGAGCGTACGTGTGAGGGCGCGGGTTAGTGTCAGCGTAAGGGTTAGGATTAGGGGACGGGTGAGGGTCAGGCTTCGGGGAAGGGTTAGGGTTAGGGTTCGGGCTAGGGTTAGGGTTAGGGGACGGGGACGGTTTAGGGTCCAGGTGAGGGTACGACAACGCTTTAGGGGGAGCGTACGTGTGAGGGCGCGGGTTAGTGTCAGCGTACGGGTTAGGATTAGGGGACGGGTGAGGGTCAGGCTTCGGGGAAGGGTTAGGGTTAGGGTTCGGTCTAGGGTTAGGGTTAGGGGACGGGGAAGGTTTAGGGTCCAGGTGAGGGTACGACAAAGCTTTAGGGGGAGCGTACGTGTGAGGGGGCGGGTTAGTGTCAGCGTACGGGTTAGGATTAGGGGACGGGTGAGGGTCAGGCATTGGGGAAGGGTTAGGGTTAGGGTTCGGGCTAGGGTTAGCGTTAGGGGACGGGGACGGTTTAGGGTCCAGGTGAGGGTACGACAACGCTTTAGGGGGAGCGTACGTGTGAGGGCGCGGGTTAGTGTCAGCGTACGGGTTAGGATTAGGGGACGGGTGAGGGTCAGGCTTCGGGGAAGGGTTAGGGTTAGGGTTCGGGCTAGGGTTAGGGTTAGGGGACGGGGACGGTTTAGGGTCCAGGTGAGAGTACGACAACGCTTTAGGGGGAGCGTACGTGTGAGGGCGTGGGTTAGTGTCAGCGTACGGGTTAGGATTAGGGGACGGGTGAGGGTCAGGCTTCGGGGAAGGGTTAGGGTTAGGGTTCGGGCTAGGGTTAGGGTTAGGGGACGGGGACGGTTTAGGGTCCAGGTGAGGGTACGACAACGCTTTAGGGGGAGCGTACGTGTGAGGGCGCGGGTTAGTGTCAGCGTACGGGTTAGGATTAGGGGACGGGTGAGGGTCAGGCTTGGGGAAGGGTTAGGGTTAGGGTTCGGGCTAGGGTTAGGGTTAGGGGACGGGGACGGTTTAGGGTCCAGGTGAGGGTACGACAACGCTTTAGGGGGAGCGTACGTGTGAGGGCGCGGGTTAGTGTCAGCGTACGGGTTAGGATTAGGGGACGGGTGAGAGTCAGGCTTCGGGGAAGGGTTAGGGTTAGGGTTCGGTCTAGGGTTAGGATTAGGGGACGGGGAAGGTTTAGGGTCCAGGTGAGGGTACGACAACGCTTTAGGGGGAGCGTACGTGTGAGGGCGCGGGTTAGTGTCAGCGTACGGGTTAGGATTAGGGGACGGGTGAGGGTCAGGCTTCGGGGAAGGGTTAGGGTTAGGGTTCGGGCTAGGGTTAGGGTTAGGGGACGGGGACGGTTTAGGGTCCAGGTGAGGGTACGACAACGCTTTAGGGGGAGCGTACGTGTGAGGGCGCGGGTTAGTGTCAGCGTACGGGTTAGGATTAGGGGACGGGTGAGTGTCAGGCTTCGGGGAAGGGTTAGGGTTAGGGTTCGGGCTAGGGTTAGGGTTAGGGGACGGGGACGGTTTAGGGTCCAGGTGAGGGTAGGACAACGCTTTAGGGGGAGCGTACGTGTGAGGGCGCGGGTTAGTGTCAGCGTACGGGTTAGGATTAGGGGACGGGTGAGGGTCAGGCTTGGGGAAGGGTTAGGGTTAGGGTTCGGGCTAGGGTTAGGGTTAGGGGACGGGGACGGTTTAGGGTCCAGGTGAGGGTACGACAACGCTTTAGGGGGAGCGTACGTGTGAGGGGGCGGGTTAGTGTCAGCGTACGGGTTAGGATTAGGGGACGGGTGAGGGTCAGGCTTCGGGGAAGGGTTAGGGTTAGGGTTCGGTCTAGGGTTATGATTAGGGGACGGGGAAGGTTTAGGGTCCAGGTGAGGGTACGACAACGCTTTAGGGGGAGCGTACGTGTGAGGGCGCGGGTTAGTGTCAGCGTACGGGTTAGGATTAGGGGACGGGTGAGGGTCAGGCTTCGGGGAAGGGTTACGGTTAGGGTTCGGGCTAGGGTTAGGGTTAGGGGACGGGGACGGTTTAGGGTCCAGGTGAGGGTACGACAACGCTTTAGGGGGAGCGTACGTGTGAGGGCGCGGGTTAGTGTCAGCGTACGGGTTAGGATTAGGGGACGGGTGAGGGTCAGGCTTCGGGGAAGTGTTAGGCTTAGGGTTCGGGCTAGGGTTAGGGTTAGGGGACGGGGACGGTTTAGGGTCCAGGTGAGGGTACGACAACGCTTTAGGGGGAGCGTACGTGTGAGGGCGCGGGTTAGTGTCAGCGTACGGGTTAGGATTAGGGGACGGGTGAGTGTCAGGCTTCGGGGAAGGGTTAGGGTTAGGGTTCGGGCTAGGGTTAGGGTTAGGGGACGGGGACGGTTTAGGGTCCAGGTGAGGGTAGGACAACGCTTTAGGGGGAGCGTACGTGTGAGGGCGCGGGTTAGTGTCAGCGTACGGGTTAGGATTAGGGGACGGGTGAGGGTCAGGCTTGGGGAAGGGTTAGGGTTAGGGTTCGGGCTAGGGTTAGGGTTAGGGGACGGGGACGGTTTAGGGTCCAGGTGAGGGTACGACAACGCTTTAGGGGGAGCGTACGTGTGAGGGCGTGGGTTAGTGTCAGCGTACGGGTTAGGATTAGGGGACGGGTGAGGGTCAGGCTTCGGGGAAGGGTTAGGGTTAGGGTTCGGTCTAGGGTTAGGGTTAGGGGACGGGGAAGGTTTAGGGTCCAGGTGAGGGTACGACAACGCTTTAGGGGGAGCGTACGTGTGAGGGCGCGGGTTAGTGTCAGCGTACGGGTTAGGATTAGGGGACGGGTGAGGGTCAGGCTTCGGGGAAGGGTTAGGGTTAGGGTTCGGGCTAGGGTTAGGGTTAGGGGACGGGGACGGTTTAGGGTCCAGGTGAGGGTACGACAACGCTTTAGGGGGAGCGTACGTGTGAGGGCGCGGGTTAGTGTCAGCGTACGGGTTAGGATTAGGGGACGGGTGAGGGTCAGGCTTCGGGGAGGGTTAGGGTTAGGGTTCGGGCTAGGGTTAGGGTTAGGGGACGGGGACGGTTTAGGGTCCAGGTGAGGGTACGACAACGCTTTAGGGGGAGCGTACGTGTGAGGGCGCGGGTTAGTGTCAGCGTACGGGTTAGGATTAGGGGACGGGTGAGGGTCAGGCTTCGGGGAAGGGTTAGGGTTAGGGTTCGGGCTAGGGTTAGGGTTAGGGGACGGGGACGGTTTAGGGTCCAGGTGAGGGTACGACAACGCTTTAGGGGGAGCGTACGTGTGAGGGCGCGGGTTAGTGTCAGCGTACGGGTTAGGATTAGGGGACGGGTGAGGGTCAGGCTTGGGGAAGGGTTAGGGTTAGGGTTCGGGCTAGGGTTAGGGTTAGGGGACGGGGACGGTTTAGGGTCCAGGTGAGGGTACGACAACGCTTTAGGGGGAGCGTACGTGTGAGGGCGCGGGTTAGTGTCAGCGTACGGGTTAGGATTAGGGGACGGGTGAGGGTCAGGCTTCGGGGAAGGGTTAGGGTTAGGGTTCGGTCTAGGGTTAGGATTAGGGGACGGGGAAGGTTTAGGGTCCAGGTGAGGGTACGACAACGCTTTAGGGGGAGCGTACGTGTGAGGGCGCGGGTTAGTGTCAGCGTACGGGTTAGGATTAGGGGACGGGTGAGGGTCAGGCTTCGGGGAAGGGTTAGGGTTAGGGTTCGGGCTAGGGTTAGGGTTAGGGGACGGGGACGGTTTAGGGTCCAGGTGAGGGTACGACAACGCTTTAGGGGGAGCGTACGTGTGAGGGCGCGGGTTAGTGTCAGCGTACGGGTTAGGATTAGGGGACGGGTGAGGGTCAGGCTTCGGGGAAGGGTTAGGGTTAGGGTTCGGGCTAGGGTTAGGGTTAGGGGATGGGGACGGTTTAGGGTCCAGGTGAGGGTACGACAACGCTTTAGGGGGAGCGTACGTGTGAGGGCGCGGGTTAGTGTCAGCGTACGGGTTAGGATTAGGGGACGGGTGAGGGTCAGGCTTCGGGGAAGGGTTAGGGTTAGGGTTCGGTCTAGGGTTAGGGTTAGGGGACGGGGAAGGTTTAGGGTCCAGGTGAGGGTACGACAAAGCTTTAGGGGGAGCGTACGTGTGAGGGGGCGTGTTAGTGTCAGCGTACGGGTTAGGATTAGGGGACGGGTGAGGGTCAGGCATTGGGGAAGGGTTAGGGTTAGGGTTCGGGCTAGGGTTAGCGTTAGGGGACGGGGACGGTTTAGGGTCCAGGTGAGGGTACGACAACGCTTTAGGGGGAGCGTACGTGTGAGGGCGCGGGTTAGTGTCAGCGTACGGGTTAGGATTAGGGGACGGGTGAGGGTCAGGCTTCGGGGAAGGGTTAGGGTTAGGGTTCGGGCTAGGGTTAGGGTTAGGGGACGGGGACGGTTTAGGGTCCAGGTGAGGGTACGACAACGCTTTAGGGGGAGCGTACGTGTGAGGGCGTGGGTTAGTGTCAGCGTACGGGTTAGGATTAGGGGACGGGTGAGGGTCAGGCTTCGGGGAAGGGTTAGGGTTAGGGTTCGGGCTAGGGTTAGGGTTAGGGGACGGGGACGGTTTAGGGTCCAGGTGAGGGTACGACAACGCTTTAGGGGGAGCGTACGTGTGAGGGCGCGGGTTAGTGTCAGCGTACGGGTTAGGATTAGGGGACGGGTGAGGGTCAGGCTTGGGGAAGGGTTAGGGTTAGGGTTCGGGCTAGGGTTAGGGTTAGGGGACGGGGACGGTTTAGGGTCCAGGTGAGGGTACGACAACGCTTTAGGGGGAGCGTACGTGTGAGGGCGCGGGTTAGTGTCAGCGTACGGGTTAGGATTAGGGGACGGGTGAGAGTCAGGCTTCGGGGAAGGGTTAGGGTTAGGGTTCGGTCTAGGGTTAGGATTAGGGGACGGGGAAGGTTTAGGGTCCAGGTGAGGGTATGACAACGCTTTAGGGGGAGCGTACGTGTGAGGGCGCGGGTTAGTGTCAGCGTACGGGTTAGGATTAGGGGACGGGTGAGGGTCAGGCTTCGGGGAAGGGTTAGGGTTAGGGTTCGGGCTAGGGTTAGGGTTAGGGGACGGGGACGGTTTAGGGTCCAGGTGAGGGTACGACAACGCTTTAGGGGGAGCGTACGTGTGAGGGCGCGGGTTAGTGTCAGCGTACGGGTTAGGATTAGGGGACGGGTGAGTGTCAGGCTTCGGGGAAGGGTTAGGGTTAGGGTTCGGGCTAGGGTTAGGGTTAGGGGACGGGGACGGTTTAGGGTCCAGGTGAGGGTAGGACAACGCTTTAGGGGGAGCGTACGTGTGAGGGCGCGGGTTAGTGTCAGCGTACGGGTTAGGATTAGGGGACGGGTGAGGGTCAGGCTTGGGGAAGGGTTAGGGTTAGGGTTCGGGCTAGGGTTAGGGTTAGGGGACGGGGACGGTTTAGGGTCCAGGTGAGGGTACGACAACGCTTTAGGGGGAGCGTACGTGTGAGGGGGCGGGTTAGTGTCAGCGTACGGGTTAGGATTAGGGGACGGGTGAGGGTCAGGCTTCGGGGAAGGGTTAGGGTTAGGGTTCGGTCTAGGGTTATGATTAGGGGACGGGGAAGGTTTAGGGTCCAGGTGAGGGTACGACAACGCTTTAGGGGGAGCGTACGTGTGAGGGCGCGGGTTAGTGTCAGCGTACGGGTTAGGATTAGGGGACGGGTGAGGGTCAGGCTTCGGGGAAGGGTTAGGGTTAGGGTTCGGGCTAGGGTTAGGGTTAGGGGACGGGGACGGTTTAGGGTCCAGGTGAGGGTACGACAACGCTTTAGGGGGAGCGTACGTGTGAGGGCGCGGGTTAGTGTCAGCGTACGGGTTAGGATTAGGGGACGGGTGAGGGTCAGGCTTCGGGGAAGTGTTAGGCTTAGGGTTCGGGCTAGGGTTAGGGTTAGGGGACGGGGACGGTTTAGGGTCCAGGTGAGGGTACGACAACGCTTTAGGGGGAGCGTACGTGTGAGGGCGCGGGTTAGTGTCAGCGTACGGGTTAGGATTAGGGGACGGGTGAGGGTCAGGCTTCGGGGAAGGGTTAGGGTTAGGGTTCGGTCTAGGGTTAGGGTTAGGGGACGGGGAAGGTTTAGGGTCCAGGTGAGGGTACGACAACGCTTTAGGGGGAGCGTACGTGTGAGGGCGCGGGTTAGTGTCAGCGTACGGGTTAGGATTAGGGGACGGGTGAGGGTCAGGCTTCGGGGAAGGGTTAGGGTTAGGGTTCGGGCTAGGGTTAGGGTTAGGGGACGGGGACGGTTTAGGGTCCAGGTGAGGGTACGACAACGCTTTAGGGGGAGCGTACGTGTGAGGGCGCGGGTTAGTGTCAGCGTACGGGTTAGGATTAGGGGACTGGTGAGGGTCAGGCTTCGGGGAAGGGTTAGGTTTAGGGTTCGGGCTAGGGTTAGGGTTAGGGGACGGGGACGGTTTAGGGTCCAGGTGAGGGTACGACAACGCTTTAGGGGGAGCGTACGTGTGAGGGCGCGGGTTAGTGTCAGCGTACGGGTTAGGATTAGGGGACGGGTGAGGGTCAGGCTTCGGGGAGGGTTAGGGTTAGGGTTCGGGCTAGGGTTAGGGTTAGGGGACGGGGACGGTTTAGGGTCCAGGTGAGGGTACGACAACGCTTTAGGGGGAGCGTACGTGTGAGGGCGCGGGTTAGTGTCAGCGTACGGGTTAGGATTAGGGGACGGGTGAGGGTCAGGCTTCGGGGAAGGGTTAGGGTTAGGGTTCGGTCTAGGGTTAGGGTTAGGGGACGGGGAAGGTTTAGGGTCCAGGTGAGGGTACGACAAAGCTTTAGGGGGAGCGTACGTGTGAGGGGGCGGGTTAGTGTCAGCGTACGGGTTAGGATTAGGGGACGGGTGAGGGTCAGGCTTCGGGGAAGGGTTAGGGTTAGGGTTCGGGCTAGGGTTAGCGTTAGGGGACGGGGACGGTTTCGGGTCCAGGTGAGGGTACGACAACGCTTTAGGGGGAGCGTACGTGTGAGGGCGTGGGTTAGTGTCAGCGTACGGGTTAGGATTAGGGGACGGGTGAGGGTCAGGCTTCGGGGAAGGGTTAGGGTTAGGGTTCGGGCTAGGGTTAGGGTTAGGGGACGGGGACGGTTTAGGGTCCAGGTGAGGGTACTACAACGCTTTAGGGGGAGCGTACGTGTGAGGGCGCGGGTTAGTGTCAGCGTACGGGTTAGGATTAGGGGACGGGTGAGGGTCAGGCTTCGGGGAAGGGTTAGGGTTAGGGTTCGGGCTAGGGTTAGGGTTAGGGGACGGGGACGGTTTAGGGTCCAGGTGAGGGTACGACAACGCTTTAGGGGGAGCGTACGTGTGAGGGCGCGGGTTAGTGTCAGCGTACGGGTTAGGATTAGGGGACGGGTGAGGGTCAGGCTTGGGGAAGGGTTAGGGTTAGGGTTCGGGCTAGGGTTAGGGTTAGGGGACGGGGACGGTTTAGGGTCCAGGTGAGGGTACGACAACGCTTTAGGGGGAGCGTACGTGTGAGGGCGCGGGTTAGTGTCAGCGTACGGGTTAGGATTAGGGGACGGGTGAGGGTCAGGCTTCGGGGAAGGGTTAGGGTTAGGGTTCGGTCTAGGGTTAGGATTAGGGGACGGGGAAGGTTTAGGGTCCAGGTGAGGGTACGACAACGCTTTAGGGGGAGCGTACGTGTGAGGGCGCGGGTTAGTGTCAGCGTACGGGTTAGGATTAGGGGACGGGTGAGGGTCAGGCTTCGGGGAAGGGTTAGGGTTAGGGTTCGGGCTAGGGTTAGGGTTAGGGGACGGGGACGGTTTAGGGTCCAGGTGAGGGTACGACAACGCTTTAGGGGGAGCGTACGTGTGAGGGCGCGGGTTAGTGTCAGCGTACGGGTTAGGATTAGGGGACGGGTGAGGGTCAGGCTTGGGGAAGGGTTAGGGTTAGGGTTCGGGCTAGGGTTAGGGTTAGGGGACGGGGACGGTTTAGGGTCCAGGTGAGGGTACGACAACGCTTTAGGGGGAGCGTACGTGTGAGGGCGCGGGTTAGTGTCAGCGTACGGGTTAGGATTAGGGGACGGGTGAGAGTCAGGCTTCGGGGAAGGGTTAGGGTTAGGGTTCGGTCTAGGGTTAGGATTAGGGGACGGGGAAGGTTTAGGGTCCAGGTGAGGGTACGACAACGCTTTAGGGGGAGCGTACGTGTGAGGGCGCGGGTTAGTGTCAGCGTACGGGTTAGGATTAGGGGACGGGTGAGGGTCAGGCTTCGGGGAAGGGTTAGGGTTAGGGTTCGGGCTAGGGTTAGGGTTAGGGGACGGGGACGGTTTAGGGTCCAGGTGAGGGTACGACAACGCTTTAGGGGGAGCGTACGTGTGAGGGCGCGGGTTAGTGTCAGCGTACGGGTTAGGATTAGGGGACGGGTGAGGGTCAGGCTTCGGGGAAGGGTTAGGGTTAGGGTTCGGTCTAGGGTTATGATTAGGGGACGGGGAAGGTTTAGGGTCTAGGTGAGGGTACGACAACGCTTTAGGGGGAGCGTACGTGTGAGGGCGCGGGTTAGTGTCAGCGTACGGGTTAGGATTAGGGGACGGGTGAGGGTCAGGCTTCGGGGAAGGGTTAGGGTTAGGGTTCGGGCTAGGGTTAGGGTTAGGGGACGGGGACGGTTTAGGGTCCAGGTGAGGGTACGACAACGCTTTAGGGGGAGCGTACGTGTGAGGGCGCGGGTTAGTGTCAGCGTACGGGTTAGGATTAGGGGACGGGTGAGGGTCAGGCTTCGGGGAAGTGTTAGGCTTAGGGTTCGGGCTAGGGTTAGGGTTAGGGGACGGGGACGGTTTAGGGTCCAGGTGAGGGTACGACAACGCTTTAGGGGGAGCGTACGTGTGAGGGCGCGGGTTAGTGTCAGCGTACGGGTTAGGATTAGGGGACGGGTGAGGGTCAGGCTTCGGGGAAGGGTTAGGGTTAGGGTTCGGTCTAGGGTTAGGGTTAGGGGACGGGGAAGGTTTAGGGTCCAGGTGAGGGTACGACAACGCTTTAGGGGGAGCGTACGTGTGAGGGCGCGGGTTAGTGTCAGCGTACGGGTTAGGATTAGGGGACGGGTGAGGGTCAGGCTTCGGGGAAGGGTTAGGGTTAGGGTTCGGGCTAGGGTTAGGGTTAGGGGACGGGGACGGTTT
The DNA here is from genome assembly GCF_963455315.2 of Globicephala melas. Taxonomy (NCBI): domain Eukaryota; kingdom Metazoa; phylum Chordata; class Mammalia; order Artiodactyla; family Delphinidae; genus Globicephala; species Globicephala melas. Next base: position 59,912 of record NW_027207406.1, read on the forward strand.
AGGGTCCAGGTGAAGGTACGACAACGCTTTAGGGGGAGCGTACGTGTGAGGGCGCGGGTTAGTGTCAGCGTACGGGTTAGGATTAGGGGACTGGTGAGGGTCAGGCTTCAGGGAAGGGTTAGGTTTAGGGTTCGGGCTAGGGTTAGGGTTAGGGGACGGGGACGGTTTAGGGTCCAGGTGAGGGTACGACAACGCTTTAGGGGGAGCGTACGTGTGAGGGCGCGGGTTAGTGTCAGCGTACGGGTTAGGATTAGGGGACGGGTGAGGGTCAGGCTTCGGGGAGGGTTAGGGTTAGGGTTCGGGCTAGGGTTAGGGTTAGGGGACGGGGACGGTTTAGGGTCCAGGTGAGGGTACGACAACGCTTTAGGGGGAGCGTACGTGTGAGGGCGCGGGTTAGTGTCAGCGTACGGGTTAGGATTAGGGGACGGGTGAGGGTCAGGCTTGGGGAAGGGTTAGGGTTAGGGTTCGGGCTAGGGTTAGGGTTAGGGGACGGGGACGGTTTAGGGTCCAGGTGAGGGTACGACAACGCTTTAGGGGGAGCGTACGTGTGAGGGCGCGGGTTAGTGTCAGCGTACGGGTTAGGATTAGGGGACGGGTGAGGGTCAGGCTTCGGGGAAGGGTTAGGGTTAGGGTTCGGTCTAGGGTTAGGATTAGGGGACTGGGAAGGTTTAGGGTCCAGGTGAGGGTACGACAACGCTTTAGGGGGAGCGTACGTGTGAGGGCGCGGGTTAGTGTCAGCGTACGGGTTAGGATTAGGGGACGGGTGAGGGTCAGGCTTCGGGGAAGGGTTAGGGTTAGGGTTCGGGCTAGGGTTAGGGTTAGGGGACGGGGACGGTTTAGGGTCCAGGTGAGGGTACGATAACGCTTTAGGGGGAGCGTACGTGTGAGGGCGCGGGTTAGTGTCAGCGTACGGGTTAGGATTAGGGGACGGGTGAGTGTCAGGTTTCGGGGAAGGGTTAGGGTTAGGGTTCGGGCTAGGGTTAGGGTTAGGGGACGGGGACGGTTTAGGATCCAGGTGAGGGTAGGACAACGCTTTAGGGGGAGCGTACGTGTGAGGGCGCAGGTTAGTGTCAGCGTACGGGTTAGGATTAGGGGACGGGTGAGGGTCAGGCTTGGGGAAGGGTTAGGGTTAGGGTTCGGGCTAGGGTTAGGGTTAGGGGACGGGGACGGTTTAGGGTCCAGGTGAGGGTACGACAACGCTTTAGGGGGAGCGTACGTGTGAGGGGGCGGGTTAGTGTCAGCGTACGGGTTAGGATTAGGGGACGGGTGAGGGTCAGGCTTCGGGGAAGGGTTAGGGTTAGGTTTCGGTCTAGGGTTATGATTAGGGGACGGGGAAGGTTTAGGGTCCAGGTGAGGGTACGACAACGCTTTAGGGGGAGCGTACGTGTGAGGGCGCGGGTTAGTGTCAGCGTACGGTTTAGGATTAGGGGACGGGTGAGGGTCAGGCTTCGGGGAAGGGTTAGGGTTAGGGTTCGGGCTAGGGTTAGGGTTAGGGGACGGGGACGGTTTAGGGTCCAGGTGAGGGTACGACAACGCTTTAGGGGGAGCGTACGTGTGAGGGCGCGGGTTAGTGTCAGCGTACGGGTTAGGATTAGGGGACGGGTGAGGGTCAGGCTTCGGGGAAGGGTTAGGGTTAGGGTTCGGGCTAGGGTTAGGGTTAGGGGACGGGGACGGTTTAGGGTCCAGGTGAGGGTACGACAACGCTTTAGGGGGAGCGTACGTGTGAGGGCGCGGGTTAGTGTCAGCGTACGGGTTAGGATTAGGGGACGGGTGAGGGTCAGGCTTCGGGGAAGGGTTAGGTTTAGGGTTCGGGCTAGGGTTAGGGTTAGGGGACGGGGACGGTTTAGGGTCCAGGTGAGGGTACGACAACGCTTTAGGGGGAGCGTACGTGTGAGGGCGCGGGTTAGTGTCAGCGTACGGGTTAGGATTAGGGGACGGGTGAGGGTCAGGCTTCGGGGAAGGGTTAGGGTTAGGGTTCGGGCTAGGGTTAGGGTTAGGGGACGGGGACGGTTTAGGGTCCAGGTGAGGGTAGGACAACGCTTTAGGGGGAGCGTACGTGTGAGGGCGCGGGTTAGTGTCAGCGTACGGGTTAGGATTAGGGGACGGGTGAGGGTCAGGCTTGGGGAAGGGTTAGGGTTAGGGTTCGGGCTAGGGTTAGGGTTAGTTGACGGGGACGGTTTAGGGTCCAGGTGAGGGTAGAACAACGCTTTAGGGGGAGCGTACGTGTGAGGGCGTGGGTTAGTGTCAGCGTACGGGTTAGGATTAGGGGACGGGTGAGGGTCAGGCTTCGGGGAAGGGTTAGGGTTAGGGTTCGGTCTAGGGTTAGGGTTAGGGGACGGGGAAGGTTTAGGGTCCAGGTGAGGGTACGACAACGCTTTAGGGGGAGCGTACGTGTGAGGGCGCGGGTTAGTGTCAGCGTACGGGTTAGGATTAGGGGACGGGTGAGGGTCAGGCTTCGGGGAAGGGTTAGGGTTAGGGTTCGGGCTAGGGTTAGGGTTAGGGGACGGGGACGGTTTAGGGTCCAGGTGAGGGTACGACAACGCTTTAGGGGGAGCGTACGTGTGAGGGCGCGGGTTAGTGTCAGCGTACGGGTTAGGATTAGGGGACGGGTGAGGGTCAGGCTTCGGGGAAGGGTTAGGGTTAGGGTTCGGGCTAGGGTTAGGGTTAGGGGACGGGGACGGTTTAGGGTCCAGGTGAGGGTACGACAACGCTTTAGGGGGAGCGTACGTGTGAGGGCGCGGGTTAGTGTCAGCGTACGGGTTAGGATTAGGGGACGGGTGAGGGTCAGGCTTCGGGGAAGGGTTAGGGTTAGGGTTCGGGCTAGGGTTAGGGTTAGGGGACGGGGACGGTTTAGGGTCCAGTTGAGGGTACGACAACGCTTTAGGGGGAGCGTACGTGTGAGGGCGCGGGTTAGTGTCAGCGTACGGGTTAGGATTAGGGGACGGGTGAGGGTCAGGCTTCGGGGAAGGGTTAGGGTTAGGGTTCGGGCTAGGGTTAGGGTTAGGGGACGGGGACGGTTTAGGGTCCAGGTGAGGGTACGACAACGCTTTAGGGGGAGCGTACGTGTGAGGGCGCGGGTTAGTGTCAGCGTACGGGTTAGGATTAGGGGACGGGTGAGGGTCAGGCTTCGGGGAAGGGTTAGGGTTAGGGTTCGGTCTAGGGTTAGGGTTAGGGGACGGGGACGGTTTAGGGTCCAGGTGAGGGTACGACAACGCTTTAGGGGGAGCGTACGTGTGAGGGCGCGGGTTAGTGTCAGCGTACGGGTTAGGATTAGGGGACGAGTGAGGGTCAGGCTTCGGGGAAGGGTTAGGGTTAGGGTTCGGGCTAGGGTTAGGGTTAGGGGACGGGGACGGTTTAGGGTCCAGGTGAGGGTACGACAACGCTTTAGGGGGAGCGTACGTGTGAGGGCGCGGGTTAGTGTCAGCGTACGGGTTAGGATTAGGGGACGGGTGAGGGTCAGGCTTCGGGGAAGGGTTAGGGTTAGGGTTCGGGCTAGGGTTAGGGGACGGGGACGGGGACGGTTTAGGGTCCAGGTGAGGGTACGACAACGCTTTAGGGGGAGCGTACGTGTGAGGGCGCGGGTTAGTGTCAGCGTACGGGTTAGGATTAGGGGACGGGTGAGGGTCAGGCTTCGGGGAAGGGTTAGGGTTAGGGTTCGGGCTAGGGTTAGGGTTAGGGGACGGGGACGGTTTAGGGTCCAGGTGAGGGTACGACAACGCTTTAGGGGGAGCGTACGTGTGAGGGCGCGGGTTAGTGTCAGCGTACGGGTTAGGATTAGGGGACGGGTGAGGGTCAGGCTTCGGGGAAGGGTTAGGGTTAGGGTTCGGTCTAGGGTTAGGGTTAGGGGACGGGGACGGTTTAGGGTCCAGGTGAGGGTACGACAACGCTTTAGGGGGAGCGTACGTGTGAGGGCGCGGGTTAGTGTCAGCGTACGGGTTAGGATTAGGGGACGGGTGAGGGTCAGGCTTCGGGGAAGGGTTAGGGTTAGGGTTCGGGCTAGGGTTAGGGTTAGGGGACGGGGACGGTTTAGGGTCCAGGTGAGGGTACGACAACGCTTTAGGGGGAGCGTACGTGTGAGGGCGCGGGTTAGTGTCAGCGTACGGGTTAGGATTAGGGGACGGGTGAGGGTCAGGCTTCGGGGAAGGGTTAGGGTTAGGGTTCGGGCTAGGGTTAGGGTTAGGGGACGGGGACGGTTTAGGGTCCAGGTGAGGGTACGACAACGCTTTAGGGGGAGCGTACGTGTGAGGGCGCGGGTTAGTGTCAGCGTACGGGTTAGGATTAGGGGACGGGTGAGGGTCAGGCTTCGGGGAAGGGTTAGGGTTAGGGTTCGGGCTAGGGTTAGGGTTAGGGGACGGGGACGGTTTAGGGTCCAGGTGAGGGTACGACAACGCTTTAGGGGGAGCGTACGTGTGAGGGCGCGGGTTAGTGTCAGCGTACGGGTTAGGATTAGGGGACGGGTGAGGGTCAGGCTTCGGGGAAGGGTTAGGGTTAGGGTTCGGGCTAGGGTTAGGGTTAGGGGACGGGGACGGTTTAGGGTCCAGGTGAGGGTACGACAACGCTTTAGGGGGAGCGTACGTGTGAGGGCGCGGGTTAGTGTCAGCGTACGGGTTAGGATTAGGGGACGGGTGAGGGTCAGGCTTCGGGGAAGGGTTAGGGTTAGGGTTCGGGCTAGGGTTAGGGTTAGGGGACGGGGACGGTTTAGGGTCCAGGTGAGGGTACGACAACGCTTTAGGGGGAGCGTACGTGTGAGGGCGCGGGTTAGTGTCAGCGTACGGGTTAGGATTAGGGGACGGGTGAGGGTCAGGCTTCGGGGAAGGGTTAGGGTTAGGGTTCGGGCTAGGGTTAGGGTTAGGGGACGGGGACGGTTTAGGGTCCAGGTGAGGGTACGACAACGCTTTAGGGGGAGCGTACGTGTGAGGGCGCGGGTTAGTGTCAGCGTACGGTTTAGGATTAGGGGACGGGTGAGGGTCAGGCTTCGGGGAAGGGTTAGGGTTAGGGTTCGGGCTAGGGTTAGGGTTAGGGGACGGGGACGGTTTAGGGTCCAGGTGAGGGTACGACAACGCTTTAGGGGGAGCGTACGTGTGAGGGCGCGGGTTAGTGTCAGCGTACGGGTTAGGATTAGGGGACGGGTGAGGGTCAGGCTTCGGGGAAGGGTTAGGGTTAGGGTTCGGGCTAGGGTTAGGGTTAGGGGACGGGGACGGTTTAGGGTCCAGGTGAGGGTACGACAACGCTTTAGGGGGAGCGTACGTGTGAGGGCGCGGGTTAGTGTCAGCGTACGGGTTAGGATTAGGGGACGGGTGAGGGTCAGGCTTCGGGGAAGGGTTAGGGTTAGGGTTCGGGCTAGGGTTAGGGTTAGGGGACGGGGACGGTTTAGGGTCCAGGTGAGGGTACGACAACGCTTTAGGGGGAGCGTACGTGTGAGGGCGCGGGTTAGTGTCAGCGTACGGTTTAGGATTATTGGACGGGTGAGGGTCAGGCTTCGGGGAAGGGTTAGGGTTAGGGTTCGGGCTAGGGTTAGGGTTAGGGGACGGGGACGGTTTAGGGTCCAGGTGAGGGTAGGACAACGCTTTAGGGGGAGCGTACGTGTGAGGGCGCGGGTTAGTGTCAGCGTACGGGTTAGGATTAGGGGACGGGTGAGGGTCAGGCTTGGGGAAGGGTTAGGGTTAGGGTTCGGGCTAGGGTTAGGGTTAGGAAACGGGGACGGTTTAGGGTCCAGGTGAGGGTACGACAACGCTTTAGGGGGAGCGTACGTGTGAGGGCGCGGGTTAGTGTCAGCGTACGGGTTAGGATTAGGGGACGGGTGAGGGTCAGGCTTCGGGGAAGGGTTAGGGTTAGGGTTCGGGCTAGGGTTAGGGTTAGGGGACGGGGACGGTTTAGGTTCCAGGTGAGGGTACGACAACGCTTTAGGGGGAGCGTACGTGTGAGGGCGCGGGTTAGTGTCAGCGTACGGGTTAGGATTAGGGGACGGGTGAGGGTCAGGCTTCGGGGAAGGGTTAGGGTTAGGGTTCGGGCTAGGGTTAGGGTTAGGGGACGGAGACGGTTTAGGGTCCAGGTGAGGGTACGACAACGCTTTAGGGGGAGCGTACGTGTGAGGGCGCGGGTTAGTGTCAGCGTACGGGTTAGGATTAGGGGACGGGTGAGGGTCAGGCTTCGGGGAAGGGTTAGGGTTAGGGTTCGGGCTAGGGTTAGGGTTAGGGGACGGGGACGGTTTAGGGTCCAGGTGAGGGTACGACAACGCTTTAGGGGGAGCGTACGTGTGAGGGCGCGGGTTAGTGTCAGCGTACGGGTTAGGATTAGGGGACGGGTGAGGGTCAGGCTTCGGGGAAGGGTTAGGGTTAGGGTTCGGGCTAGGGTTAGGGTTAGGGGACGGGGACGGTTTAGGGTCCAGGTGAGGGTACGACAACGCTTTAGGGGGAGCGTACGTGTGAGGGCGCGGGTTAGTGTCAGCGTACGGGTTAGGATTAGGGGACGGGTGAGTGTCAGGCTTCGGGGAAGGGTTAGGGTTAGGGTTCGGGCTACGGTTAGGGTTAGGGGACGGGGACGGTTTAGGGTCCAGGTGAGGGTAGGACAACGCTTTAGGGGGAGCGTACGTGTGAGGGCGCGGGTTAGTGTCAGCGTACGGGTTAGGATTAGGGGACGGGTGAGGGTCAGGCTTGGGGAAGGGTTAGGGTTAGGGTTCGGGCTAGGGTTAGGGTTAGGAAACGGGGACGGTTTAGGGTCCAGGTGAGGGTACGACAACGCTTTAGGGGGAGCGTACGTGTGAGGGCGCGGGTTAGTGTCAGCGTACGGGTTAGGATTAGGGGACGGGTGAGGGTCAGGCTTCGGGGAAGGGTTAGGGTTAGGGTTCGGGCTAGGGTTAGGGTTAGGGGACGGGGACGGTTTAGGTTCCAGGTGAGGGTACGACAACGCTTTAGGGGGAGCGTACGTGTGAGGGCGTGGGTTAGTGTCAGCGTACGGGTTAGGATTAGGGGACGGGTGAGGGTCAGGCTTCGGGGAAGGGTTAGGGTTAGGGTTCGGGCTAGGGTTAGGGTTAGGGGACGGAGACGGTTTAGGGTCCAGGTGAGGGTACGACAACGCTTTAGGGGGAGCGTACATGTGAGGGCGCGGGTTAGTGTCAGCGTACGGGTTAGGATTAGGGGACGGGTGAGGGTCAGGCTTCGGGGAAGGGTTAGGGTTAGGGTTCGGGCTAGGGTTAGGGTTAGGGGACGGGGACGGTTTAGGGTCCAGGTGAGGGTACGACAACGCTTTAGGGGGAGCGTACGTGTGAGGGCGCGGGTTAGTGTCAGCGTACGGGTTAGGATTAGGGGACGGGTGAGGGTCAGGCTTCGGGGAAGGGTTAGGGTTAGGGTTCGGGCTAGGGTTAGGGTTAGGGGACGGGGACGGTTTAGGGTCCAGGTGAGGGTACGACAACGCTTTAGGGGGAGCGTACGTGTGAGGGCGCGGGTTAGTGTCAGCGTACGGGTTAGGATTAGGGGACGGGTGAGTGTCAGGCTTCGGGGAAGGGTTAGGGTTAGGGTTCGGGCTACGGTTAGGGTTAGGGGACGGGGACGGTTTAGGGTCCAGGTGAGGGTAGGACAACGCTTTAGGGGGAGCGTACGTGTGAGGGCGCGGGTTAGTGTCAGCGTACGGGTTAGGATTAGGGGACGGGTGAGGGTCAGGCTTCGGGGAAGGGTTAGGGTTAGGGTTCGGGCTAGGGTTAGGGTTAGGGGACGGGGACGGTTTAGGGTCCAGGTGAGGGTACGACAACGCTTTAGGGGGAGCGTACGTGTGAGGGCGCGGGTTAGTGTCAGCGTACGGGTTAGGATTAGGGGACGGGTGAGGGTCAGGCTTCGGGGAAGGGTTAGGGTTAGGGTTCGGGCTAGGGTTAGGGTTAGGGGACGGGGACGGTTTAGGGTCCAGGTGAGGGTACGACAACGCTTTAGGGGGAGCGTACGTGTGAGGGCGCGGGTTAGTGTCAGCGTACGGGTTAGGATTAGGGGACGGGTGAGGGTCAGGCTTCGGGGAAGGGTTAGGGTTAGGGTTCGGTCTAGGGTTAGGGTTAGGGGACGGGGACGGTTTAGGGTCCAGGTGAGGGTACGACAACGCTTTAGGGGGAGCGTACGTGTGAGGGCGCGGGTTAGTGTCAGCGTACGGGTTAGGATTAGGGGACGAGTGAGGGTCAGGCTTCGGGGAAGGGTTAGGGTTAGGGGACGGGGACGGTTTAGGGTCCAGGTGAGGGTACGACAACGCTTTAGGGGGAGCGTACGTGTGAGGGCGCGGGTTAGTGTCAGCGTACGGGTTAGGATTAGGGGACGGGTGAGGGTCAGGCTTCGGGGAAGGGTTAGGGTTAGGGTTCGGGCTAGGGTTAGGGTTAGGGGACGGGGACGGTTTAGGGTCCAGGTGAGGGTACGACAACGCTTTAGGGGGAGCGTACGTGTGAGGGCGCGGGTTAGTGTCAGCGTACGGGTTAGGATTAGGGGACGGGTGAGGGTCAGGCTTCGGGGAAGGGTTAGGGTTAGGGTTCGGGCTAGGGTTAGGGTTAGGGGACGGGGACGGTTTAGGGTCCAGGTGAGGGTACGACAACGCTTCAGGGGGAGCGTACGTGTGAGGGCGCGGGTTAGTGTCAGCGTACGGGTTAGGATTAGGGGACGGGTGAGGGTCAGGCTTCGGGGAAGGGTTAGGGTTAGGGTTCGGTCTAGGGTTAGGGTTAGGGGACGGGGACGGTTTAGGGTCCAGGTGAGGGTACGACAACGCTTTAGGGGGAGCGTACGTGTGAGGGCGCGGGTTAGTGTCAGCGTACGGGTTAGGATTAGGGGACGGGTGAGGGTCAGGCTTCGGGGAAGGGTTAGGGTTAGGGTTCGGGCTAGGGTTAGGATTAGGGGACGGGGACGGTTTAGGGTCCAGGTGAGGGTACGACAACGCTTTAGGGGGAGCGTACGTGTGAGGGCGCGGGTTAGTGTCAGCGTACGGGTTAGGATTAGGGGACGGGTGAGGGTCAGGCTTCGGGGAAGGGTTAGGGTTAGGGTTCGGGCTAGGGTTAGGGTTAGGGGACGGGGACGGTTTAGGGTCCAGGTGAGGGTACGACAACGCTTTAGGGGGAGCGTACGTGTGAGGGCGCGGGTTAGTGTCAGCGTACGGGTTAGGATTAGGGGACGGGTGAGGGTCAGGCTTCGGGGAAGGGTTAGGGTTAGGGTTCGGGCTAGGGTTAGGGTTAGGGGACGGGGACGGTTTAGGGTCCAGGTGAGGGTACGACAACGCTTTAGGGGGAGCGTACGTGTGAGGGCGCGGGTTAGTGTCAGCGTACGGGTTAGGATTAGGGGACGGGTGAGGGTCAGGCTTCGGGGAAGGGTTAGGGTTAGGGTTCGGGCTAGGGTTAGGGTTAGGGGACGGGGACGGTTTAGGGTCCAGGTGAGGGTACGACAACGCTTTAGGGGGAGCGTACGTGTGAGGGCGCGGGTTAGTGTCAGCGTACGGGTTAGGATTAGGGGACGGGTGAGGGTCAGGCTTCGGGGAAGGGTTAGGGTTAGGGTTCGGGCTAGGGTTAGGGTTAGGGGACGGGGACGGTTTAGGGTCCAGGTGAGGGTAGGACAACGCTTTAGGGGGAGCGTACGTGTGAGGGCGCGGGTTAGTGTCAGCGTACGGGTTAGGATTAGGGGACGGGTGAGGGTCAGGCTTGGGGAAGGGTTAGGGTTAGGGTTCGGGCTAGGGTTAGGGTTAGGGGACGGGGACGGTTTAGGGTCCAGGTGAGGGTAGGACAACGCTTTAGGGGGAGCGTACGTGTGAGGGCGCGGGTTAGTGTCAGCGTACGGGTTAGGATTAGGGGACGGGTGAGGGTCAGGCTTCGGGGAAGGGTTAGGGTTAGGGTTCGGTCTAGGGTTAGGGTTAGGGGACGGGGAAGGTTTAGGGTCCAGGTGAGGGTACGACAACGCTTTAGTGGGAGCGTACTTGTGAGGGCGCGGGTTAGTGTCAGCGTACGGTTTAGGATTAGGGGACGGGTGAGGGTCAGGCTTCGGGGAAGGGTTAGGGTTAGGGTTCGGGCTAGGGTTAGGGTTAGGGGACGGGGACGGTTTAGGGTCCAGGTGAGGGTACGACAACGCTTTAGGGGGAGCGTACGTGTGAGGGCGCGGGTTAGTGTCAGCGTACGGGTTAGGATTAGGGGACGGGTGAGGGTCAGGCTTCGGGGAAGGGTTAGGGTTAGGGTTCGGGCTAGGGTTAGGGTTAGGGGACGGGGACGGTTTAGTGTCCAGGTGAGGGTACGACAACGCTTTAGGGGGAGCGTACGTGTGAGGGCGCGGGTTAGTGTCAGCGTACGGGTTAGGATTAGGGGACGGGTGAGTGTCAGGCTTCGGGGAAGGGTTAGGGTTAGGGTTCGGGCTACGGTTAGGGTTAGGGGACGGGGACGGTTTAGGGTCCAGGTGAGGGTAGGACAACGCTTTAGGGGGAGCGTACGTGTGAGGGCGCGGGTTAGTGTCAGCGTACGGGTTAGGATTAGGGGACGGGTGAGGGTCAGGCTTCGGGGAAGGGTTAGGGTTAGGGTTCGGGCTAGGGTTAGGGTTAGGGGACGGGGACGGTTTAGGGTCCAGGTGAGGGTACGACAACGCTTTAGGGGGAGCGTACGTGTGAGGGCGCGGGTTAGTGTCAGCGTACGGGTTAGGATTAGGGGACGGGTGAGGGTCAGGCTTCGGGGAAGGGTTAGGGTTAGGGTTCGGGCTAGGGTTAGGGTTAGGGGACGGGGACGGTTTAGGGTCCAGGTGAGGGTACGACAACGCTTTAGGGGGAGCGTACGTGTGAGGGCGCGGGTTAGTGTCAGCGTACGGGTTAGGATTAGGGGACGGGTGAGGGTCAGGCTTCGGGGAAGGGTTAGGGTTAGGGTTCGGTCTAGGGTTAGGGTTAGGGGACGGGGACGGTTTAGGGTCCAGGTGAGGGTACGACAACGCTTTAGGGGGAGCATACGTGTGAGGGCGCGGGTTAGTGTCAGCGTACGGGTTAGGATTAGGGGACGAGTGAGGGTCAGGCTTCGGGGAAGGGTTAGGGTTAGGGGACGGGGACGGTTTAGGGTCCAGGTGAGGGTACGACAACGCTTTAGGGGGAGCGTACGTGTGAGGGCGCGGGTTAGTGTCAGCGTACGGGTTAGGATTAGGGGACGGGTGAGGGTCAGGCTTCGGGGAAGGGTTAGGGTTAGGGTTCGGGCTAGGGTTAGGGTTAGGGGACGGGGACGGTTTAGGGTCCAGGTGAGGGTACGACAACGCTTTAGGGGGAGCGTACGTGTGAGGGCGCGGGTTAGTGTCAGCGTACGGGTTAGGATTAGGGGACGGGTGAGGGTCAGGCTTCGGGGAAGGGTTAGGGTTAGGGTTCGGGCTAGGGTTAGGGTTAGGGGACGGGGACGGTTTAGGGTCCAGGTGAGGGTACGACAACGCTTTAGGGGGAGCGTACGTGTGAGGGCGCGGGTTAGTGTCAGCGTACGGGTTAGGATTAGGGGACGGGTGAGGGTCAGGCTTCGGGGAAGGGTTAGGGTTAGGGTTCGGTCTAGGGTTAGGGTTAGGGGACGGGGACGGTTTAGGGTCCAGGTGAGGGTACGACAACGCTTTAGGGGGAGCGTACGTGTGAGGGCGCGGGTTAGTGTCAGCGTACGGGTTAGGATTAGGGGACGGGTGAGGGTCAGGCTTCGGGGAAGGGTTAGGGTTAGGGTTCGGGCTAGGGTTAGGATTAGGGGACGGGGACGGTTTAGGGTCCAGGTGAGGGTACGACAACGCTTTAGGGGGAGCGTACGTGTGAGGGCGCGGGTTAGTGTCAGCGTACGGGTTAGGATTAGGGGACGGGTGAGGGTCAGGCTTCGGGGAAGGGTTAGGGTTAGGGTTCGGGCTAGGGTTAGGGTTAGGGGACGGGGACGGTTTAGGGTCCAGGTGAGGGTACGACAACGCTTTAGGGGGAGCGTACGTGTGAGGGCGCGGGTTAGTGTCAGCGTACGGGTTAGGATTAGGGGACGGGTGAGGGTCAGGCTTCGGGGAAGGGTTAGGGTTAGGGTTCGGGCTAGGGTTAGGGTTAGGGGACGGGGACGGTTTAGGGTCCAGGTGAGGGTACGACAACGCTTTAGGGGGAGCGTACGTGTGAGGGCGCGGGTTAGTGTCAGCGTACGGGTTAGGATTAGGGGACGGGTGAGGGTCAGGCTTCGGGGAAGGGTTAGGGTTAGGGTTCGGGCTAGGGTTAGGGTTAGGGGACGGGGACGGTTTAGGGTCCAGGTGAGGGTACGACAACGCTTTAGGGGGAGCGTACGTGTGAGGGCGCGGGTTAGTGTCAGCGTACGGGTTAGGATTAGGGGACGGGTGAGGGTCAGGCTTCGGGGAAGGGTTAGGGTTAGGGTTCGGGCTAGGGTTAGGGTTAGGGGACGGGGACGGTTTAGGGTCCAGGTGAGGGTAGGACAACGCTTTAGGGGGAGCGTACGTGTGAGGGCGCGGGTTAGTGTCAGCGTACGGGTTAGGATTAGGGGACGGGTGAGGGTCAGGCTTGGGGAAGGGTTAGGGTTAGGGTTCGGGCTAGGGTTAGGGTTAGGGGACGGGGACGGTTTAGGGTCCAGGTGAGGGTAGGACAACGCTTTAGGGGGAGCGTACGTGTGAGGGCGCGGGTTAGTGTCAGCGTACGGGTTAGGATTAGGGGACGGGTGAGGGTCAGGCTTCGGGGAAGGGTTAGGGTTAGGGTTCGGTCTAGGGTTAGGGTTAGGGGACGGGGAAGGTTTAGGGTCCAGGTGAGGGTACGACAACGCTTTAGTGGGAGCGTACTTGTGAGGGCGCGGGTTAGTGTCAGCGTACGGTTTAGGATTAGGGGACGGGTGAGGGTCAGGCTTCGGGGAAGGGTTAGGGTTAGGGTTCGGGCTAGGGTTAGGGTTAGGGGACGGGGACAGTTTAGGGTCCAGGTGAGGGTACGACAACGCTTTAGGGGGAGCGTACGTGTGAGGGCGCGGGTTAGTGTCAGCGTACGGGTTAGGATTAGGGGACGGGTGAGGGTCAGGCTTCGGGGAAGGGTTAGGGTTAGGGTTCGGGCTAGGGTTAGGGTTAGGGGACGGGGACGGTTTAGTGTCCAGGTGAGGGTACGACAACGCTTTAGGGGGAGCGTACGTGTGAGGGCGCGGGTTAGTGTCAGCGTACGGGTTAGGATTAGGGGACGGGTGAGGGTCAGGCTTCGGGGAAGGGTTAGGGTTAGGGTTCGGGCTAGGGTTAGGGTTAGGGGACGGGGACGGTTTAGGGTCCAGGTGAGGGTAGGACAACGCTTTAGGGGGAGCGTACGTGTGAGGGCGCGGGTTAGTGTCAGCGTACGGGTTAGGATTAGGGGACGGGTGAGGGTCAGGCTTCGGGGAAGGGTTAGGGTTAGGGTTCGGGCTAGGGTTAGGGTTAGGGGACGGGGACGGTTTAGGGTCCAGGTGAGGGTACGACAACGCTTTAGGGGGAGCGTACGTGTGAGGGCGCGGGTTAGTGTCAGCGTACGGGTTAGGATTAGGGGACGGGTGAGGGTCAGGCTTCGGGGAAGGGTTAGGGTTAAGGTTCGGGCTAGGGTTAGGGTTAGGGGACGGGGACGGTTTAGGGTCCAGGTGAGGGTAGGATAACGCTTTAGGGGGAGCGTACGTGTGAGGGCGCGGGTTAGTGTCAGCGTACGGGTTAGGATTAGGGGACGGGTGAGGGTCAGGCTTGGGGAAGGGTTAGGGTTAGGGTTCGGGCTAGGGTTAGGGTTAGGGGACGGGGACGGTTTAGGGTCCAGGTGAGGGTATGACAACGCTTTAGGGGGAGCGTACGTGTGAGGGCGCGGGTTAGTGTCAGCGTACGGGTTAGGATTAGGGGACGGGTGAGGGTCAGGCTTCGGGGAAGGGTTAGGGTTAGGGTTCGGTCTAGGCTTAGGGTTAGGGGACGGGGAAGGTTTAGGGTCCAGGTGAGGGTACGACAACGCTTTAGGGGGAGCGTACATGTGAGGGCGCGGGTTAGTGTCAGCGTACGGGTTAGGATTAGGGGACGGGTGAGGGTCAGGCTTCGGGGAAGGGTTAGGGTTAGGGTTCGGGCTAGGGTTAGGGTTAGGGGACGGGGACGGTTTAGGGTCCAGGTGAGGGTACGACAACGCTTTAGGGGGAGTGTACGTGTGAGGGCGTGGGTTAGTGTCAGCGTACGGGTTAGGATTAGGGGACGGGTGAGGGTCAGGCTTCGGGGAAGGGTTAGGGTTAGGGTTCGGGCTAGGGTTAGGGTTAGGGGACGGGGACGGTTTAGGGTCCAGGTGAGGGTACGACAACGCTTTAGGGGGAGCGTACGTGTGAGGGCGCGGGTTAGTGTCAGCGTACGGGTTAGGATTAGGGGACGGGTGAGGGTCAGGCTTCGGGGAAGGGTTAGGGTTAGGGTTCGGGCTAGGGTTAGGGTTAGGGGACGGGGACGGTTTAGGGTCCAGGTGAGGGTACGACAACGCTTTAGGGGGAGCGTACGTGTGAGGGCGCGGGTTAGTGTCAGCGTACGGGTTAGGATTAGGGGACGGGTGAGGGTCAGGCTTCGGGGAAGGGTTAGGGTTAGGGTTCGGGCTAGGGTTAGGGTTAGGGGACGGGGACGGTTTAGGGTCCAGGTGAGGGTACGACAACGCTTTAGGGGGAGCGTACGTGTGAGGGCGCGGGTTAGTGTCAGCGTACGGGTTAGGATTAGGGGACGGGTGAGTGTCAGGCTTCGGGGAAGGGTTAGGGTTAGGGTTCGGGCTGCGGTTAGGGTTAGGGGACGGGGACGGTTTAGGGTCCAGGTGAGGGTAGGACAACGCTTTAGGGGGAGCGTACGTGTGAGGGCGCGGGTTAGTGTCAGCGTACGGGTTAGGATTAGGGGACGGGTGAGGGTCAGGCTTGGGGAAGGGTTAGGGTTAGGGTTCGGGCTAGGGTTAGGGTTAGGAAACGGGGACGGTTTAGGGTCCAGGTGAGGGTACGACAACGCTTTAGGGGGAGCGTACGTGTGAGGGCGCGGGTTAGTGTCAGCGTACGGGTTAGGATTAGGGGACGGGTGAGGGTCAGGCTTCGGGGAAGGGTTAGGGTTAGGGTTCGGGCTAGGGTTAGGGTTAGGGGACGGGGACGGTTTAGGTTCCAGGTGAGGGTACGACAACGCTTTAGGGGGAGCGTACGTGTGAGGGCGCGGGTTAGTGTCAGCGTACGGGTTAGGATTAGGGGACGGGTGAGGGTCAGGCTTCGGGGAAGGGTTAGGGTTAGGGTTCGGGCTAGGGTTAGGGTTAGGGGACGGAGACGGTTTAGGGTCCAGGTGAGGGTACGACAACGCTTTAGGGGGAGCGTACGTGTGAGGGCGCGGGTTAGTGTCAGCGTACGGGTTAGGATTAGGGGACGGGTGAGGGTCAGGCTTCGGGGAAGGGTTAGGGTTAGGGTTCGGGCTAGGGTTAGGGTTAGGGGACGGTGACGGTTTAGGGTCCAGGTGAGGGTACGACAACGCTTTAGGGGGAGCGTACGTGTGAGGGCGCGGGTTAGTGTCAGCGTACGGGTTAGGATTAGGGGACGGGTGAGGGTCAGGCTTCGGGGAAGGGTTAGGGTTAGGGTTCGGGCTAGGGTTAGGATTAGGGGACGGGGACGGTTTAGGGTCCAGGTGAGGGTACGACAACGCTTTAGGGGGAGCGTACGTGTGAGGGCGCGGGTTAGTGTCAGCGTACGGGTTAGGATTAGGGGACGGGTGAGTGTCAGGCTTCGGGGAAGGGTTAGGGTTAGGGTTCGGGCTATGGTTAGGGTTAGGGGACGGGGACGGTTTAGGGTCCAGGTGAGGGTAGGACAACGCTTTAGGGGGAGCGTACGTGTGAGGGCGCGGGTTAGTGTCAGCGTACGGGTTAGGATTAGGGGACGGGTGAGGGTCAGGCTTGGGGAAGGGTTAGGGTTAGGGTTCGGGCTAGGGTTAGGGTTAGGAAACGGGGACGGTTTAGGGTCCAGGTGAGGGTACGACAACGCTTTAGGGGGAGCGTACGTGTGAGGGCGCGGGTTAGTGTCAGCGTACGGGTTAGGATTAGGGGACGGGTGAGGGTCAGGCTTCGGGGAAGGGTTAGGGTTAGGGTTCGGGCTAGGGTTAGGGTTAGGGGACGGGGACGGTTTAGGTTCCAGGTGAGGGTACGACAACGCTTTAGGGGGAGCGTACGTGTGAGGGCGCGGGTTAGTGTCAGCGTACGGGTTAGGATTAGGGGACGGGTGAGGGTCAGGCTTCGGGGAAGGGTTAGGGTTAGGGTTCGGGCTAGGGTTAGGGTTAGGGGACGGAGACGGTTTAGGGTCCAGGTGAGGGTACGACAACGCTTTAGGGGGAGCGTACGTGTGAGGGCGCGGGTTAGTGTCAGCGTACGGGTTAGGATTAGGGGACGGGTGAGGGTCAGGCTTCGGGGAAGGGTTAGGGTTAGGGTTCGGGCTAGGGTTAGGGTTAGGGGACGGGGACGGTTTAGGGTCCAGGTGAGGGTACGACAACGCTTTAGGGGGAGCGTACGTGTGAGGGCGCGGGTTAGTGTCAGCGTACGGGTTAGGATTAGGGGACGGGTGAGGGTCAGTCTTCGGGGAAGGGTTAGGGTTAGGGTTCGGGCTAGGGTTAGGGTTAGGGGACGGGGACGGTTTAGGGTCCAGGTGAGGGTACGACAACGCTTTAGGGGGAGCGTACGTGTGAGGGCGCGGGTTAGTGTCAGCGTACGGGTTAGGATTAGGGGACGGGTGAGGGTCAGGCTTCGGGGAAGGGTTAGGGTTAGGGTTCGGGCTAGGGTTAGGGTTAGGGGACGGGGACGGTTTAGGGTCCAGGTGAGGGTAGGACAACGCTTTAGGGGGAGCGTACGTGTGAGGGCGCGGGTTAGTGTCAGCGTACGGGTTAGGATTAGGGGACGGGTGAGGGTCAGGCTTGGGGAAGGGTTAGGGTTAGGGTTCGGGCTAGGGTTAGGGTTAGGGGACGGGGACGGTTTAGGGTCCAGGTGAGGGTAGGACAACGCTTTAGGGGGAGCGTACGTGTGAGGGCGCGGGTTAGTGTCAGCGTACGGGTTAGGATTAGGGGACGGGTGAGGGTCAGGCTTCGGGGAAGGGTTAGGGTTAGGGTTCGGTCTAGGGTTAGGGTTAGGGGACGGGGAAGGTTTAGGGTCCAGGTGAGGGTACGACAACGCTTTAGTGGGAGCGTACTTGTGAGGGCGCGGGTTAGTGTCAGCGTACGGTTTAGGATTAGGGGACGGGTGAGGGTCAGGCTTCGGGGAAGGGTTAGGGTTAGGGTTCGGGCTAGGGTTAGGGTTAGGGGACGGGGACGGTTTAGGGTCCAGGTGAGGGTACGACAACGCTTTAGGGGGAGCGTACGTGTGAGGGCGCGGGTTAGTGTCAGCGTACGGGTTAGGATTAGGGGACGGGTGAGGGTCAGGCTTCGGGGAAGGGTTAGGGTTAGGGTTCGGGCTAGGGTTAGGGTTAGGGGACGGGGACGGTTTAGTGTCCAGGTGAGGGTACGACAACGCTTTAGGGGGAGCGTACGTGTGAGGGCGCGGGTTAGTGTCAGCGTACGGGTTAGGATTAGGGGACGGGTGAGGGTCAGGCTTCGGGGAAGGGTTAGGGTTAGGGTTCGGGCTAGGGTTAGGGTTAGGGGACGGGGACGGTTTAGGGTCCAGGTGAGGGTAGGACAACGCTTTAGGGGGAGCGTACGTGTGAGGGCGCGGGTTAGTGTCAGCGTACGGGTTAGGATTAGGGGACGGGTGAGGGTCAGGCTTCGGGGAAGGGTTAGGGTTAGGGTTCGGGCTAGGGTTAGGGTTAGGGGACGGGGACGGTTTAGGGTCCAGGTGAGGGTACGACAACGCTTTAGGGGGAGCGTACGTGTGAGGGCGCGGGTTAGTGTCAGCGTACGGGTTAGGATTAGGGGACGGGTGAGGGTCAGGCTTCGGGGAAGGGTTAGGGTTAGGGTTCGGGCTAGGGTTAGGGTTAGGGGACGGGGACGGTTTAGGGTCCAGGTGAGGGTAGGATAACGCTTTAGGGGGAGCGTACGTGTGAGGGCGCGGGTTAGTGTCAGCGTACGGGTTAGGATTAGGGGACGGGTGAGGGTCAGGCTTGGGGAAGGGTTAGGGTTAGGGTTCGGGCTAGGGTTAGGGTTAGGGGACGGGGACGGTTTAGGGTCCAGGTGAGGGTATGACAACGCTTTAGGGGGAGCGTACGTGTGAGGGCGCGGGTTAGTGTCAGCGTACGGGTTAGGATTAGGGGACGGGTGAGGGTCAGGCTTCGGGGAAGGGTTAGGGTTAGGGTTCGGTCTAGGCTTAGGGTTAGGGGACGGGGAAGGTTTAGGGTCCAGGTGAGGGTACGACAACGCTTTAGGGGGAGCGTACATGTGAGGGCGCGGGTTAGTGTCAGCGTACGGGTTAGGATTAGGGGACGGGTGAGGGTCAGGCTTCGGGGAAGGGTTAGGGTTAGGGTTCGGGCTAGGGTTAGGGTTAGGGGACGGGGACGGTTTAGGGTCCAGGTGAGGGTACGACAACGCTTTAGGGGGAGTGTACGTGTGAGGGCGTGGGTTAGTGTCAGCGTACGGGTTAGGATTAGGGGACGGGTGAGGGTCAGGCTTCGGGGAAGGGTTAGGGTTAGGGTTCGGGCTAGGGTTAGGGTTAGGGGACGGGGACGGTTTAGGGTCCAGGTGAGGGTACGACAACGCTTTAGGGGGAGCGTACGTGTGAGGGCGCGGGTTAGTGTCAGCGTACGGGTTAGGATTAGGGGACGGGTGAGGGTCAGGCTTCGGGGAAGGGTTAGGGTTAGGGTTCGGGCTAGGGTTAGGGTTAGGGGACGGGGACGGTTTAGGGTCCAGGTGAGGGTACGACAACGCTTTAGGGGGAGCGTACGTGTGAGGGCGCGGGTTAGTGTCAGCGTACGGGTTAGGATTAGGGGACGGGTGAGGGTCAGGCTTCGGGGAAGGGTTAGGGTTAGGGTTCGGGCTAGGGTTAGGGTTAGGGGACGGGGACGGTTTAGGGTCCAGGTGAGGGTACGACAACGCTTTAGGGGGAGCGTACGTGTGAGGGCGCGGGTTAGTGTCAGCGTACGGGTTAGGATTAGGGGACGGGTGAGTGTCAGGCTTCGGGGAAGGGTTAGGGTTAGGGTTCGGGCTGCGGTTAGGGTTAGGGGACGGGGACGGTTTAGGGTCCAGGTGAGGGTAGGACAACGCTTTAGGGGGAGCGTACGTGTGAGGGCGCGGGTTAGTGTCAGCGTACGGGTTAGGATTAGGGGACGGGTGAGGGTCAGGCTTGGGGAAGGGTTAGGGTTAGGGTTCGGGCTAGGGTTAGGGTTAGGAAACGGGGACGGTTTAGGGTCCAGGTGAGGGTACGACAACGCTTTAGGGGGAGCGTACGTGTGAGGGCGCGGGTTAGTGTCAGCGTACGGGTTAGGATTAGGGGACGGGTGAGGGTCAGGCTTCGGGGAAGGGTTAGGGTCAGGGTTCGGGCTAGGGTTAGGGTTAGGGGACGGGGACCGTTTAGGTTCCAGGTGAGGGTACGACAACGCTTTAGGGGGAGTGTACGTGTGAGGGCGCGGGTTAGTGTCAGCGTACGGGTTAGGATTAGGGGACGGGTGAGGGTCAGGCTTCGGGGAAGGGTTAGGGTTAGGGTTCGGGCTAGGGTTAGGGTTAGGGGACGGAGACGGTTTAGGGTCCAGGTGAGGGTACGACAACGCTTTAGGGGGAGCGTACGTGTGAGGGCGCGGGTTAGTGTCAGCGTACGGGTTAGGATTAGGGGTCGGGTGAGGGTCAGGCTTCGGGGAAGGGTTAGGGTTAGGGTTCGGGCTAGGGTTAGGGTTAGGGGACGGGGACGGTTTAGGGTCCAGGTGAGGGTACGACAACGCTTTAGGGGGAGCGTACGTGTGAGGGCGCGGGTTAGTGTCAGCGTACGGGTTAGGATTAGGGGACGGGTGAGGGTCAGGCTTCGGGGAAGGGTTAGGGTTAGGGTTCGGGCTAGGGTTAGGATTAGGGGACGGGGACGGTTTAGGGTCCAGGTGAGGGTACGACAACGCTTTAGGGGGAGCGTACGTGTGAGGGCGCGGGTTAGTGTCAGCGTACGGGTTAGGATTAGGGGACGGGTGAGTGTCAGGCTTCGGGGAAGGGTTAGGGTTAGGGTTCGGGCTATGGTTAGGGTTAGGGGACGGGGACGGTTTAGGGTCCAGGTGAGGGTAGGACAACGCTTTAGGGGGAGCGTACGTGTGAGGGCGCGGGTTAGTGTCAGCGTACGGGTTAGGATTAGGGGACGGGTGAGGGTCAGGCTTGGGGAAGGGTTAGGGTTAGGGTTCGGGCTAGGGTTAGGGTTAGGAAACGGGGACGGTTTAGGGTCCAGGTGAGGGTACGACAACGCTTTAGGGGGAGCGTACGTGTGAGGGCGCGGGTTAGTGTCAGCGTACGGGTTAGGATTAGGGGACGGGTGAGGGTCAGGCTTGGGGAAGGGTTAGGGTTAGGGTTCGGGCTAGGGTTAGGGTTAGGGGACGGGGACGGTTTAGGGTCCAGGTGAGGGTAGGACAACGCTTTAGGGGGAGCGTACGTGTGAGGGCGCGGGTTAGTGTCAGCGTACGGGTTAGGATTAGGGGACGGGTGAGGGTCAGGCTTCGGGGAAGGGTTAGGGTTAGGGTTCGGTCTAGGGTTAGGGTTAGGGGACGGGGAAGGTTTAGGGTCCAGGTGAGGGTACGACAACGCTTTAGTGGGAGCGTACTTGTGAGGGCGCGGGTTAGTGTCAGCGTACGGTTTAGGATTAGGGGACGGGTGAGGGTCAGGCTTCGGGGAAGGGTTAGGGTTAGGGTTCGGGCTAGGGTTAGGGTTAGGGGACGGGGACGGTTTAGGGTCCAGGTGAGGGTACGACAACGCTTTAGGGGGAGCGTACGTGTGAGGGCGCGGGTTAGTGTCAGCGTACGGGTTAGGATTAGGGGACGGGTGAGGGTCAGGCTTCGGGGAAGGGTTAGGGTTAGGGTTCGGGCTAGGGTTAGGGTTAGGGGACGGGGACGGTTTAGTGTCCAGGTGAGGGTACGACAACGCTTTAGGGGGAGCGTACGTGTGAGGGCGCGGGTTAGTGTCAGCGTACGGGTTAGGATTAGGGGACGGGTGAGGGTCAGGCTTCGGGGAAGGGTTAGGGTTAGGGTTCGGGCTAGGGTTAGGGTTAGGGGACGGGGACGGTTTAGGGTCCAGGTGAGGGTAGGACAACGCTTTAGGGGGAGCGTACGTGTGAGGGCGCGGGTTAGTGTCAGCGTACGGGTTAGGATTAGGGGACGGGTGAGGGTCAGGCTTCGGGGAAGGGTTAGGGTTAGGGTTCGGGCTAGGGTTAGGGTTAGGGGACGGGGACGGTTTAGGGTCCAGGTGAGGGTACGACAACGCTTTAGGGGGAGCGTACGTGTGAGGGCGCGGGTTAGTGTCAGCGTACGGGTTAGGATTAGGGGACGGGTGAGGGTCAGGCTTCGGGGAAGGGTTAGGGTTAGGGTTCGGGCTAGGGTTAGGGTTAGGGGACGGGGACGGTTTAGGGTCCAGGTGAGGGTAGGATAACGCTTTAGGGGGAGCGTACGTGTGAGGGCGCGGGTTAGTGTCAGCGTACGGGTTAGGATTAGGGGACGGGTGAGGGTCAGGCTTGGGGAAGGGTTAGGGTTAGGGTTCGGGCTAGGGTTAGGGTTAGGGGACGGGGACGGTTTAGGGTCCAGGTGAGGGTATGACAACGCTTTAGGGGGAGCGTACGTGTGAGGGCGCGGGTTAGTGTCAGCGTACGGGTTAGGATTAGGGGACGGGTGAGGGTCAGGCTTCGGGGAAGGGTTAGGGTTAGGGTTCGGTCTAGGCTTAGGGTTAGGGGACGGGGAAGGTTTAGGGTCCAGGTGAGGGTACGACAACGCTTTAGGGGGAGCGTACATGTGAGGGCGCGGGTTAGTGTCAGCGTACGGGTTAGGATTAGGGGACGGGTGAGGGTCAGGCTTCGGGGAAGGGTTAGGGTTAGGGTTCGGGCTAGGGTTAGGGTTAGGGGACGGGGACGGTTTAGGGTCCAGGTGAGGGTACGACAACGCTTTAGGGGGAGTGTACGTGTGAGGGCGTGGGTTAGTGTCAGCGTACGGGTTAGGATTAGGGGACGGGTGAGGGTCAGGCTTCGGGGAAGGGTTAGGGTTAGGGTTCGGGCTAGGGTTAGGGTTAGGGGACGGGGACGGTTTAGGGTCCAGGTGAGGGTACGACAACGCTTTAGGGGGAGCGTACGTGTGAGGGCGCGGGTTAGTGTCAGCGTACGGGTTAGGATTAGGGGACGGGTGAGGGTCAGGCTTCGGGGAAGGGTTAGGGTTAGGGTTCGGGCTAGGGTTAGGGTTAGGGGACGGGGACGGTTTAGGGTCCAGGTGAGGGTACGACAACGCTTTAGGGGGAGCGTACGTGTGAGGGCGCGGGTTAGTGTCAGCGTACGGGTTAGGATTAGGGGACGGGTGAGGGTCAGGCTTCGGGGAAGGGTTAGGGTTAGGGTTCGGGCTAGGGTTAGGGTTAGGGGACGGGGACGGTTTAGGGTCCAGGTGAGGGTACGACAACGCTTTAGGGGGAGCGTACGTGTGAGGGCGCGGGTTAGTGTCAGCGTACGGGTTAGGATTAGGGGACGGGTGAGTGTCAGGCTTCGGGGAAGGGTTAGGGTTAGGGTTCGGGCTGCGGTTAGGGTTAGGGGACGGGGACGGTTTAGGGTCCAGGTGAGGGTAGGACAACGCTTTAGGGGGAGCGTACGTGTGAGGGCGCGGGTTAGTGTCAGCGTACGGGTTAGGATTAGGGGACGGGTGAGGGTCAGGCTTGGGGAAGGGTTAGGGTTAGGGTTCGGGCTAGGGTTAGGGTTAGGAAACGGGGACGGTTTAGGGTCCAGGTGAGGGTACGACAACGCTTTAGGGGGAGCGTACGTGTGAGGGCGCGGGTTAGTGTCAGCGTACGGGTTAGGATTAGGGGACGGGTGAGGGTCAGGCTTCGGGGAAGGGTTAGGGTCAGGGTTCGGGCTAGGGTTAGGGTTAGGGGACGGGGACCGTTTAGGTTCCAGGTGAGGGTACGACAACGCTTTAGGGGGAGTGTACGTGTGAGGGCGCGGGTTAGTGTCAGCGTACGGGTTAGGATTAGGGGACGGGTGAGGGTCAGGCTTCGGGGAAGGGTTAGGGTTAGGGTTCGGGCTAGGGTTAGGGTTAGGGGACGGAGACGGTTTAGGGTCCAGGTGAGGGTACGACAACGCTTTAGGGGGAGCGTACGTGTGAGGGCGCGGGTTAGTGTCAGCGTACGGGTTAGGATTAGGGGTCGGGTGAGGGTCAGGCTTCGGGGAAGGGTTAGGGTTAGGGTTCGGGCTAGGGTTAGGGTTAGGGGACGGGGACGGTTTAGGGTCCAGGTGAGGGTACGACAACGCTTTAGGGGGAGCGTACGTGTGAGGGCGCGGGTTAGTGTCAGCGTACGGGTTAGGATTAGGGGACGGGTGAGGGTCAGGCTTCGGGGAAGGGTTAGGGTTAGGGTTCGGGCTAGGGTTAGGATTAGGGGACGGGGACGGTTTAGGGTCCAGGTGAGGGTACGACAACGCTTTAGGGGGAGCGTACGTGTGAGGGCGCGGGTTAGTGTCAGCGTACGGGTTAGGATTAGGGGACGGGTGAGTGTCAGGCTTCGGGGAAGGGTTAGGGTTAGGGTTCGGGCTATGGTTAGGGTTAGGGGACGGGGACGGTTTAGGGTCCAGGTGAGGGTAGGACAACGCTTTAGGGGGAGCGTACGTGTGAGGGCGCGGGTTAGTGTCAGCGTACGGGTTAGGATTAGGGGACGGGTGAGGGTCAGGCTTGGGGAAGGGTTAGGGTTAGGGTTCGGGCTAGGGTTAGGGTTAGGAAACGGGGACGGTTTAGGGTCCAGGTGAGGGTACGACAACGCTTTAGGGGGAGCGTACGTGTGAGGGCGCGGGTTAGTGTCAGCGTACGGGTTAGGATTAGGGGACGGGTGAGGGTCAGGCTTCGGGGAAGGGTTAGGGTTAGGGTTCGGGCTAGGGTTAGGGTTAGGGGACGGGGACGGTTTAGGTTCCAGGTGAGGGTACGACAACGCTTTAGGGGGAGCGTACGTGTGAGGGCGCGGGTTAGTGTCAGCGTACGGGTTAGGATTAGGGGACGGGTGAGGGTCAGGCTTCGGGGAAGGGTTAGGGTTAGGGTTCGGGCTAGGGTTAGGGTTAGGGGACGGAGACGGTTTAGGGTCCAGGTGAGGGTACGACAACGCTTTAGGGGGAGCGTACGTGTGAGGGCGCGGGTTAGTGTCAGCGTACGGGTTAGGATTAGGGGACGGGTGAGGGTCAGGCTTCGGGGAAGGGTTAGGGTTAGGGTTCGGGCTAGGGTTAGGGTTAGGGGACGGGGACGGTTTAGGGTCCAGGTGAGGGTACGACAACGCTTTAGGGGGAGCGTACGTGTGAGGGCGCGGGTTAGTGTCAGCGTACGGGTTAGGATTAGGGGACGGGTGAGGGTCAGGCTTCGGGGAAGGGTTAGGGTTAGGGTTCGGGCTAGGGTTAGGGTTAGGGGACGGGGACGGTTTAGGGTCCAGGTGAGGGTACGACAACGCTTTAGGGGGAGCGTACATGTGAGGGCGCGGGTTAGTGTCAGCGTACGGGTTAGGATTAGGGGACGGGTGAGGGTCAGGCTTCGGGGAAGGGTTAGGGTTAGGGTTCGGGCTAGGGTTAGGGTTAGGGGACGGGGACGGTTTAGGGTCCAGGTGAGGGTAGGACAACGCTTTAGGGGGAGCTTACGTGTGAGGGCGCGGGTTAGTGTCAGCGTACGGGTTAGGATTAGGGGACGGGTGAGGGTCAGGCTTGGGGAAGGGTTAGGGTTAGGGTTCGGGCTAGGGTTAGGGTTAGGGGACGGGGACGGTTTAGGGTCCAGGTGAGGGTACGACAACGCTTTAGGGGGAGCGTACGTGTGAGGGCGCGGGTTAGTGTCAGCGTACGGGTTAGGATTAGGGGACGGGTGAGGGTCAGGCTTCGGGGAAGGGTTAGGGTTAGGGTTCGGTCTAGGGTTAGGGTTAGGGGACGGGGAAGGTTTAGGGTCCAGGTGAGGGTACGACAACGCTTTAGGGGGAGCGTACGTGTGAGGGCGCGGGTTAGTGTCAGCGTACGGGTTAGGATTAGGGGACGGGTGAGGGTCAGGCTTCGGGGAAGGGTTAGGGTTCGGGTTCGGGCTAGGGTTAGGGTTAGGGGACGGGGACGGTTTAGGGTCCAGGTGAGGGTACGACAACGCTTTAGGGGGAGCGTACGTGTGAGGGCGCGGGTTAGTGTCAGCGTACGGGTTAGGATTAGGGGACGGGTGAGGGTCAGGCTTCGGGGAAGGGTTAGGGTTAGGGTTCGGGCTAGGGTTAGGGTTAGGGGACGGGGACGGTTTAGGGTCCAGGTGAGGGTACGACAACGCTTTAGGGGGAGCGTACGTGTGAGGGCGCGGGTTAGTGTCAGCGTACGGGTTAGGATTAGGGGACGGGTGAGGGTCAGGCTTCGGGGAAGGGTTAGGGTTAGGGTTCGGTCTAGGGTTAGGGTTAGGGGACGGGGAAGGTTTAGGGTCCAGGTGAGGGTACGACAACGCTTTAGGGGGAGCGTACGTGTGAGGGCGCGGGTTAGTGTCAGCGTACGGGTTAGGATTAGGGGACGGGTGAGGGTCAGGCTTCGAGGAAGGGTTAGGGTTAGGGTTCGGGCTAGGGTTAGGGTTAGGGGACGGGGACGGTTTAGGGTCCAGGTGAGGGTACGACAACGCTTTAGGGGGAGCGTACATGTGAGGGCGCGGGTTAGTGTCAGCGTACGGGTTAGGATTAGGGGACGGGTGAGGGTCAGGCTTGGGGAAGGGTTAGGGTTAGGGTTCGGGCTAGGGTTAGGGTTAGGGGACGGGGACGGTTTAGGGTCCAGGTGAGGGTACGACAACGCTTTAGGGGGAGCGTACGTGTGAGGGCGCGGGTTAGTGTCAGCGTACGGGTTAGGATTAGGGGACAGGTGAGAGTCAGGCTTCGGAGAAGGGTTAGGGTTAGGGTTCGGTCTAGGGTTAGGATTAGGGGACGGGGAAGGTTTAGGGTCCAGGTGAGGGTACGACAACGCTTTAGGGGGAGCGTACGTGTGAGGGCGCGGGTTAGTGTCAGCGTACGGGTTAGGATTAGGGGACAGGTGAGAGTCAGGCTTCGGGGAAGGGTTAGGGTTAGGGTTCGGTCTAGGGTTAGGATTAGGGGACGGGGAAGGTTTAGGGTCCAGGTGAGGGTACGACAACGCTTTAGGGGGAGCGTACGTGTGAGGGCGCGGGTTAGTGTCAGCGTACGGGTTAGGATTAGGGGACGGGTGAGGGTCAGGCTTCGGGGAAGGGTTAGGGTTAGGGTTCGGGCTAGGGTTAGGGTTAGGGGACGGGGACGGTTTAGGGTCCAGGTGAGGGTAGGACAACGCTTTAGGGGGAGCGTACGTGTGAGGGCGCGGGTTAGTGTCAGCGTACGGGTTAGGATTAGGGGACGGGTGAGGGTCAGGCTTGGGGAAGGGTTAGGGTTAGGGTTCGGGCTAGGGTTAGGGTTAGGGGACGGGGACGGTTTAGGGTCCAGGTGAGGGTACAACAACGCTTTAGGGGGAGCGTACGTGTGAGGGCGCGGGTTAGTGTCAGCGTACGGGTTAGGATTAGGGGACGGGTGAGGGTCAGGCTTCGGGGAAGGGTTAGGGTTAGGGTTCGGGCTAGGGTTAGGGTTAGGGGACGGGGAAGGTTTAGGGTCCAGGTGAGGGTACGACAACGCTTTAGGGGGAGCGTACGTGTGAGGGCGCGGGTTAGTGTCAGCGTACGGGTTAGGATTAGGGGACGGGTGAGGGTCAGGCTTCGGGGAAGGGTTAGGGTTAGGGTTCGGGCTAGGGTTAGGGTTAGGGGACGGGGACGGTTTAGGGTCCAGGTGAGGGTACGACAACGCTTTAGGGGGAGCGTACGTGTGAGGGTGCGGGTTAGTGTCAGCGTACGGGTTAGGATTAGGGGACGGGTGAGGGTCAGGCTTCGGGGAAGGGTTAGGGTTAGGGTTCGGGCTAGGGTTAGGGTTAGGGGACGGGGACGGTTTAGGGTCCAGGTGAGGGTACGACAACGCTTTAGGGGGAGCGTACGTGTGAGGGCGTGGGTTAGTGTCAGCGTACGGGTTAGGATTAGGGGACGGGTGAGGGTCAGGCTTCGGGGAAGGGTTAGGGTTAGGGTTCGGGCTAGGGTTAGGGTTAGGGGACGGGGACGGTTTAGGGTCCAGGTGAGGGTACGACAACGCTTTAGGGGGAGCGTACGTGTGATGGCGCGGGTTAGTGTCAGCGTACGGGTTAGGATTAGGGGACGGGTGAGGGTCAGGCTTCGGGGAAGGGTTAGGGTTAGGGTTCGGGCTAGGGTTAGGGTTAGGGGACGGGGACGGTTTAGGGTCCAGGTGAGGGTACGACAACGCTTTAGGGGGAGCGTACGTGTGAGGGCGCGGGTTAGTGTCAGCGTACGGGTTAGGATTAGGGGACGGGTGAGGGTCAGGCTTCGGGGAAGGGTTAGGGTTAGGGTTCGGGCTAGGGTTAGGGTTAGGGGACGGGGACGGTTTAGGGTCCAGGTGAGGGTACGACAACGCTTTAGGGGGAGCGTACGTGTGAGGGCGCGTGTTAGTGTCAGCGTACGGGTTAGGATTAGGGGACGGGTGAGGGTCAGGCTTCGGGGAAGGGTTAGGGTTAGGGTTCGGGCTAGGGTTAGGGGACGGGGACGGGGACGGTTTAGGGTCCAGGTGAGGGTACAACAACGCTTTAGGGGGAGCGTACGTGTGAGGGCGCGGGTTAGTGTCAGCGTACGGGTTAGGATTAGGGGACGGTTGAGGGTCAGGCTTCGGGGAAGGGTTAGGGTTAGGGTTCGGGCTAGGGTTAGGGTTAGGGGACGGGGAAGGTTTAGGGTCCAGGTGAGGGTACGACAACGCTTTAGGGGGAGCGTACGTGTGAGGGCGCGGGTTAGTGTCAGCGTACGGGTTAGGATTAGGGGACGGGTGAGGGTCAAGCTTCGGGGAAGGGTTAGGGTTAGGGTTCGGGCTAGGGTTAGGGTTAGGGGACGGGGACGGTTTAGGGTCCAGGTGAGGGTACGACAACGCTTTAGGGGGAGCGTACGTGTGAGGGCGCGGGTTAGTGTCAGCGTACGGGTTAGGATTAGGGGACGGGTGAGGGTCAGGCTTCGGGGAAGGGTTAGGGTTAGGGTTCGGGCTAGGGTTAGGGTTAGGGGACGGGGACGGTTTAGGGTCCAGGTGAGGGTACGACAACGCTTTAGGGGGAGCGTACGTGTGAGGGCGCGGGTTAGTGTCAGCGTACGGGTTAGGATTAGGGGATGGGTGAGGGTCAGGCTTCGGGGAAGGGTTAGGGTTAGGGTTCGGGCTAGGGTTAGGGTTAGGGGACGGGGACGGTTTAGGGTCCAGGTGAGGGTACGACAACGCTTTAGGGGGAGCGTACGTGTGAGGGCGCGGGTTAGTGTCAGCGTACGGGTTAGGATTAGGGGACGGGTGAGGGTCAGGCTTCGGGGAAGGGTTAGGGTTAGGGTTCGGGCTAGGGTTAGGGTTAGGGGACGGGGACGGTTTAGGGTCCAGGTGAGGGTACGACAACGCTTTAGGGGGAGCGTACGTGTGAGGGCGCGGGTTAGTGTCAGCGTACGGGTTAGGATTAGGGGACGGGTGAGGGTCAGGCTTCGGGGAAGGGTTAGGGTTAGGGTTCGGGTTAGGGGACGGGGACGGTTTAGGGTCCAGGTGAGGGTACGACAACGCTTTAGGGGGAGCGTACGTGTGAGGGCGCGGGTTAGTGTCAGCGTACGGGTTAGGATTAGGGGACGGGTGAGGGTCAGGCTTCGGGGAAGGGTTAGGGTTAGGGTTCGGGCTAGGGTTAGGGTTAGGGGACGGGGACGGTTTAGGGTCCAGGTGAGGGTAGGACAACGCTTTAGGGGGAGCGTACGTGTGAGGGCGCGGGTTAGTGTCAGCGTACGGGTTAGGATTAGGGGACGGGTGAGGGTCAGGCTTGGGGAAGGGTTAGGGTTAGGGTTCGGGCTAGGGTTAGGGTTAGGGGACGGGGACGGTTTAGGGTCCAGGTGAGGGTACGACAACGCTTTAGGGGGAGCGTACGTGTGAGGGGGTGGGTTAGTGTCAGCGTACGGGTTAGGATTAGGGGACGGGTGAGGGTCAGGCTTCGGGGAAGGGTTAGGGTTAGGGTTCGGGCTAGGGTTAGGATTAGGGGACGGGGAAGGTTTAGGGTCCAGGTGAGGGTACGACAACGCTTTAGGGGGAGCGTACGTGTGAGGGCGCGGGTTAGTGTCAGCGTACGGGTTAGGATTAGGGGACGGGTGAGGGTCAGGCTTCGGGGAAGTGTTAGGGTTAGGGTTCGGGCTAGGGTTAGGGTTAGGGGACGGGGACGGTTTAGGGTCCAGGTGAGGGTACGACAACGCTTTAGGGGGAGCGTACGTGTGAGGGCGCGGGTTAGTGTCAGCGTACGGGTTAGGATTAGGGGACGGGTGAGGGTCAGGCTTCGGGGAAGGGTTAGGGTTAGGGTTCGGGCTAGGGTTAGGGTTAGGGGACGGGGAAGGTTTAGGGTCCAGGTGAGGGTACGACAACGCTTTAGGGGGAGCGTACGTGTGAGGGCGCGGGTTAGTGTCAGCGTACGGGTTAGGATTAGGGGACGGGTGAGGGTCAGGCTTCGGGGAAGGGTTAGGGTTAGGGTTCGGGCTAGGGTTAGCGTTAGGGGACGGGGACGGTTTAGGGTCCAGGTGAGGGTACGACAACGCTTTAGGGGGAGCGTACGTGTGAGGGCGCGGGTTAGTGTCAGCGTACGGGTTAGGATTAGGGGACGGGTGAGGGTCAGGCTTCGGGGAAGGGTTAGGGTTAGGGTTCGGGCTAGGGTTAGGGTTAGGGGACGGGGACGGTTTAGGGTCCAGGTGAGGGTACGACAACGCTTTAGGGGGAGCGTACGTGTGAGGGCGCGGGTTAGTGTCAGCGTACGGGTTAGGATTAGGGGACGGGTGAGTGTCAGGCTTCGGGGAAGGGTTAGGGTTAGGGTTCGGGCTAGGGTTAGGGTTAGGGGACGGGGACGGTTTAGGGTCCAGGTGAGGGTACGACAACGCTTTAGGGGGAGCGTACGTGTGAGGGCGCGGGTTAGTGTCAGCGTACGGGTTAGGATTAGGGGACGGGTGAGGGTCAGGCTTCGGGGAGGGTTAGGGTTAGGGTTCGGGCTAGGGTTAGGGTTAGGGGACGGGGACGGTTTAGGGTCCAGGTGAGGGTACGACAACGCTTTAGGGGGAGCGTACGTGTGAGGGCGCGGGTTAGTGTCAGCGTACGGGTTAGGATTAGGGGACGGGTGAGGGTCAGGCTTCGGGGAAGTGTTAGGGTTAGGGTTCGGTCTAGGGTTAGGGTTAGGGGACGGGGAAGGTTTAGGGTCCAGGTGAGGGTACGACAAAGCTTTAGGGGGAGCGTACGTGTGAGGGGGCGGGTTAGTGTCAGCGTACGGGTTAGGATTAGGGGACGGGTGAGGGTCAGGCTTCGGGGAAGGGTTAGGGTTAGGGTTCGGGCTAGGGTTAGCGTTAGGGGACGGGGACGGTTTAGGGTCCAGGTGAGGGTACGACAACGCTTTAGGGGGAGCGTACGTGTGAGGGCGCGGGTTAGTGTCAGCGTACGGGTTAGGATTAGGGGACGGGTGAGGGTCAGGCTTCGGGGAAGGGTTAGGGTTAGGGTTCGGGCTAGGGTTAGGGTTAGGGGACGGGGACGGTTTAGGGTCCAGGTGAGGGTACGACAACGCTTTAGGGGGAGCGTACGTGTGAGGGCGCGGGTTAGTGTCAGCGTACGGGTTAGGATTAGGGGACGGGTGAGGGTCAGGCTTCGGGGAAGGGTTAGGGTTAGGGTTCGGGCTAGGGTTAGGGTTAGGGGACGGGGACGGTTTAGGGTCCAGGTGAGGGTACGACAACGCTTTAGGGGGAGCGTACGTGTGAGGGCGCGGGTTAGTGTCAGCGTACGGGTTAGGATTAGGGGACGGGTGAGGGTCAGGCTTGGGGAAGGGTTAGGGTTAGGGTTCGGGCTAGGGTTAGGGTTAGGGGACGGGGACGGTTTAGGGTCCAGGTGAGGGTACGACAACGCTTTAGGGGGAGCGTACGTGTGAGGGCGTGGGTTAGTGTCAGCGTACGGGTTAGGATTAGGGGACGGGTGAGGGTCAGGCTTCGGGGAAGGGTTAGGGTTAGGGTTCGGGCTAGGGTTAGGGTTAGGGGACGGGGACGGCTTAGGGTCCAGGTGAGGGTACGACAACGCTTTAGGGGGAGCGTACGTGTGATGGCGCGGGTTAGTGTCAGCGTACGGGTTAGGATTAGGGGACGGGTGAGGGTCAGGCTTCGGGGAAGGGTTAGGGTTAGGGTTCGGGCTAGGGTTAGGGTTAGGGGACGGGGACGGTTTAGGGTCCAGGTGAGGGTACGACAACGCTTTAGGGGGAGCGTACGTGTGAGGGCGCGGGTTAGTGTCAGCGTACGGGTTAGGATTAGGGGACGGGTGAGGGTCAGGCTTCGGGGAAGGGTTAGGGTTAGGGTTCGGGCTAGGGTTAGGGTTAGGGGACGGGGACGGTTTAGGGTCCAGGTGAGGGTACGACAACGCTTTAGGGGGAGCGTACGTGTGAGGGCGCGGGTTAGTGTCAGCGTACGGGTTAGGATTAGGGGACGGGTGAGGGTCAGGCTTCGGGGAAGGGTTAGGGTTAGGGTTCGGGCTAGGGTTAGGGGACGGGGACGGGGACGGTTTAGGGTCCAGGTGAGGGTACAACAACGCTTTAGGGGGAGCGTACGTGTGAGGGCGCGGGTTAGTGTCAGCGTACGGGTTAGGATTAGGGGACGGTTGAGGGTCAGGCTTCGGGGAAGGGTTAGGGTTAGGGTTCGGGCTAGGGTTAGGGTTAGGGGACGGGGAAGGTTTAGGGTCCAGGTGAGGGTACGACAACGCTTTAGGGGGAGCGTACGTGTGAGGGCGCGGGTTAGTGTCAGCGTACGGGTTAGGATTAGGGGACGGGTGAGGGTCAAGCTTCGGGGAAGGGTTAGGGTTAGGGTTCGGGCTAGGGTTAGGGTTAGGGGACGGGGACGGTTTAGGGTCCAGGTGAGGGTACGACAACGCTTTAGGGGGAGCGTACGTGTGAGGGCGCGGGTTAGTGTCAGCGTACGGGTTAGGATTAGGGGACGGGTGAGGGTCAGGCTTCGGGGAAGGGTTAGGGTTAGGGTTCGGGCTAGGGTTAGGGTTAGGGGACGGGGACGGTTTAGGGTCCAGGTGAGGGTACGACAACGCTTTAGGGGGAGCGTACGTGTGAGGGCGCGGGTTAGTGTCAGCGTACGGGTTAGGATTAGGGGACGGGTGAGGGTCAGGCTTCGGGGAAGGGTTAGGGTTAGGGTTCGGGCTAGGGTTAGGGTTAGGGGACGGGGACGGTTTAGGGTCCAGGTGAGGGTACGACAACGCTTTAGGGGGAGCGTACGTGTGAGGGCGCGGGTTAGTGTCAGCGTACGGGTTAGGATTAGGGGACGGGTGAGGGTCAGGCTTCGGGGAAGGGTTAGGGTTAGGGTTCGGGCTAGGGTTAGGGTTAGGGGACGGGGACGGTTTAGGGTCCAGGTGAGGGTACGACAACGCTTTAGGGGGAGCGTACGTGTGAGGGCGCGGGTTAGTGTCAGCGTACGGGTTAGGATTAGGGGACGGGTGAGGGTCAGGCTTCGGGGAAGGGTTAGGGTTAGGGTTCGGGTTAGGGGACGGGGACGGTTTAGGGTCCAGGTGAGGGTACGACAACGCTTTAGGGGGAGCGTACGTGTGAGGGCGCGGGTTAGTGTCAGCGTACGGGTTAGGATTAGGGGACGGGTGAGGGTCAGGCTTCGGGGAAGGGTTAGGGTTAGGGTTCGGGCTAGGGTTAGGGTTAGGGGACGGGGACGGTTTAGGGTCCAGGTGAGGGTAGGACAACGCTTTAGGGGGAGCGTACGTGTGAGGGCGCGGGTTAGTGTCAGCGTACGGGTTAGGATTAGGGGACGGGTGAGGGTCAGGCTTGGGGAAGGGTTAGGGTTAGGGTTCGGGCTAGGGTTAGGGTTAGGGGACGGGGACGGTTTAGGGTCCAGGTGAGGGTACGACAACGCTTTAGGGGGAGCGTACGTGTGAGGGGGTGGGTTAGTGTCAGCGTACGGGTTAGGATTAGGGGACGGGTGAGGGTCAGGCTTCGGGGAAGGGTTAGGGTTAGGGTTCGGGCTAGGGTTAGGATTAGGGGACGGGGAAGGTTTAGGGTCCAGGTGAGGGTACGACAACGCTTTAGGGGGAGCGTACGTGTGAGGGCGCGGGTTAGTGTCAGCGTACGGGTTAGGATTAGGGGACGGGTGAGGGTCAGGCTTCGGGGAAGTGTTAGGGTTAGGGTTCGGGCTAGGGTTAGGGTTAGGGGACGGGGACGGTTTAGGGTCCAGGTGAGGGTACGACAACGCTTTAGGGGGAGCGTACGTGTGAGGGCGCGGGTTAGTGTCAGCGTACGGGTTAGGATTAGGGGACGGGTGAGGGTCAGGCTTCGGGGAAGGGTTAGGGTTAGGGTTCGGGCTAGGGTTAGGGTTAGGGGACGGGGAAGGTTTAGGGTCCAGGTGAGGGTACGACAACGCTTTAGGGGGAGCGTACGTGTGAGGGCGCGGGTTAGTGTCAGCGTACGGGTTAGGATTAGGGGACGGGTGAGGGTCAGGCTTCGGGGAAGGGTTAGGGTTAGGGTTCGGGCTAGGGTTAGCGTTAGGGGACGGGGACGGTTTAGGGTCCAGGTGAGGGTACGACAACGCTTTAGGGGGAGCGTACGTGTGAGGGCGCGGGTTAGTGTCAGCGTACGGGTTAGGATTAGGGGACGGGTGAGGGTCAGGCTTCGGGGAAGGGTTAGGGTTAGGGTTCGGGCTAGGGTTAGGGTTAGGGGACGGGGACGGTTTAGGGTCCAGGTGAGGGTACGACAACGCTTTAGGGGGAGCGTACGTGTGAGGGCGCGGGTTAGTGTCAGCGTACGGGTTAGGATTAGGGGACGGGTGAGTGTCAGGCTTCGGGGAAGGGTTAGGGTTAGGGTTCGGGCTAGGGTTAGGGTTAGGGGACGGGGACGGTTTAGGGTCCAGGTGAGGGTACGACAACGCTTTAGGGGGAGCGTACGTGTGAGGGCGCGGGTTAGTGTCAGCGTACGGGTTAGGATTAGGGGACGGGTGAGGGTCAGGCTTCGGGGAGGGTTAGGGTTAGGGTTCGGGCTAGGGTTAGGGTTAGGGGACGGGGACGGTTTAGGGTCCAGGTGAGGGTACGACAACGCTTTAGGGGGAGCGTACGTGTGAGGGCGCGGGTTAGTGTCAGCGTACGGGTTAGGATTAGGGGACGGGTGAGGGTCAGGCTTCGGGGAAGTGTTAGGGTTAGGGTTCGGTCTAGGGTTAGGGTTAGGGGACGGGGAAGGTTTAGGGTCCAGGTGAGGGTACGACAAAGCTTTAGGGGGAGCGTACGTGTGAGGGGGCGGGTTAGTGTCAGCGTACGGGTTAGGATTAGGGGACGGGTGAGGGTCAGGCTTCGGGGAAGGGTTAGGGTTAGGGTTCGGGCTAGGGTTAGCGTTAGGGGACGGGGACGGTTTAGGGTCCAGGTGAGGGTACGACAACGCTTTAGGGGGAGCGTACGTGTGAGGGCGCGGGTTAGTGTCAGCGTACGGGTTAGGATTAGGGGACGGGTGAGGGTCAGGCTTCGGGGAAGGGTTAGGGTTAGGGTTCGGGCTAGGGTTAGGGTTAGGGGACGGGGACGGTTTAGGGTCCAGGTGAGGGTACGACAACGCTTTAGGGGGAGCGTACGTGTGAGGGCGCGGGTTAGTGTCAGCGTACGGGTTAGGATTAGGGGACGGGTGAGGGTCAGGCTTCGGGGAAGGGTTAGGGTTAGGGTTCGGGCTAGGGTTAGGGTTAGGGGACGGGGACGGTTTAGGGTCCAGGTGAGGGTACGACAACGCTTTAGGGGGAGCGTACGTGTGAGGGCGCGGGTTAGTGTCAGCGTACGGGTTAGGATTAGGGGACGGGTGAGGGTCAGGCTTGGGGAAGGGTTAGGGTTAGGGTTCGGGCTAGGGTTAGGGTTAGGGGACGGGGACGGTTTAGGGTCCAGGTGAGGGTACGACAACGCTTTAGGGGGAGCGTACGTGTGAGGGCGCGGGTTAGTGTCAGCGTACGGGTTAGGATTAGGGGACGGGTGAGGGTCAGGCTTCGGGGAAGGGTTAGGGTTAGGGTTCGGTCTAGGGTTAGGATTAGGGGACGGGGAAGGTTTAGGGTCCAGGTGAGGGTACGACAACGCTTTAGGGGGAGCGTACGTGTGAGGGCGCGGGTTAGTGTCAGCGTACGGGTTAGGATTAGGGGACGGGTGAGGGTCAGGCTTGGGGAAGGGTTAGGGTTAGGGTTCGGGCTAGGGTTAGGGTTAGGGGACGGGGACGGTTTAGGGTCCAGGTGAGGGTACGACAACGCTTTAGGGGGAGCGTACGTGTGAGGGCGCGGGTTAGTGTCAGCGTACGGGTTAGGATTAGGGGACGGGTGAGGGTCAGGCTTCGGGGAAGGGTTAGGGTTAGGGTTCGGGCTAGGGTTAGGGTTAGGGGACGGGGACGGTTTAGGGTCCAGGTGAGGGTACGACAACGCTTTAGGGGGAGCGTACGTGTGAGGGCGCGGGTTAGTGTCAGCGTACGGGTTAGGATTAGGGGACGGGTGAGGGTCAGGCTTCGGGGAAGGGTTAGGGTTAGGGTTCGGGCTAGGGTTAGGGTTAGGGGACGGGGACGGTTTAGGGTCCAGGTGAGGGTAGGACAACGCTTTAGGGGGAGCGTACGTGTGAGGGCGCGGGTTAGTGTCAGCGTACGGGTTAGGATTAGGGGACGGGTGAGGGTCAGGCTTGGGGAAGGGTTAGGGTTAGGGTTCGGGCTAGGGTTAGGGTTAGGGGACGGGGACGGTTTAGGGTCCAGGTGAGGGTACGACAACGCTTTAGGGGGAGCGTACGTGTGAGGGCGCGGGTTAGTGTCAGCGTACGGGTTAGGATTAGGGGACGGGTGAGGGTCAGGCTTCGGGGAAGGGTTAGGGTTAGGGTTCGGTCTAGGGTTAGGGTTAGGGGACGGGGACGGTTTAGGGTCCAGGTGAGGGTACGACAACGCTTTAGGGGGAGCGTACGTGTGAGGGCGCGGGTTAGTGTCAGCGTACGGGTTAGGATTAGGGGACGGGTGAGGGTCAGGCTTCGGGGAAGGGTTAGGGTTAGGGTTCGGGCTAGGGTTAGGGTTAGGGGACGGGGACGGTTTAGGGTCCAGGTGAGGGTACGACAACGCTTTAGGGGGAGCGTACGTGTGAGGGCGCGGGTTAGTGTCAGCGTACGGGTTAGGATTAGGGGACGGGTGAGGGTCAGGCTTCGGGGAAGGGTTAGGGTTAGGGTTCGGGCTAGGGTTAGGGTTAGGGGACGGGGACGGTTTAGGGTCCAGGTGAGGGTACGACAACGCTTTAGGGGGAGCGTACGTGTGAGGGCGCGGGTTAGTGTCAGCGTACGGGTTAGGATTAGGGGACGGGTGAGGGTCAGGCTTCGGGGAAGGGTTAGGGTTAGGGTTCGGGCTAGGGTTAGGGTTAGGGGACGGGGACGGTTTAGGGTTCAGGTGAGGGTACGACAACGCTTTAGGGGGAGCGTACGTGTGAGGGCGCGGGTTAGTGTCAGCGTACGGGTTAGGATTAGGGGACGGGTGAGGGTCAGGCTTCGGGGAAGGGTTAGGGTTAGGGTTCGGTCTAGGGTTAGGGTTAGGGGACGGGGAAGGTTTAGGGTCCAGGTGAGGGTACGACAAAGCTTTAGGGGGAGCGTACGTGTGAGGGGGCGGGTTAGTGTCAGCGTACGGGTTAGGATTAGGGGACGGGTGAGGGTCAGGCTTCGGGGAAGGGTTAGGGTTAGGGTTCGGGCTAGGGTTAGCGTTAGGGGACGGGGACGGTTTAGGGTCCAGGTGAGGGTACGACAACGCTTTAGGGGGAGCGTACGTGTGAGGGCGCGGGTTAGTGTCAGCGTACGGGTTAGGATTAGGGGACGGGTGAGGGTCAGGCTTCGGGGAAGGGTTAGGGTTAGGGTTCGGGCTAGGGTTAGGGTTAGGGGACGGGGACGGTTTAGGGTCCAGGTGAGGGTACGACAACGCTTTAGGGGGAGCGTACGTGTGAGGGCGCGGGTTAGTGTCAGCGTACGGGTTAGGATTAGGGGACGGGTGAGGGTCAGGCTTCGGGGAAGGGTTAGGGTTAGGGTTCGGGCTAGGGTTAGGGTTAGGGGACGGGGACGGTTTAGGGTCCAGGTGAGGGTACGACAACGCTTTAGGGGGAGCGTACGTGTGAGGGCGCGGGTTAGTGTCAGCGTACGGGTTAGGATTAGGGGACGGGTGAGGGTCAGGCTTGGGGAAGGGTTAGGGTTAGGGTTCGGGCTAGGGTTAGGGTTAGGGGACGGGGACGGTTTAGGGTCCAGGTGAGGGTACGACAACGCTTTAGGGGGAGCGTACGTGTGAGGGCGCGGGTTAGTGTCAGCGTACGGGTTAGGATTAGGGGACGGGTGAGAGTCAGGCTTCGGGGAAGGGTTAGGGTTAGGGTTCGGTCTAGGGTTAGGATTAGGGGACGGGGAAGGTTTAGGGTCCAGGTGAGGGTACGACAACGCTTTAGGGGGAGCGTACGTGTGAGGGCGCGGGTTAGTGTCAGCGTACGGGTTAGGATTAGGGGACGGGTGAGGGTCAGGCTTCGGGGAAGGGTTAGGGTTAGGGTTCGGGCTAGGGTTAGGGTTAGGGGACGGGGACGGTTTAGGGTCCAGGTGAGGGTACGACAACGCTTTAGGGGGAGCGTACGTGTGAGGGCGCGGGTTAGTGTCAGCGTACGGGTTAGGATTAGGGGACGGGTGAGTGTCAGGCTTCGGGCAAGGGTTAGGGTTAGGGTTCGGGCTAGGGTTAGGGTTAGGGGACGGGGACGGTTTAGGGTCCAGGTGAGGGTAGGACAACGCTTTAGGGGGAGCGTACGTGTGAGGGCGCGGGTTAGTGTCAGCGTACGGGTTAGGATTAGGGGACGGGTGAGGGTCAGGCTTGGGGAAGGGTTAGGGTTAGGGTTCGGGCTAGGGTTAGGGTTAGGGGACGGGGACGGTTTAGGGTCCAGGTGAGG
The DNA here is from genome assembly GCF_963455315.2 of Globicephala melas. Classification (NCBI taxonomy): domain Eukaryota; kingdom Metazoa; phylum Chordata; class Mammalia; order Artiodactyla; family Delphinidae; genus Globicephala; species Globicephala melas. The sequence continues at coordinate 97,959 of NW_027207406.1, forward strand.
GTACGACAACGCTTTAGGGGGAGCGTACGTGTGAGGGGGCGGGTTAGTGTCAGCGTACGGGTTAGGATTAGGGGACGGGTGAGGGTCAGGCTTCGGGGAAGGGTTAGGGTTAGGGTTCGGTCTAGGGTTATGATTAGGGGACGGGGAAGGTTTAGGGTCCAGGTGAGGGTACGACAACGCTTTAGGGGGAGCGTACGTGTGAGGGCGCGGGTTAGTGTCAGCGTACGGGTTAGGATTAGGGGACGGGTGAGGGTCAGGCTTCGGGGAAGGGTTAGGGTTAGGGTTCGGGCTAGGGTTAGGGTTAGGGGACGGGGACGGTTTAGGGTCCAGGTGAGGGTACGACAACGCTTTAGGGGGAGCGTACGTGTGAGGGCGCGGGTTAGTGTCAGCGTACGGGTTAGGATTAGGGGACGGGTGAGGGTCAGGCTTCGGGGAAGTGTTAGGCTTAGGGTTCGGGCTAGGGTTAGGGTTAGGGGACGGGGACGGTTTAGGGTCCAGGTGAGGGTACGACAACGCTTTAGGGGGAGCGTACGTGTGAGGGCGTGGGTTAGTGTCAGCGTACGGGTTAGGATTAGGGGACGGGTGAGGGTCAGGCTTCGGGGAAGGGTTAGGGTTAGGGTTCGGTCTAGGGTTAGGGTTAGGGGACGGGGAAGGTTTAGGGTCCAGGTGAGGGTACGACAACGCTTTAGGGGGAGCGTACGTGTGAGGGCGCGGGTTAGTGTCAGCGTACGGGTTAGGATTAGGGGACGGGTGAGGGTCAGGCTTCGGGGAAGGGTTAGGGTTAGGGTTCGGGCTAGGGTTAGGGTTAGGGGACGGGGACGGTTTAGGGTCCAGGTGAGGGTACGACAACGCTTTAGGGGGAGCGTACGTGTGAGGGAGCGGGTTAGTGTCAGCGTACGGGTTAGGATTAGGGGACGGGTGAGGGTCAGGCTTCGGGGAGGGTTAGGGTTAGGGTTCGGGCTAGGGTTAGGGTTAGGGGACGGGGACGGTTTAGGGTCCAGGTGATGGTACGACAACGCTTTAGGGGGAGCGTACGTGTGAGGGCGCGGGTTAGTGTCAGCGTACGGGTTAGGATTAGGGGACGGGTGAGGGTCAGGCTTCGGGGAAGGGTTAGGGTTAGGGTTCGGTCTAGGGTTAGGGTTAGGGGACGGGGAAGGTTTAGGGTCCAGGTGAGGGTACGACAAAGCTTTAGGGGGAGCGTACGTGTGAGGGGGCGGGTTAGTGTCAGCGTACGGGTTAGGATTAGGGGACGGGTGAGGGTCAGGCTTCGGGGAAGGGTTAGGGTTAGGGTTCGGGCTAGGGTTAGCGTTAGGGGACGGGGACGGTTTCGGGTCCAGGTGAGGGTACGACAACGCTTTAGGGGGAGCGTACGTGTGAGGGCGTGGGTTAGTGTCAGCGTACGGGTTAGGATTAGGGGACGGGTGAGGGTCAGGCTTCGGGGAAGGGTTAGGGTTAGGGTTCGGGCTAGGGTTAGGGTTAGGGGACGGGGACGGTTTAGGGTCCAGGTGAGGGTACGACAACGCTTTAGGGGGAGCGTACGTGTGAGGGCGCGGGTTAGTGTCAGCGTACGGGTTAGGATTAGGGGACGGGTGAGGGTCAGGCTTCGGGGAAGGGTTAGGGTTAGGGTTCGGGCTAGGGTTAGGGTTAGGGGACGGGGACGGTTTAGGGTCCAGGTGAGGGTACGACAACGCTTTCGGGGGAGCGTACGTGTGAGGGCGCGGGTTAGTGTCAGCGTACGGGTTAGGATTAGGGGACGGGTGAGGGTCAGGCTTGGGGAAGGGTTAGGGTTAGGGTTCGGGCTAGGGTTAGGTTTAGGGGACGGGGACGGTTTAGGGTCCAGGTGATGGTACGACAACGCTTTAGGGGGAGCGTACGTGTGAGGGCGCGGGTTAGTGTCAGCGTACGGGTTAGGATTAGGGGACGGGTGAGGGTCAGGCTTCGGGGAAGGGTTAGGGTTAGGGTTCGGTCTAGGGTTAGGATTAGGGGACGGGGAAGGTTTAGGATCCAGGTGAGGGTACGACAACGCTTTAGGGGGAGCGTACGTGTGAGGGTGCGGGTTAGTGTCAGCGTACGGGTTAGGATTAGGGGACGGGTGAGGGTCAGGCTTCGGGGAAGGGTTAGGGTTAGGGTTCGGGCTAGGGTTAGGGTTAGGGGACGGGGACGGTTTAGGGTCCAGGTGAGGGTACGACAACGCTTTAGGGGGAGCGTACGTGTGAGGGCGCGGGTTAGTGTCAGCGTACGGGTTAGGATTAGGGGACGGGTGAGTGTCAGGCTTCGGGGAAGGTTTAGGGTTAGGGTTCGGGCTAGGGTTAGGGTTAGGGGACGGGGACGGTTTAGGATCCAGGTGAGGGTAGGACAACGCTTTAGGGGGAGCGTACGTGTGAGGGCGCGGGTTAGTGTCAGCGTAAGGGTTAGGATTAGGGGACGGGTGAGGGTCAGGCTTCGGGGAAGGGTTAGGGTTAGGGTTCGGGCTAGGGTTAGGGTTAGGGGATGGGGACGGTTTAGGGTCCAGGTGAGGGTACGACAACGCTTTAGGGGGAGCGTACGTGTGAGGGCGCGGGTTAGTGTCAGCGTACGGGTTAGGATTAGGGGACGGGTGAGGGTCAGGCTTCGGGGAAGGGTTAGGGTTAGGGTTCGGTCTAGGGTTAGGGTTAGGGGACGGGGAAGGTTTAGGGTCCAGGTGAGGGTACGACAAAGCTTTAGGGGGAGCGTACGTGTGAGGGGGCGGGTTAGTGTCAGCGTACGGGTTAGGATTAGGGGACGGGTGAGTGTCAGGCATCGGGGAAGGGTTAGGGTTAGGGTTCGGGCTAGGGTTAGCGTTAGGGGACGGGGACGGTTTAGGGTCCAGGTGAGGGTACGACAACGCTTTAGGGGGAGCGTACGTGTGAGGGCGCGGGTTAGTGTCAGCGTACGGGTTAGGATTAGGGGACGGGTGAGGGTCAGGCTTCGGGGAAGGGTTAGGGTTAGGGTTCGGGCTAGGGTTAGGGTTAGGGGACGGGGACGGTTTAGGGTCCAGGTGAGGGTACGACAACGCTTTAGGGGGAGCGTACGTGTGAGGGCGCGGGTTAGTGTCAGCGTACGGGTTAGGATTAGGGGACGGGTGAGTGTCAGGCTTCGGGGAAGGGTTAGGGTTAGGGTTCGGGCTAGGGTTAGGGTTAGGGGACGGGGACGGTTTAGGGTCCAGGTGAGGGTAGGACAACGCTTTAGGGGGAGCGTACGTGTGAGGGCGCGGGTTAGTGTCAGCGTACGGGTTAGGATTAGGGGACGGGTGAGGGTCAGGCTTGGGGAAGGGTTAGGGTTAGGGTTCGGGCTAGGGTTAGGGTTAGGGGACGGGGACGGTTTAGGGTCCAGGTGAGGGTACGACAACGCTTTAGGGGGAGCGTACGTGTGAGGGGGCGGGTTAGTGTCAGCGTACGGGTTAGGATTAGGGGACGGGTGAGGGTCAGGCTTCGGGGAAGGGTTAGGGTTAGGGTTCGGTCTAGGGTTATGATTAGGGGACGGGGAAGGTTTAGGGTCCAGGTGAGGGTACGACAACGCTATAGGGGGAGCGTACGTGTGAGGGCGCGGGTTAGTGTCAGCGTACGGGTTAGGATTAGGGGACGGGTGAGGGTCAGGCTTCGGGGAAGTGTTAGGCTTAGGGTTCGGGCTAGGGTTAGGGTTAGGGGACGGGGACGGTTTAGGGTCCAGGTGAGGGTACGACAACGCTTTAGGGGGAGCGTACGTGTGAGGGCGCGGGTTAGTGTCAGCGTACGGGTTAGGATTAGGGGACGGGTGAGGGTCAGGCTTGGGGAAGGGTTAGGGTTAGGGTTCGGGCTAGGGTTAGGGTTAGGGGACGGGGACGGTTTAGGGTCCAGGTGAGGGTACGACAACGCTTTAGGGGGAGCGTACGTGTGAGGGCGCGGGTTAGTGTCAGCGTACGGGTTAGGATTAGGGGACGGGTGAGGGTCAGGCTTCGGGGAAGGGTTAGGGTTAGGGTTCGGTCTAGGGTTAGGATTAGGGGACGGGGAAGGTTTAGGGTCCAGGTGAGGGTACGACAACGCTTTAGGGGGAGCGTACGTGTGAGGGCGCGGGATAGTGTCAGCGTACGGGTTAGGATTAGGGGACGGGTGAGGGTCAGGCTTCGGGGAAGGGTTAGGGTTAGGGTTCGGGCTAGGGTTAGGGTTAGGGGACGGGGACGGTTTAGGGTCCAGGTGAGGGTACGACAACGCTTTAGGGGGAGCGTACGTGTGAGGGCGCGGGTTAGTGTCAGCGTACGGGTTAGGATTAGGGGACGGGTGAGGGTCAGGCTTCGGGGAAGTGTTAGGGTTAGGGTTCGGGCTAGGGTTAGGGTTAGGGGACGGGGACGGTTTAGGGTCCAGGTGAGGGTACGACAACGCTTTAGGGGGAGCGTACGTGTGAGGGCGCGGGTTAGTGTCAGCGTACGGGTTAGGATTAGGGGACGGGTGAGGGTCAGGCTTCGGGGAAGGGTTAGGGTTAGGGTTCGGGCTAGGGTTAGGGTTAGGGGACGGGGACGGTTTAGGATCCAGGTGAGGGTAGGACAACGCTTTAGGGGGAGCGTACGTGTGAGGGCGCGGGTTAGTGTCAGCGTACGGGTTAGGATTAGGGGACGGGTGAGGGTCAGGCTTGGGGAAGGGTTAGGGTTAGGGTTCGGGCTAGGGTTAGGGTTAGGGCACGGGGACGGTTTAGGGTCCAGGTGAGGGTACGACAACGCTTTAGGGGGAGCGTACGTGTGAGGGGGCGGGTTAGTGTCAGCGTACGGGTTAGGATTAGGGGACGGGTGAGGGTCAGGCTTCGGGGAAGGGTTAGGGTTAGGGTTCGGTCTAGGGTTATGATTAGGGGACGGGGAAGGTTTAGGGTCCAGGTGAGGGTACGACAACGCTTTAGGGGGAGCGTACGTGTGAGGGCGCGGGTTAGTGTCAGCGTACGGTTTAGGATTAGGGGACGGGTGAGGGTCAGGCTTCGGGGAAGGGTTAGGGTTAGGGTTCGGGCTAGGGTTAGGGTTAGGGGACGGGGACGGTTTAGGGTCCAGGTGAGGGTACGACAACGCTTTAGGGGGAGCGTACGTGTGAGGGCGCGGGTTAGTGTCAGCGTACGGGTTAGGATTAGGGGACGGGTGAGGGTCAGGCTTCGGGGAAGGGTTAGGGTTAGGGTTCGGGCTAGGGTTAGGGTTAGGGGACGGGGACGGTTTAGGGTCCAGGTGAGGGTACGACAACGCTTTAGGGGGAGCGTACGTGTGAGGGCGCGGGTTAGTGTCAGCGTACGGGTTAGGATTAGGGGACGGGTGAGTGTCAGGCTTCGGGGAAGGGTTAGGGTTAGGGTTCGGGCTAGGGTTAGGGTTAGGGGACGGGGACGGTTTAGGGTCCAGGTGAGGGTAGGACAACGCTTTAGGGGGAGCGTACGTGTGAGGGCGCGGGTTAGTGTCAGCGTACGGGTTAGGATTAGGGGACGGGTGAGGGTCAGGCTTGGGGAAGGGTTAGGGTTAGGGTTCGGGCTAGGGTTAGGGTTAGGGGACGGGGACGGTTTAGGGTCCAGGTGAGGGTACGACAACGCTTTAGGGGGAGCGTACGTGTGAGGGGGCGGGTTAGTGTCAGCGTACGGGTTAGGATTAGGGGACGGGTGAGGGTCAGGCTTCGGGGAAGGGTTAGGGTTAGGGTTCGGTCTAGGGTTATGATTAGGGGACGGGGAAGGTTTAGGGTCCAGGTGAGGGTACGACAACGCTATAGGGGGAGCGTACGTGTGAGGGCGCGGGTTAGTGTCAGCGTACGGGTTAGGATTAGGGGACGGGTGAGGGTCAGGCTTCGGGGAAGTGTTAGGCTTAGGGTTCGGGCTAGGGTTAGGGTTAGGGGACGGGGACGGTTTAGGGTCCAGGTGAGGGTACGACAACGCTTTAGGGGGAGCGTACGTGTGAGGGCGCGGGTTAGTGTCAGCGTACGGGTTAGGATTAGGGGACGGGTGAGGGTCAGGCTTGGGGAAGGGTTAGGGTTAGGGTTCGGGCTAGGGTTAGGGTTAGGGGACGGGGACGGTTTAGGGTCCAGGTGAGGGTACGACAACGCTTTAGGGGGAGCGTACGTGTGAGGGCGCGGGTTAGTGTCAGCGTACGGGTTAGGATTAGGGGACGGGTGAGGGTCAGGCTTCGGGGAAGGGTTAGGGTTAGGGTTCGGTCTAGGGTTAGGATTAGGGGACGGGGAAGGTTTAGGGTCCAGGTGAGGGTACGACAACGCTTTAGGGGGAGCGTACGTGTGAGGGCGCGGGATAGTGTCAGCGTACGGGTTAGGATTAGGGGACGGGTGAGGGTCAGGCTTCGGGGAAGGGTTAGGGTTAGGGTTCGGGCTAGGGTTAGGGTTAGGGGACGGGGACGGTTTAGGGTCCAGGTGAGGGTACGACAACGCTTTAGGGGGAGCGTACGTGTGAGGGCGCGGGTTAGTGTCAGCGTACGGGTTAGGATTAGGGGACGGGTGAGGGTCAGGCTTCGGGGAAGTGTTAGGGTTAGGGTTCGGGCTAGGGTTAGGGTTAGGGGACGGGGACGGTTTAGGGTCCAGGTGAGGGTACGACAACGCTTTAGGGGGAGCGTACGTGTGAGGGCGCGGGTTAGTGTCAGCGTACGGGTTAGGATTAGGGGACGGGTGAGGGTCAGGCTTCGGGGAAGGGTTAGGGTTAGGGTTCGGGCTAGGGTTAGGGTTAGGGGACGGGGACGGTTTAGGATCCAGGTGAGGGTAGGACAACGCTTTAGGGGGAGCGTACGTGTGAGGGCGCGGGTTAGTGTCAGCGTACGGGTTAGGATTAGGGGACGGGTGAGGGTCAGGCTTGGGGAAGGGTTAGGGTTAGGGTTCGGGCTAGGGTTAGGGTTAGGGCACGGGGACGGTTTAGGGTCCAGGTGAGGGTACGACAACACTTTAGGGGGAGCGTACGTGTGAGGGGGCGGGTTAGTGTCAGCGTACGGGTTAGGATTAGGGGACGGGTGAGGGTCAGGCTTCGGGGAAGGGTTAGGGTTAGGGTTCGGTCTAGGGTTATGATTAGGGGACGGGGAAGGTTTAGGGTCCAGGTGAGGGTACGACAACGCTTTAGGGGGAGCGTACGTGTGAGGGCGCGGGTTAGTGTCAGCGTACGGTTTAGGATTAGGGGACGGGTGAGGGTCAGGCTTCGGGGAAGGGTTAGGGTTAGGGTTCGGGCTAGGGTTAGGGTTAGGGGACGGGGACGGTTTAGGGTCCAGGTGAGGGTACGACAACGCTTTAGGGGGAGCGTACGTGTGAGGGCGCGGGTTAGTGTCAGCGTACGGGTTAGGATTAGGGGACGGGTGAGGGTCAGGCTTCGGGGAAGGGTTAGGGTTAGGGTTCGGGCTAGGGTTAGGGTTAGGGGACGGGGACGGTTTAGGGTCCAGGTGAGGGTACGACAACGCTTTAGGGGGAGCGTACGTGTGAGGGCGCGGGTTAGTGTCAGCGTACGGGTTAGGATTAGGGGACGGGTGAGAGTCAGGCTTCGGGGAAGGGTTAGGGTTAGGGTTCGGTCTAGGGTTAGGATTAGGGGACGGGGAAGGTTTAGGGTCCAGGTGAGGGTACGACAACGCTTTAGGGGGAGCGTACGTGTGAGGGCGCGGGTTAGTGTCAGCGTACGGGTTAGGATTAGGGGACGGGTGAGGGTCAGGCTTCGGGGAAGGGTTAGGGTTAGGGTTCGGGCTAGGGTTAGGGTTAGGGGACGGGGACGGTTTAGGGTCCAGGTGAGGGTACGACAACGCTTTAGGGGGAGCGTACGTGTGAGGGCGCGGGTTAGTGTCAGCGTACGGGTTAGGATTAGGGGACGGGTGAGTGTCAGGCTTCGGGGAAGGGTTAGGGTTAGGGTTCGGGCTAGGGTTAGGGTTAGGGGACGGGGACGGTTTAGGGTCCAGGTGAGGGTAGGACAACGCTTTAGGGGGAGCGTACGTGTGAGGGCGCGGGTTAGTGTCAGCGTACGGGTTAGGATTAGGGGACGGGTGAGGGTCAGGCTTGGGGAAGGGTTAGGGTTAGGGTTCGGGCTAGGGTTAGGGTTAGGGGACGGGGACGGTTTAGGGTCCAGGTGAGGGTACGACAACGCTTTAGGGGGAGCGTACGTGTGAGGGGGCGGGTTAGTGTCAGCGTACGGATTAGGATTAGGGGACGGGTGAGGGTCAGGCTTCGGGGAAGGGTTAGGGTTAGGGTTCGGTCTAGGGTTATGATTAGGGGACGGGGAAGGTTTAGGGTCCAGGTGAGGGTACGACAACGCTTTAGGGGGAGCGTACGTGTGAGGGCGCGGGTTAGTGTCAGCGTACGGGTTAGGATTAGGGGACGGGTGAGGGTCAGGCTTCGGGGAAGGGTTAGGGTTAGGGTTCGGGCTAGGGTTAGGGTTAGGGGACGGGGACGGTTTAGGGTCCAGGTGAGGGTACGACAACGCTTTAGGGGGAGCGTACGTGTGAGGGCGCGGGTTAGTGTCAGCGTACGGGTTAGGATTAGGGGACGGGTGAGGGTCAGGCTTCGGGGAAGGGTTAGGGTTAGGGTTCGGTCTAGGGTTAGGGTTAGGGGACGGGGAAGGTTTAGGGTCCAGGTGAGGGTACGACAACGCTTTAGGGGGAGCGTACGTGTGAGGGCGCGGGTTAGTGTCAGCGTACGGGTTAGGATTAGGGGACGGGTGAGGGTCAGGCTTCGGGGAAGGGTTAGGGTTAGGGTTCGGGCTAGGGTTAGGGTTAGGGGACGGGGACGGTTTAGGGTCCAGGTGAGGGTACGACAACGCTTTAGGGGGAGCGTACGTGTGAGGGCGCGGGTTAGTGTCAGCGTACGGGTTAGGATTAGGGGACGGGTGAGGGTCAGGCTTCGGGGAGGGTTTGGGTTAGGGTTCGGGCTAGGGTTAGGGTTAGGGGACGGGGACGGTTTAGGGTCCAGGTGAGGGTACGACAACGCTTTAGGGGGAGCGTACGTGTGAGGGCGCGGGTTAGTGTCAGCGTACGGGTTAGGATTAGGGGACGGGTGAGGGTCAGGCTTCGGGGAAGGGTTAGGGTTAGGGTTCGGTCTAGGGTTAGGGTTAGGGGACGGGGAAGGTTTAGGGTCCAGGTGAGGGTACGACAAAGCTTTAGGGGGAGCGTACGTGTGAGGGGGCGGGTTAGTGTCAGCGTACGGGTTAGGATTAGGGGACGGGTGAGGGTCAGGCTTCGGGGAAGGGTTAGGGTTAGGGTTCGGGCTAGGGTTAGCGTTAGGGGACGGGGACGGTTTCGGGTCCAGGTGAGGGTACGACAACGCTTTAGGGGGAGCGTACGTGTGAGGGCGCGGGTTAGTGTCAGCGTACGGGTTAGGATTAGGGGACGGGTGAGGGTCAGGCTTCGGGGAAGGGTTAGGGTTAGGGTTCGGGCTAGGGTTAGGGTTAGGGGACGGGGACGGTTTAGGGTCCAGGTGAGGGTACGACAACGCTTTAGGGGGAGCGTACGTGTGAGGGCGCGGGTTAGTGTCAGCGTACGGGTTAGGATTAGGGGACGGGTGAGGGTCAGGCTTCGGGGAAGGGTTAGGGTTAGGGTTCGGGCTAGGGTTAGGGTTAGGGGACGGGGACGGTTTAGGGTCCAGGTGAGGGTACGACAACGCTTTAGGGGGAGCGTACGTGTGAGGGCGCGGGTTAGTGTCAGCGTACGGGTTAGGATTAGGGGACGGGTGAGGGTCAGGCTTGGGGAAGGGTTAGGGTTAGGGTTCGGGCTAGGGTTAGGGTTAGGGGACGGGGACGGTTTAGGGTCCAGGTGAGGGTACGACAACGCTTTAGGGGGAGCGTACGTGTGAGGGCGCGGGTTAGTGTCAGCGTACGGGTTAGGATTAGGGGACGGGTGAGGGTCAGGCTTCGGGGAAGGGTTAGGGTTAGGGTTCGGTCTAGGGTTAGGATTAGGGGACGGGGAAGGTTTAGGGTCCAGGTGAGGGTACGACAACGCTTTAGGGGGAGCGTACGTGTGAGGGCGCGGGTTAGTGTCAGCGTACGGGTTAGGATTAGGGGACGGGTGAGGGTCAGGCTTCGGGGAAGGGTTAGGGTTAGGGTTCGGGCTAGGGTTAGGGTTAGGGGACGGGGACGGTTTAGGGTCCAGGTGAGGGTACGACAACGCTTTAGGGGGAGCGTACGTGTGAGGGCGCGGGTTAGTGTCAGCGTACGGGTTAGGATTAGGGGACGGGTGAGTGTCAGGCTTCGGGGAAGGGTTAGGGTTAGGGTTCGGGCTAGGGTTAGGGTTAGGGGACGGGGACGGTTTAGGATCCAGGTGAGGGTAGGACAACGCTTTAGGGGGAGCGTACGTGTGAGGGCGCGGGTTAGTGTCAGCGTACGGGTTAGGATTAGGGGACGGGTGAGAGTCAGGCTTCGGGGAAGGGTTAGGGTTAGGGTTCGGTCTAGGGTTAGGATTAGGGGACGGGGAAGGTTTAGGGTCCAGGTGAGGGTACGACAACGCTTTAGGGGGAGCGTACATGTGAGGGCGCGGGTTAGTGTCAGCGTACGGGTTAGGATTAGGGGACGGGTGAGGGTCAGGCTTCGGGGAAGGGTTAGGGTTAGGGTTCGGGCTAGGGTTAGGGTTAGGGGACGGGGACGGTTTAGGGTCCAGGTGAGGGTACGACAACGCTTTAGGGGGAGCGTACGTGTGAGGGCGCGGGTTAGTGTCAGCGTACGGGTTAGGATTAGGGGACGGGTGAGTGTCAGGCTTCGGGGAAGGGTTAGGGTTAGGGTTCGGGCTAGGGTTAGGGTTAGGGGACGGGGACGGTTTAGGGTCCAGGTGAGGGTAGGACAACGCTTTAGGGGGAGCGTACGTGTGAGGGCGCGGGTTAGTGTCAGCGTACGGGTTAGGATTAGGGGACGGGTGAGGGTCAGGCTTGGGGAAGGGTTAGGGTTAGGGTTCGGGCTAGGGTTAGGGTTAGGGGACGGGGACGGTTTAGGGTCCAGGTGAGGGTACGACAACGCTTTAGGGGGAGCGTACGTGTGAGGGGGCGGGTTAGTGTCAGCGTACGGGTTAGGATTAGGGGACGGGTGAGGGTCAGGCTTCGGGGAAGGGTTAGGGTTAGGGTTCGGTCTAGGGTTATGATTAGGGGACGGGGAAGGTTTAGGGTCCAGGTGAGGGTACGACAACGCTTTAGGGGGAGCGTACGTGTGAGGGCGCGGGTTAGTGTCAGCGTACGGGTTAGGATTAGGGGACGGGTGAGGGTCAGGCTTCGGGGAAGGGTTAGGGTTAGGGTTCGGGCTAGGGTTAGGGTTAGGGGACGGGGACGGTTTAGGGTCCAGGTGAGGGTACGACAACGCTTTAGGGGGAGCGTACGTGTGAGGGCGCGGGTTAGTGTCAGCGTACGGGTTAGGATTAGGGGACGGGTGAGGGTCAGGCTTCGGGGAAGTGTTAGGCTTAGGGTTCGGGCTAGGGTTAGGGTTAGGGGACGGGGACGGTTTAGGGTCCAGGTGAGGGTACGACAACGCTTTAGGGGGAGCGTACGTGTGAGGGCGCGGGTTAGTGTCAGCGTACGGGTTAGGATTAGGGGACGGGTGAGGGTCAGGCTTCGGGGAAGGGTTAGGGTTAGGGTTCGGTCTAGTGTTAGGGTTAGGGGACGGGGAAGGTTTAGGGTCCAGGTGAGGGTACGACAACGCTTTAGGGGGAGCGTACGTGTGAGGGTGCGGGTTAGTGTCAGCGTACGGGTTAGGATTAGGGGACGGGTGAGGGTCAGGCTTCGGGGAAGGGTTAGGGTTAGGGTTCGGGCTAGGGTTAGGGTTAGGGGACGGGGACGGTTTAGGGTCCAGGTGAGGGTACGACAACGCTTTAGGGGGAGCGTACGTGTGAGGGCGCGGGTTAGTGTCAGCGTACGGGTTAGGATTAGGGGACTGGTGAGGGTCAGGCTTCGGGGAAGGGTTAGGTTTAGGGTTCGGGCTAGGGTTAGGGTTAGGGGACGGGGACGGTTTAGGGTCCAGGTGAGGGTACGACAACGCTTTAGGGGGAGCGTACGTGTGAGGGCGCGGGTTAGTGTCAGCGTACGGGTTAGGATTAGGGGACGGGTGAGGGTCAGGCTTCGGGGAGGGTTAGGGTTAGGGTTCGGGCTAGGGTTAGGGTTAGGGGACGGGGACGGTTTAGGGTCCAGGTGAGGGTACGACAACGCTTTAGGGGGAGCGTACGTGTGAGGGCGCGGGTTAGTGTCAGCGTACGGGTTAGGATTAGGGGACGGGTGAGGGTCAGGCTTCGGGGAAGGGTTAGGGTTAGGGTTCGGTCTAGGGTTAGGGTTAGGGGACGGGGAAGGTTTAGGGTCCAGGTGAGGGTACGACAAAGCTTTAGGGGGAGCGTACGTGTGAGGGGGCGGGTTAGTGTCAGCGTACGGGTTAGGATTAGGGGACGGGTGAGGGTCAGGCTTCGGGGAAAGGTTAGGGTTAGGGTTCGGGCTAGGGTTAGCGTTAGGGGACGGGGACGGTTTAGGGTCCAGGTGAGGGTACGACAACGCTTTAGGGGGAGCGTACGTGTGAGGGCGCGGGTTAGTGTCAGCGTACGGGTTAGGATTAGGGGACGGGTGAGGGTCAGGCTTCGGGGAAGGGTTAGGGTTAGGGTTCGGGCTAGGGTTAGGGTTAGGGGACGGGGACGGTTTAGGGTCCAGGTGAGGGTACGACAACACTTTAGGGGGAGCGTACGTGTGAGGGCGCGGGTTAGTGTCAGCGTACGGGTTAGGATTAGGGGACGGGTGAGGGTCAGGCTTCGGGGAAGGGTTAGGGTTAGGGTTCGGGCTAGGGTTAGGGTTAGGGGACGGGGACGGTTTAGGGTCCAGGTGAGGGTACGACAACGCTTTAGGGGGAGCGTACGTGTGAGGGCGCGGGTTAGTGTCAGCGTACGGGTTAGGATTAGGGGACGGGTGAGGGTCAGGCTTGGGGAAGGGTTAGGGTTAGGGTTCGGGCTAGGGTTAGGGTTAGGGGACGGGGACGGTTTAGGGTCCAGGTGAGGGTACGACAACGCTTTAGGGGGAGCGTACGTGTGAGGGCGCGGGTTAGTGTCAGCGTACGGGTTAGGATTAGGGGACGGGTGAGGGTCAGGCTTCGGGGAAGGGTTAGGGTTAGGGTTCGGTCTAGGGTTAGGATTAGGGGACGGGGAAGGTTTAGGGTCCAGGTGAGGGTACGACAACGCTTTAGGGGGAGCGTACGTGTGAGGGCGCGGGTTAGTGTCAGCGTACGGGTTAGGATTAGGGGACGGGTGAGGGTCAGGCTTCGGGGAAGGGTTAGGGTTAGGGTTCGGGCTAGGGTTAGGGTTAGGGGACGGGGACGGTTTAGGGTCCAGGTGAGGGTACGACAACGCTTTAGGGGGAGCGTACGTGTGAGGGCGCGGGTTAGTGTCAGCGTACGGGTTAGGATTAGGGGACGGGTGAGTGTCAGGCTTCGGGGAAGGGTTAGGGTTAGGGTACGGGCTAGGGTTAGGGTTAGGGGACGGGGACGGTTTAGGATCCAGGTGAGGGTAGGACAACGCTTTAGGGGGAGCGTACGTGTGAGGGCGCGGGTTAGTGTCAGCGTACGGGTTAGGATTAGGGGACGGGTGAGGGTCAGGCTTGGGGAAGGCTTAGGGTTAGGGTTCGGGCTAGGGTTAGGGTTAGGGGACGGGGACGGTTTAGGGTCCAGGTGAGGGTACGACAACGCTTTAGGGGGAGCGTACGTGTGAGGGGGCGGGTTAGTGTCAGCGTACGGGTTAGGATTAGGGGACGGGTGAGGGTCAGGCTTCGGGGAAGGGTTAGGGTTAGGTTTCGGTCTAGGGTTATGATTAGGGGACGGGGAAGGTTTAGGGTCCAGGTGAGGGTACGACAACGCTTTAGGGGGAGCGTACGTGTGAGGGCGCGGGTTAGTGTCAGCGTACGGTTTAGGATTAGGGGACGGGTGAGGGTCAGGCTTCGGGGAAGGGTTAGGGTTAGGGTTCGGGCTAGGGTTAGGGTTAGGGGACGGGGACGGTTTAGGGTCCAGGTGAGGGTACGACAACGCTTTAGGGGGAGCGTACGTGTGAGGGCGCGGGTTAGTGTCAGCGTACGGGTTAGGATTAGGGGACGGGTGAGGGTCAGGCTTCGGGGAAGGGTTAGGGTTAGGGTTCGGGCTAGGGTTAGGGTTAGGGGACGGGGACGGTTTAGGGGCCAGGTGAGGGTACGACAACGCTTTAGGGGGAGCGTACGTGTGAGGGCGCGGGTTAGTGTCAGCGTACGGGTTAGGATTAGGGGACGGGTGAGGGTCAGGCTTCGGGGAAGGGTTAGGGTTAGGGTTCGGGCTAGGGTTAGGGTTAGGGGACGGGGACGGTTTAGGGTCCAGGTGAGGGTAGGACAACGCTTTAGGGGGAGCGTACGTGTGAGGGCGCGGGTTAGTGTCAGCGTACGGGTTAGGATTAGGGGACGGGTGAGGGTCAGGCTTGGGGAAGGGTTAGGGTTAGGGTTCGGGCTAGGGTTAGGGTTAGGGGACGGGGACGGTTTAGGGTCCAGGTGAGGGTAGAACAACGCTTTAGGGGGAGCGTACGTGTGAGGGCGTGGGTTAGTGTCAGCGTACGGGTTAGGATTAGGGGACGGGTGAGGGTCAGGCTTCGGGGAAGTGTTAGGGTTAGGGTTCGGTCTAGGGTTAGGGTTAGGGGACGGGGAAGGTTTAGGGTCCAGGTGAGGGTACGACAACGCTTTAGGGGGAGCGTACGTGTGAGGGCGCGGGTTAGTGTCAGCGTACGGGTTAGGATTAGGGGACGGGTGAGGGTCAGGCTTCGGGGAAGGGTTAGGGTTAGGGTTCGGGCTAGGGTTAGGGTTAGGGGACGGGGACGGTTTAGGGTCCAGGTGAGGGTACGACAACGCTTTAGGGGGAGCGTACGTGTGAGGGCGCGGGTTAGTGTCAGCGTACGGGTTAGGATTAGGGGACGGGTGAGGGTCAGGCTTCGGGGAAGGGTTAGGGTTAGGGTTCGGGCTAGGGTTAGGGTTAGGGGACGGGGACGGTTTAGGGTCCAGGTGAGGGTACGACAACGCTTTAGGGGGAGCGTACGTGTGAGGGCGCGGGTTAGTGTCAGCGTACGGGTTAGGATTAGGGGACGGGTGAGGGTCAGGCTTCGGGGAAGGGTTAGGGTTAGGGTTCGGGCTAGGGTTAGGGTTAGGGGACGGGGACGGTTTAGGGTCCAGGTGAGGGTACGACAACGCTTTAGGGGGAGCGTACGTGTGAGGGCGCGGGTTAGTGTCAGCGTACGGGTTAGGATTAGGGGACGGGTGAGGGTCAGGCTTCGGGAAAGGGTTAGGGTTAGGGTTCGGGCTAGGGTTAGGGTTAGGGGACGGGGACGGTTTAGGGTCCAGGTGAGGGTACGACAACGCTTTAGGGGGAGCGTACGTGTGAGGGCGCGGGTTAGTGTCAGCGTACGGGTTAGGATTAGGGGACGGGTGAGGGTCAGGCTTCGGGGAAGGGTTAGGGTTAGGGTTCGGGCTAGGGTTAGGGTTAGGGGACAGGGACGGTTTAGGGTCCAGGTGAGGGTACGACAACGCTTTAGGGGGAGCGTACGTGTGAGGGCGCGGGTTAGTGTCAGCGTACGGGTTAGGTTTAGGGGACGGGTGAGGGTCAGGCTTCGGGGAAGGGTTAGGGTTAGGGTTCGGTCTAGGGTTAGGGTTAGGGGACGGGGACGGTTTAGGGTCCAGGTGAGGGTACGACAACGCTTTAGGGGGAGCGTACGTGTGAGGGCGCGGGTTAGTGTCAGCGTACGGGTTAGGATTAGGGGACGAGTGAGGGTCAGGCTTCGGGGAAGGGTTAGGGTTAGGGTTCGGGCTAGGGTTAGGGTTAGGGGACGGGGACGGTTTAGGGTCCAGGTGAGGGTACGACAACGCTTTAGGGGGAGCGTACGTGTGAGGGCGCGGGTTAGTGTCAGCGTACGGGTTAGGATTAGGGGACGGGTGAGGGTCAGGCTTCGGGGAAGGGTTAGGGTTAGGGTTCGGGCTAGGGTTAGGGTTAGGGGACGGGGACGGTTTAGGGTCCAGGTGAGGGTACGACAACGCTTTAGGGGGAGCGTACGTGTGAGGGCGCGGGTTAGTGTCAGCGTGCGGGTTAGGATTAGGGGACGGGTGAGGGTCAGGCTTCGGGGAAGGGTTAGGGTTAGGGTTCGGGCTAGGGTTAGGGTTAGGGGACGGGGACGGTTTAGGGTCCAGGTGAGGGTACGACAACGCTTTAGGGGGAGCGTACGTGTGAGGGCGCGGGTTAGTGTCAGCGTACGGGTTAGGATTAGGGGACGGGTGAGGGTCAGGCTTCGGGGAAGGGTTAGGGTTAGGGTTCGGTCTAGGGTTAGGGTTAGGGGACGGGGACGGTTTAGGGTCCAGGTGAGGGTACGACAACGCTTTAGGGGGAGCGTACGTGTGAGGGCGCGGGTTAGTGTCAGCGTACGGGTTAGGATTAGGGGACGGGTGAGGGTCAGGCTTCGGGGAAGGGTTAGGGTTAGGGTTCGGGCTAGGGTTAGGGTTAGGGGACGGGGACGGTTTAGGGTCCAGGTGAGGGTACGACAACGCTTTAAGGGGAGCGTACGTGTGAGGGCGCGGGTTAGTGTCAGCGTACGGGTTAGGATTAGGGGACGGGTGAGGGTCAGGCTTCGGGGAAGGGTTAGGGTTAGGGTTCGGGCTAGGGTTAGGGTTAGGGGACGGGGACGGTTTAGGGTCCAGGTGAGGGTACGACAACGCTTTAGGGGGAGCGTACGTGTGAGGGCGCGGGTTAGTGTCAGCGTACGGGTTAGGATTAGGGGACGGGTGAGGGTCAGGCTTCGGGGAAGGGTTAGGGTTAGGGTTCGGGCTAGGTTTAGGGTTAGGGGACGGGGACGGTTTAGGGTCCAGGTGAGGGTACGACAACGCTTTAGGGGGAGCGTACGTGTGAGGGCGCGGGTTAGTGTCAGCGTACGGGTTAGGATTAGGGGACGGGTGAGGGTCAGGCTTCGGGGAAGGGTTAGGGTTAGGGTTCGGGCTAGGGTTAGGGTTAGGGGACGGGGACGGTTTAGGGTCCAGGTGAGGGTACGACAACGCTTTAGGGGGAGCGTACGTGTGAGGGCGCGGGTTAGTGTCAGCGTACGGGTTAGGATTAGGGGACGGGTGAGGGTCAGGCTTCGGGGAAGGGTTAGGGTTAGGGTTCGGGCTAGGGTTAGGGTTAGGGGACGGGGACGGTTTAGGGTCCAGGTGAGGGTAGGACAACGCTTTAGGGGGAGCGTACGTGTGAGGGCGCGGGTTAGTGTCAGCGTACGGGTTAGGATTAGGGGACGGGTGAGGGTCAGGCTTGGGGAAGGGTTAGGGTTAGGGTTCGGGCTAGGGTTAGGGTTAGGGGACGGGGACGGTTTAGGGTCCAGGTGAGGGTATGACAACGCTTTAGGGGGAGCGTACGTGTGAGGGCGCGGGTTAGTGTCAGCGTACGGGTTAGGATTAGGGGACGGGTGAGGGTCAGGCTTCGGGGAAGGGTTAGGGTTAGGGTTCGGGCTAGGGTTAGGGTTAGGGGACGGGGACGGTTTAGGGTCCAGGTGAGGGTACGACAACGCTTTAGGGGGAGCGTACGTGTGAGGGCGCGGGTTAGTGTCAGCGTACGGGTTAGGATTAGGGGACGGGTGAGTGTCAGGCTTCGGGGAAGGGTTAGGGTTAGGGTTCGGGCTACGGTTAGGGTTAGGGGACGGGGACGGTTTAGGGTCCAGGTGAGGGTAGGACAACGCTTTAGGGGGAGCGTACGTGTGAGGGCGCGGGTTAGTGTCAGCGTACGGGTTAGGATTAGGGGACGGGTGAGGGTCAGGCTTGGGGAAGGGTTAGGGTTAGGGTTCGGGCTAGGGTTAGGGTTAGGAAACGGGGACGGTTTAGGGTCCAGGTGAGGGTACGACAACGCTTTAGGGGGAGCGTACGTGTGAGGGCGCGGGTTAGTGTCAGCGTACGGGTTAGGATTAGGGGACGGGTGAGGGTCAGGCTTCGGGGAAGGGTTAGGGTTAGGGTTCGGGCTAGGGTTAGGGTTAGGGGACGGGGACGGTTTAGGTTCCAGGTGAGGGTACGACAACGCTTTAGGGGGAGCGTACGTGTGAGGGCGCGGGTTAGTGTCAGCGTACGGGTTAGGATTAGGGGACGGGTGAGGGTCAGGCTTCGGGGAAGGGTTAGGGTTAGGGTTCGGGCTAGGGTTAGGGTTAGGGGACGGAGACGGTTTAGGGTCCAGGTGAGGGTACGACAACGCTTTAGGGGGAGCGTACGTGTGAGGGCGCGGGTTAGTGTCAGCGTACGGGTTAGGATTAGGGGACGGGTGAGGGTCAGGCTTCGGGGAAGGGTTAGGGTTAGGGTTCGGGCTAGGGTTAGGGTTAGGGGACGGGGACGGTTTAGGGTCCAGGTGAGGGTACGACAACGCTTTAGGGGGAGCGTACGTGTGAGGGCGCGGGTTAGTGTCAGCGTACGGGTTAGGATTAGGGGACGGGTGAGGGTCAGGCTTCGGGGAAGGGTTAGGGTTAGGGTTCGGGCTAGGGTTAGGGTTAGGGGACGGGGACGGTTTAGGGTCCAGGTGAGGGTACGACAACGCTTTAGGGGGAGCGTACGTGTGAGGGCGCGGGTTAGTGTCAGCGTACGGGTTAGGATTAGGGGACGGGTGAGGGTCAGGCTTGGGGAAGGGTTAGGGTTAGGGTTCGGGCTAGGGTTAGGGTTAGGGGACGGGGACGGTTTAGGGTCCAGGTGAGGGTACGACAACG
This sequence comes from Globicephala melas, assembly GCF_963455315.2. Classification (NCBI taxonomy): domain Eukaryota; kingdom Metazoa; phylum Chordata; class Mammalia; order Artiodactyla; family Delphinidae; genus Globicephala; species Globicephala melas. The sequence goes on from NW_027207406.1 coordinate 116,599, forward strand.
CTTTAGGGGGAGCGTACGTGTGAGGGCGCGGGATAGTGTCAGCGTACGGGTTAGGATTAGGGGACGGGTGAGGGTCAGGCTTCGGGGAAGGGTTAGGGTTAGGGTTCGGTCTAGGGTTAGGGTTAGGGGACGGGGAAGGTTTAGGGTCCAGGTGAGGGTACGACAACGCTTTAGGGGGAGCGTACGTGTGAGGGCGCGGGTTAGTGTCAGCGTACTGGTTAGGATTAGGGGACGGGTGAGGGTCAGGCTTCGGGGAAGGGTTAGGGTTAGGGTTCGGGCTAGGGTTAGGGTTAGGGGACGGGGAAGGTTTAGGGTCCAGGTGAGGGTACGACAACGCTTTAGGGGGAGCGTACGTGTGAGGGCGCGGGTTAGTGTCAGCGTACGGGTTAGGATTAGGGGACGGGTGAGGGTCAGGCTTCGGGGAAGTGTTAGGGTTAGGGTTCGGGCTAGGGTTAGGGTTAGGGGACAGGGACGGTTTAGGTTCCAGGTGAGGGTACGACAACGCTTTAGGGGGAGCGTACGTGTGAGGGCGCGGGTTAGTGTCAGCGTACGGGTTAGGATTAGGGGACGGGTGAGGGTCAGGCTTCGGGGAAGGGTTAGGGTTAGGGTTCGGGCTAGGGTTAGGGTTAGGGGACGGGGACGGTTTAGGGTCCAGGTGAGGGTACGACAACGCTTTAGGGGAAGCGTACGTGTGAGGGCGCGGGTTAGTGTCAGCGTACGGGTTAGGATTAGGGGACGGGTGAGGGTCAGGCTTCGGGGAAGGGTTAGGGTTAGGGTTCGGGCTAGGGTTAGGGTTAGGGGACGGGGACGGTTTAGGGTCCAGGTGAGGGTACGACAACGCTTTAGGGGGAGCGTACGTGTGAGGGCGCGGGTTAGTGTCAGCGTACGGGTTAGGATTAGGGGACGGGTGAGGGTCAGGCTTCGGGGAAGGGTTAGGGTTAGGGTTCGGGCTAGGGTTAGGGTTAGGGGACGGGGAAGGTTTAGGGTCCAGGTGAGGGTACGACAACGCTTTAGGGGGAGCGTACGTGTGAGGGCGCGGGTTAGTGTCAGCGTACGGGTTAGGATTAGGGGACGGGTGAGGGTCAGGCTTCGGGGAAGGGTTAGGGTTAGGGTTCGGGCTAGGGTTAGGGTTAGGGGACGGGGACGGTTTAGGGTCCAGGTGAGGGTACGACAACGCTTTAGGGGGAGCGTACGTGTGAGGGCGCGGGTTAGTGTCAGCGTACGGGTTAGGATTAGGGGACGGGTGAGGGTCAGGCTTCGGGGAAGGGTTAGGGTTAGGGTTCGGGCTAGGGTTAGGGTTAGGGGACGGGGACGGTTTAGGGTCCAGGTGAGGGTACGACAACGCTTTAGGAGGAGCGTACGTGTGAGGGCGCGGGTTAGTGTCAGCGTACGGGTTAGGATTAGGGGACGGGTGAGGGTCAGGCTTCGGGGAAGGGTTAGGGTTAGGGTTCGGGCTAGGGTTAGGGTTAGGGGACGGGGACGGTTTAGGGTCCAGGTGAGGGTACGACAACGCTTTAGGGGGAGCGTACGTGTGAGGGCGCGGGTTAGTGTCAGCGTACGGGTTAGGATTAGGGGACGGGTGAGGGTCAGGCTTCGGGGAAGGGTTAGGGTTAGGGTTCGGGCTAGGGTTAGGGTTAGGGGACGGGGACGGTTTAGGGTCCAGGTGAGGGTACGACAACGCTTTGGGGGAGCGTACGTGTGAGGGCGCGGGTTAGTGTCAGCGTACGGGTTAGGATTAGGGGACGGGTGAGGGTCAGGCTTCGGGGAAGGTTTAGGGTTAGGGTTCGGGCTAGGGTTAGGGTTAGGGGACGGGGACGGTTTAGGGTCCAGGTGAGGGTACGACAACGCTTTAGGGGGAGCGTACGTGTGAGGGCGCGGGTTAGTGTCAGCGTACGGGTTAGGATTAGGGGACGGGTGAGGGTCAGGCTTCGGGGAAGGGTTAGGGTTAGGGTTCGGGCTAGGGTTAGGGTTAGGGGACGGGGAAGGTTTAGGGTCCAGGAGAGGGTACGACAACGCTTTAGGGGGAGCGTACGTGTGAGGGCGCGGGTTAGTGTCAGCGTACGGGTTAGGATTAGGGGACGGGTGAGGGTCAGGCTTCGGGGAAGGGTTAGGGTTAGGGTTCGGGCTAGGGTTAGGGTTAGGGGACGGGGACGGTTTAGGGTCCAGGTGAGGGTACGACAACGCTTTAGGGGGAGCGTACGTGTGAGGGCGCGGGTTAGTGTCAGCGTACGGGTTAGGATTAGGGGACGGGTGAGGGTCAGGCTTCGGGGAAGGGTTAGGGTTAGGGTTCGGTCTAGGGTTAGGGTTAGGGGACGGGGAAGGTTTAGGGTCCAGGTGAGGGTACGACAACGCTTTAGGGGGAGCGTACGTGTGAGGGCGCGGGTTAGTGTCAGCGTACGGGTTAGTATTAGGGGACGGGAGAGGGTCAGGCTTCGGGGAAGGGTTAGGGTTAGGGTTCGGGCTAGGGTTAGGGTTAGGGGACGGGGACGGTTTAGGGTCCAGGTGAGGGTACGACAACGCTTTAGGGGGAGCGTACGTGTGAGGGCGCGGGTTAGTGTCAGCGTACGGGTTAGGATTAGGGGACGGGTGAGGGTCAGGATTCGGGGAAGGGTTAGGGTTAGGGTTCGGGCTAGGGTTAGGGTTAGGGGACGGGGACGGTTTAGGGTCCAGGTGAGGGTACGACAACGCTTTAGGGGGAGCGTACGTGTGAGGGCGCGGGTTAGTGTCAGCGTACGGGTTAGGATTAGGGGACGGGTGAGGGTCAGGCTTCGGGGAAGGGTTAGGGTTAGGGTTCGGGCTAGGGTTAGGGTTAGGGGACGGGGACGGTTTAGGGTCCAGGTGAGGGTACGACAACGCTTTAGGGGGAGCGTACGTGTGAGGGCGCGGGTTAGTGTCAGCGTACGGGTTAGGATTAGGGGACGGGTGAGGGTCAGGCTTCGGGGAAGGGTTAGGGTTAGGGTTCGGGCTAGGGTTAGGGTTAGGGGACGGGGACGGTTTAGGGTCCAGGTGAGGGTACGACAACGCTTTAGGGGGAGCGTACGTGTGAGGGCGCGGGTTAGTGTCAGCGTACGGGTTAGGATTAGGGGACGGGTGAGGGTCAGGCTTCGGGGAAGGGTTAGGGTTAGGGTTCGGGCTAGGGTTAGGGTTAGGGGACGGGGACGGTTTAGGGTCCAGGTGAGGGTACGACAACGCTTTAGGGGGAGCGTACGTGTGAGGGCGCGGGTTAGTGTCAGCGTACGGTTTAGGATTAGGGGACGGGTGAGGGTCAGGCTTCAGGGAAGGGTTAGGGTTAGGGTTCGGGCTAGGGTTAGGGTTAGGGGACGGGGACGGTTTAGGGTCCAGGTGAGGGTACGACAACGCTTTAGGGGGAGCGTACGTGTGAGGGCGCGGGTTAGTGTCAGCGTACGGGTTAGGATTAGGGGACGGGTGAGGGTCAGGCTTCGGGGAAGGGTTAGGGTTAGGGTTCGGGCTAGGGTTAGGGTTAGGGGACGGGGACGGTTTAGGGTCCAGGTGAGGGTAGGACAACGCTTTAGGGGGAGCGTACGTGTGAGGGCGCGGGTTAGTGTCAGCGTACGGGTTAGGATTAGGGGACGGGTGAGGGTCAGGCTTGGGGAAGGGTTAGGGTTAGGGTTCGGGCTAGGGTTAGGGTTAGGGGACGGGGACGGTTTAGGGTCCAGGTGAGGGTACGACAATGCTTTAGAGGGAGCGTACGTGTGAGGGCGCGGGTTAGTGTCAGCGTACGGGTTAGGATTAGGGGACGGGTGAGGGTCAGGCTTCGGGGAAGGGTTAGGGTTAGGGTTCGGTCTAGGGTTAGGGTTAGGGGACGGGGAAGGTTTAGGGTCCAGGTGAGGGTACGACAACGCTTTAGGGGGAGCGTACGTGTGAGGGCGCGGGTTAGTGTCAGCGTACGGGTTAGGATTAGGGGACGGGTGAGGGTCAGGCTTCGGGGAAGGGTTAGGGTTAGGGTTCGGGCTAGGGTTAGGGTTAGGGGACGGGGACGGTTTAGGGTCCAGGTGAGGGTACGACAACGCTTTAGGGGGAGCGTACGTGTGAGGGCGCGGGTTAGTGTCAGCGTACGGGTTAGGATTAGGGGACGGGTGAGGGTCAGGCTTCGGGGAAGGGTTAGGATTAGGGTTCGGGCTAGGGTTAGGGTTAGGGGACGGGGACGGTTTACGGTCCAGGTGAGGGTACGACAACGCTTTAGGGGGAGCGTACGTGTGAGGGCGCGGGTTAGTGTCAGCGTACGGTTTAGGATTAGGGGACGGGTGAGGGTCAGGCTTCGGGGAAGTGTTAGGGTTAGGGTTCGGGCTAGGGTTAGGGTTAGGGGACGGGGACGGTTTACGGTCCAGGTGAGGGTACGACAACGCTTTAGGGGGAGCGTACGTGTGAGGGCGCGGGTTAGTGTCAGCGTACGGGTTAGGATTAGGGGACGGGTGAGGGTCAGGCTTCGGGGAAGGGTTAGGGTTAGGGTTCGGTCTAGGGTTAGGGTTAGGGGACGGGGAAGGTTTAGGGTCCAGGTGAGGGTACGACAACGCTTTAGGGGGAGCGTACGTGTGAGGGCGCGGGTTAGTGTCAGCGTACGGGTTAGGATTAGGGGACGGGTGAGGGTCAGGCTTCGGGGAAGGGTTAGGGTTAGGGTTCGGGCTAGGGTTAGGGTTAGGGGACGGGGAAGGTTTAGGGTCCAGGTGAGGGTACGACAACGCTTTAGGGGGAGCGTACGTGTGAGAGCGCGGGTTAGTGTCAGCGTACGGGTTAGGATTAGGGGACGGGTGAGGGTCAGGCTTCGGGGAAGGGTTAGGGTTAGGGTTCGGGCTAGGGTTAGGGTTAGGGGACGGGGACGGTTTAGGGTCCAGGTGAGGGTACGACAACGCTTTAGGGGGAGCGTACGTGTGAGGGCGTGGGTTAATGTCAGCGTACGGGTTAGGATTAGGGGACGGGTGAGGGTCAGGCTTCGGGGAAGGGTTAGGGTTAGGGTTCGGGCTAGGGTTAGGGTTAGGGGACGGGGACGGTTTAGGGTCCAGGTGAGGGTACGACAACGCTTTAGGGGGAGCGTACGTGTGAGGGCGCGGGTTAGTGTCAGCGTACGGGTTAGGATTATGGGACGGGTGAGGGTCAGGTTTCTGGGAAGGGTTAGGGTTAGGGTTCGGGCTAGGGTTAGGGTTAGGGGACGGGGACGGTTTAAGGTCCAGGTGAGGGTACGACAACGCTTTAGGGGGAGCGTACGTGTGAGGGCGCGGGTTAGTGTCAGCGTACGGGTTAGGATTAGGGGACGGGTGAGGGTCAGGCTTCGGGGAAGGGTTAGGGTTAGGGTTCGGGCTAGGGTTAGGGGACGGGGACGGGGACGGTTTAGGGTCCAGGTGAGGGTACGACAACGCTTTAGGGGGAGCGTACGTGTGAGGGCGCGGGTTAGTGTCAGCGTACGGGTTAGGATTAGGGGACGGGTGAGGGTCAGGCTTCGGGGAAGGGTTAGGGTTAGGGTTCGGGCTAGGGTTAGGGTTAGGGGACGGGGACGGTTTAGGGTCCAGGTGAGGGTACGACAACGCTTTAGGGGGAGCGTACGTGTGAGGGCGCGGGTTAGTGTCAGCGTACGGGTTAGGATTAGGGGACGGGTGAGGGTCAGGCTTCGGGGAAGGGTTAGGGTTAGGGTTCGGGCTAGGGTTAGGGTTAGGGGACGGGGACGGTTTAGGGTCCAGGTGAGGGTACGACAACGCTTTAGGGGGAGCGTACGTGTGAGGGCGCGGGTTAGTGTCAGCGTACGGGTTAGGATTAGGGGACGGGTGAGGGTCAGGCTTCGGGGAAGGGTTAGGGTTAGGGTTCGGGCTAGGGTTAGGGTTAGGGGACGGGGACGGTTTAGGGTCCAGGTGAGGGTACGACAACGCTTTAGGGGGAGCGTACGTGTGAGGGCGCGGGTTAGTGTCAGCGTACGGGTTAGGATTAGGGGACGGGTGAGGGTCAGGCTTCGGGGAAGGGTTAGGGTTAGGGTTCGGGCTAGGGTTAGGGTTAGGGGACGGGGACGGTTTAGGGTCCAGGTGAGGGTAGGACAACGCTTTAGGGGGAGCGTACGTGTGAGGGCACGGGTTAGTGTCAGCGTACGGGTTAGGATTAGGGGACGGGTGAGGGTCAGGCTTGGGGAAGGGTTAGGGTTAGGGTTCGGGCTAGGGTTAGGGTTAGGGGACGGGGCCGGTTTAGGGTCCAGGTGAGGGTACGACAACGCTTTAGAGGGAGCGTACGTGTGAGGGCGCGGGTTAGTGTCAGCGTACGGGTTAGGATTAGGGGACGGGTGAGGGTCAGGCTTCGGGGAAGGGTTAGGGTTAGGGTTCGGTCTAGGGTTAGGGTTAGCGGACGGGGAAGGTTTAGGGTCCAGGTGAGGGTACGACAACGCTTTAGGGGGAGCGTACGTGTGAGGGCGCGGGTTAGTGTCAGCGTACGGGTTAGGATTAGGGGACGGGTGAGGGTCAGGCTTCGGGGAAGGGTTAGGGTTAGGGTTCGGGCTAGGGTTAGGGTTAGGGGACGGGGACGGTTTAGGTTCCAGGTGAGGGTACGACAACGCTTTAGGGGGAGCGTACGTGTGAGGGCGCGGGTTAGTGTCAGCGTACGGGTTAGGATTAGGGGACGGGTGAGGGTCAGGCTTCGGGGAAGGGTTAGGGTTAGGGTTCGGGCTAGGGTTAGGGTTAGGGGACGGAGACGGTTTAGGGTCCAGGTGAGGGTACGACAACGCTTTAGGGGGAGCGTACGTGTGAGGGCGCGGGTTAGTGTCAGCGTACGGGTTAGGATTAGGGGACGGGTGAGGGTCAGGCTTCGGGGAAGGGTTAGGGTTAGGGTTCGGGCTAGGGTTAGGGTTAGGGGACGGGGACGGTTTAGGGTCCAGGTGAGGGTACGACAACGCTTTAGGGAGAGCGTACGTGTGAGGGCGCGGGTTAGTGTCAGCGTACGGTTTAGGATTATGGGACGGGTGAGGGTCAGGCTTCGGGGAAGGGTTAGGGTTAGGGTTCGGGCTAGGGTTAGGGTTAGGGGACGGGGACGGTTTAGGGTCCAGGTGAGGGTACGACAACGCTTTAGGGGGAGCGTACGTGTGAGGGCGCGGGTTAGTGTCAGCGTACGGGTTAGGATTAGGGGACGGGTGAGGGTCAGGCTTGGGGAAGGGTTAGGGTTAGGGTTCGGGCTAGGGTTAGGGTTAGGGGACGGGGACGGTTTAGGGTCCAGGTGAGGGTACGACAACGCTTTAGGGGGAGCGTACGTGTGAGGGCGCGGGATAGTGTCAGCGTACGGGTTAGGATTAGGGGACGGGTGAGGGTCAGGCTTCGGGGAAGGGTTAGGGTTAGGGTTCGGTCTAGGGTTAGGGTTAGGGGACGGGGAAGGTTTAGGGTCCAGGTGAGGGTACGACAACGCTTTAGGGGGAGCGTACGTGTGAGGGCGCGGGTTAGTGTCAGCGTACTGGTTAGGATTAGGGGACGGGTGAGGGTCAGGCTTCGGGGAAGGGTTAGGGTTAGGGTTCGGGCTAGGGTTAGGGTTAGGGGACGGGGAAGGTTTAGGGTCCAGGTGAGGGTACGACAACGCTTTAGGGGGAGCGTACGTGTGAGGGCGCGGGTTAGTGTCAGCGTACGGGTTAGGATTAGGGGACGGGTGAGGGTCAGGCTTCGGGGAAGTGTTAGGGTTAGGGTTCGGGCTAGGGTTAGGGTTAGGGGACGGGGACGGTTTAGGTTCCAGGTGAGGGTACGACAACGCTTTAGGGGGAGCGTACGTGTGAGGGCGCGGGTTAGTGTCAGCGTACGGGTTAGGATTAGGGGACGGGTGAGGGTCAGGCTTCGGGGAAGGGTTAGGGTTAGGGTTCGGGCTAGGGTTAGGGTTAGGGGACGGGGACGGTTTAGGGTCCAGGTGAGGGTACGACAACGCTTTAGGGGAAGCGTACGTGTGAGGGCGCGGGTTAGTGTCAGCGTACGGGTTAGGATTAGGGGACGGGTGAGGGTCAGGCTTCGGGGAAGGGTTAGGGTTAGGGTTCGGGCTAGGGTTAGGGTTAGGGGACGGGGACGGTTTAGGGTCCAGGTGAGGGTACGACAACGCTTTAGGGGGAGCGTACGTGTGAGGGCGCGGGTTAGTGTCAGCGTAAGGGTTAGGATTAGGGGACGGGTGAGGGTCAGGCTTCGGGGAAGGGTTAGGGTTAGGGTTCGGGCTAGGGTTAGGGTTAGGGGACGGGGACGGTTTAGGGTCCAGGTGAGGGTACGACAACGCTTTAGGGGGAGCGTACGTGTGAGGGCGCGGGTTAGTGTCAGCGTACGGGTTAGGATTAGGGGACGGGTGAGGGTCAGGCTTCGGGGAAGGGTTAGGGTTAGGGTTCGGGCTAGGGTTAGGGTTAGGGGACGGGGACGGTTTAGGGTCCAGGTGAGGGTACGACAACGCTTTAGGGGGAGCGTACGTGTGAGGGCGCGGGTTAGTGTCAGCGTACGGGTTAGGATTAGGGGACGGGTGAGGGTCAGGCTTCGGGGAAGGGTTAGGGTTAGGGTTCGGGCTAGGGTTAGGGTTAGGGGACGGGGACGGTTTAGGGTCCAGGTGAGGGTAGGACAACGCTTTAGGGGGAGCGTACGTGTGAGGGCACGGGTTAGTGTCAGCGTACGGGTTAGGATTAGGGGACGGGTGAGGGTCAGGCTTGGGGAAGGGTTAGGGTTAGGGTTCGGGCTAGGGTTAGGGTTAGGGGACGGGGCCGGTTTAGGGTCCAGGTGAGGGTACGACAACGCTTTAGAGGGAGCGTACGTGTGAGGGCGCGGGTTAGTGTCAGCGTACGGGTTAGGATTAGGGGACGGGTGAGGGTCAGGCTTCGGGGAAGGGTTAGGGTTAGGGTTCGGTCTAGGGTTAGGGTTAGCGGACGGGGAAGGTTTAGGGTCCAGGTGAGGGTACGACAACGCTTTAGGGGGAGCGTACGTGTGAGGGCGCGGGTTAGTGTCAGCGTACGGGTTAGGATTAGGGGACGGGTGAGGGTCAGGCTTCGGGGAAGGGTTAGGGTTAGGGTTCGGGCTAGGGTTAGGGTTAGGGGACGGGGACGGTTTAGGTTCCAGGTGAGGGTACGACAACGCTTTAGGGGGAGCGTACGTGTGAGGGCGCGGGTTAGTGTCAGCGTACGGGTTAGGATTAGGGGACGGGTGAGGGTCAGGCTTCGGGGAAGGGTTAGGGTTAGGGTTCGGGCTAGGGTTAGGGTTAGGGGACGGAGACGGTTTAGGGTCCAGGTGAGGGTACGACAACGCTTTAGGGGGAGCGTACGTGTGAGGGCGCGGGTTAGTGTCAGCGTACGGGTTAGGATTAGGGGACGGGTGAGGGTCAGGCTTCGGGGAAGGGTTAGGGTTAGGGTTCGGGCTAGGGTTAGGGTTAGGGGACGGGGACGGTTTAGGGTCCAGGTGAGGGTACGACAACGCTTTAGGGGGAGCGTACGTGTGAGGGCGCGGGTTAGTGTCAGCGTACGGTTTAGGATTATGGGACGGGTGAGGGTCAGGCTTCGGGGAAGGGTTAGGGTTAGGGTTCGGGCTAGGGTTAGGGTTAGGGGACGGGGACGGTTTAGGGTCCAGGTGAGGGTACGACAACGCTTTAGGGGGAGCGTACGTGTGAGGGCGCGGGTTAGTGTCAGCGTACGGGTTAGGATTAGGGGACGGGTGAGGGTCAGGCTTGGGGAAGGGTTAGGGTTAGGGTTCGGGCTAGGGTTAGGGTTAGGGGACGGGGACGGTTTAGGGTCCAGGTGAGGGTACGACAACGCTTTAGGGGGAGCGTACGTGTGAGGGCGCGGGATAGTGTCAGCGTACGGGTTAGGATTAGGGGACGGGTGAGGGTCAGGCTTCGGGGAAGGGTTAGGGTTAGGGTTCGGTCTAGGGTTAGGGTTAGGGGACGGGGAAGGTTTAGGGTCCAGGTGAGGGTACGACAACGCTTTAGGGGGAGCGTACGTGTGAGGGCGCGGGTTAGTGTCAGCGTACTGGTTAGGATTAGGGGACGGGTGAGGGTCAGGCTTCGGGGAAGGGTTAGGGTTAGGGTTCGGGCTAGGGTTAGGGTTAGGGGACGGGGAAGGTTTAGGGTCCAGGTGAGGGTACGACAACGCTTTAGGGGGAGCGTACGTGTGAGGGCGCGGGTTAGTGTCAGCGTACGGGTTAGGATTAGGGGACGGGTGAGGGTCAGGCTTCGGGGAAGTGTTAGGGTTAGGGTTCGGGCTAGGGTTAGGGTTAGGGGACGGGGACGGTTTAGGTTCCAGGTGAGGGTACGACAACGCTTTAGGGGGAGCGTACGTGTGAGGGCGCGGGTTAGTGTCAGCGTACGGGTTAGGATTAGGGGACGGGTGAGGGTCAGGCTTCGGGGAAGGGTTAGGGTTAGGGTTCGGGCTAGGGTTAGGGTTAGGGGACGGGGACGGTATAGGGTCCAGGTGAGGGTACGACAACGCTTTAGGGGAAGCGTACGTGTGAGGGCGCGGGTTAGTGTCAGCGTACGGGTTAGGATTAGGGGACGGGTGAGGGTCAGGCTTCGGGGAAGGGTTAGGGTTAGGGTTCGGGCTAGGGTTAGGGTTAGGGGACGGGGACGGTTTAGGGTCCAGGTGAGGGTACGACAACGCTTTAGGGGGAGCGTACGTGTGAGGGCGCGGGTTAGTGTCAGCGTACGGGTTAGGATTAGGGGACGGGTGAGGGTCAGGCTTCGGGGAAGGGTTAGGGTTAGGGTTCGGGCTAGGGTTAGGGTTAGGGGACGGGGAAGGTTTAGGGTCCAGGTGAGGGTACGACAACGCTTTAGGGGGAGCGTACGTGTGAGGGCGCGGGTTAGTGTCAGCGTACGGGTTAGGATTAGGGGACGGGTGAGGGTCAGGCTTCGGGGAAGGGTTAGGGTTAGGGTTCGGGCTAGGGTTAGGGTTAGGGGACGGGGACGGTTTAGGGTCCAGGTGAGGGTACGACAACGCTTTAGGGGGAGCGTACGTGTGAGGGCGCGGGTTAGTGTCAGCGTACGGGTTAGGATTAGGGGACGGGTGAGGGTCAGGCTTCGGGGAAGGGTTAGGGTTAGGGTTCGGGCTAGGGTTAGGGTTAGGGGACGGGGACGGTTTAGGGTCCAGGTGAGGGTACGACAACGCTTTAGGGGGAGCGTACGTGTGAGGGCGCGGGTTAGTGTCAGCGTACGGGTTAGGATTAGGGGACGGGTGAGGGTCAGGCTTCGGGGAAGGGTTAGGGTTAGGGTTCGGGCTAGGGTTAGGGTTAGGGGACGGGGACGGTTTAGGGTCCAGGTGAGGGTACGACAACGCTTTAGGGGGAGCGTACGTGTGAGGGCGCGGGTTAGTGTCAGCGTACGGGTTAGGATTAGGGGACGGGTGAGGGTCAGGCTTCGGGGAAGGGTTAGGGTTAGGGTTCGGGCTAGGGTTAGGGTTAGGGGACGGGGACGGTTTAGGGTCCAGGTGAGGGTAGGACAACGCTTTAGGGGGAGCGTACGTGTGAGGGCGCGGGTTAGTGTCAGCGTACGGGTTAGGATTAGGGGACGGGTGAGGGTCAGGCTTGGGGAAGGGTTAGGGTTAGGGTTCGGGCTAGGGTTAGGGTTAGGGGACGGGGCCGGTTTAGGGTCCAGGTGAGGGTACGACAACGCTTTAGAGGGAGCGTACGTGTGAGGGCGCGGGTTAGTGTCAGCGTACGGGTTAGGATTAGGGGACGGGTGAGGGTCAGGCTTCGGGGAAGGGTTAGGGTTAGGGTTCGGTCTAGGGTTAGGGTTAGCGGACGGGGAAGGTTTAGGGTCCAGGTGAGGGTACGACAACGCTTTAGGGGGAGCGTACGTGTGAGGGCGCGGGTTAGTGTCAGCGTACGGGTTAGGATTAGGGGACGGGTGAGGGTCAGGCTTCGGGGAAGGGTTAGGGTTAGGGTTCGGGCTAGGGTTAGGGTTAGGGGACGGGGACGGTTTAGGTTCCAGGTGAGGGTACGACAACGCTTTAGGGGGAGCGTACGTGTGAGGGCGCGGGTTAGTGTCAGCGTACGGGTTAGGATTAGGGGACGGGTGAGGGTCAGGCTTCGGGGAAGGGTTAGGGTTAGGGTTCGGGCTAGGGTTAGGGTTAGGGGACGGAGACGGTTTAGGGTCCAGGTGAGGGTACGACAACGCTTTAGGGGGAGCGTACGTGTGAGGGCGCGGGTTAGTGTCAGCGTACGGGTTAGGATTAGGGGACGGGTGAGGGTCAGGCTTCGGGGAAGGGTTAGGGTTAGGGTTCGGGCTAGGGTTAGGGTTAGGGGACGGGGACGGTTTAGGGTCCAGGTGAGGGTACGACAACGCTTTAGGGGGAGCGTACGTGTGAGGGCGCGGGTTAGTGTCAGCGTACGGTTTAGGATTATGGGACGGGTGAGGGTCAGGCTTCGGGGAAGGGTTAGGGTTAGGGTTCGGGCTAGGGTTAGGGTTAGGGGACGGGGACGGTTTAGGGTCCAGGTGAGGGTACGACAACGCTTTAGGGGGAGCGTACGTGTGAGGGCGCGGGTTAGTGTCAGCGTACGGGTTAGGATTAGGGGACGGGTGAGGGTCAGGCTTGGGGAAGGGTTAGGGTTAGGGTTCGGGCTAGGGTTAGGGTTAGGGGACGGGGACGGTTTAGGGTCCAGGTGAGGGTACGACAACGCTTTAGGGGGAGCGTACGTGTGAGGGCGCGGGATAGTGTCAGCGTACGGGTTAGGATTAGGGGACGGGTGAGGGTCAGGCTTCGGGGAAGGGTTAGGGTTAGGGTTCGGTCTAGGGTTAGGGTTAGGGGACGGGGAAGGTTTAGGGTCCAGGTGAGGGTACGACAACGCTTTAGGGGGAGCGTACGTGTGAGGGCGCGGGTTAGTGTCAGCGTACTGGTTAGGATTAGGGGACGGGTGAGGGTCAGGCTTCGGGGAAGGGTTAGGGTTAGGGTTCGGGCTAGGGTTAGGGTTAGGGGACGGGGAAGGTTTAGGGTCCAGGTGAGGGTACGACAACGCTTTAGGGGGAGCGTACGTGTGAGGGCGCGGGTTAGTGTCAGCGTACGGGTTAGGATTAGGGGACGGGTGAGGGTCAGGCTTCGGGGAAGTGTTAGGGTTAGGGTTCGGGCTAGGGTTAGGGTTAGGGGACGGGGACGGTTTAGGTTCCAGGTGAGGGTACGACAACGCTTTAGGGGGAGCGTACGTGTGAGGGCGCGGGTTAGTGTCAGCGTACGGGTTAGGATTAGGGGACGGGTGAGGGTCAGGCTTCGGGGAAGGGTTAGGGTTAGGGTTCGGGCTAGGGTTAGGGTTAGGGGACGGGGACGGTTTAGGGTCCAGGTGAGGGTACGACAACGCTTTAGGGGAAGCGTACGTGTGAGGGCGCGGGTTAGTGTCAGCGTACGGGTTAGGATTAGGGGACGGGTGAGGGTCAGGCTTCGGGGAAGGGTTAGGGTTAGGGTTCGGGCTAGGGTTAGGGTTAGGGGACGGGGACGGTTTAGGGTCCAGGTGAGGGTACGACAACGCTTTAGGGGGAGAGTACGTGTGAGGGCGCGGGTTAGTGTCAGCGTACGGGTTAGGATTAGGGGACGGGTGAGGGTCAGGCTTCGGGGAAGGGTTAGGGTTAGGGTTCGGGCTAGGGTTAGGGTTAGGGGACGGGGAAGGTTTAGGGTCCAGGTGAGGGTACGACAACGCTTTAGGGGGAGCGTACGTGTGAGGGCGCGGGTTAGTGTCAGCGTACGGGTTAGGATTAGGGGACGGGTGAGGGTCAGGCTTCGGGGAAGGGTTAGGGTTAGGGTTCGGGCTAGGGTTAGGGTTAGGGGACGGGGACGGTTTAGGGTCCAGGTGAGGGTACGACAACGCTTTAGGGGGAGCGTACGTGTGAGGGCGCGGGTTAGTGTCAGCGTACGGGTTAGGATTAGGGGACGGGTGAGGGTCAGGCTTCGGGGAAGGGTTAGGGTTAGGGTTCGGGCTAGGGTTAGGGTTAGGGGACGGGGACGGTTTAGGGTCCAGGTGAGGGTACGACAACGCTTTAGGGGGAGCGTACGTGTGAGGGCGCGGGTTAGTGTCAGCGTACGGGTTAGGATTAGGGGACGGGTGAGGGTCAGGCTTCGGGGAAGGGTTAGGGTTAGGGTTCGGGCTAGGGTTAGGGTTAGGGGACGGGGACGGTTTAGGGTCCAGGTGAGGGTACGACAACGCTTTAGGGGGAGCGTACGTGTGAGGGCGCGGGTTAGTGTCAGCGTACGGGTTAGGATTAGGGGACGGGTGAGGGTCAGGCTTCGGGGAAGGGTTAGGGTTAGGGTTCGGGCTAGGGTTAGGGTTAGGGGACGGGGACGGTTTAGGGTCCAGGTGAGGGTACGACAACGCTTTGGGGGAGCGTACGTGTGAGGGCGCGGGTTAGTGTCAGCGTACGGGTTAGGATTAGGGGACGGGTGAGGGTCAGGCTTCGGGGAAGGTTTAGGGTTAGGGTTCGGGCTAGGGTTAGGGTTAGGGGACGGGGACGGTTTAGGGTCCAGGTGAGGGTACGACAACGCTTTAGGGGGAGCGTACGTGTGAGGGCGCGGGTTAGTGTCAGCGTACGGGTTAGGATTAGGGGACGGGTGAGGGTCAGGCTTCGGGGAAGGGTTAGGGTTAGGGTTCGGGCTAGGGTTAGGGTTAGGGGACGGGGAAGGTTTAGGGTCCAGGTGAGGGTACGACAACGCTTTAGGGGGAGCGTACGTGTGAGGGCGCGGGTTAGTGTCAGCGTACGGGTTAGGATTAGGGGACGGGTGAGTGTCAGGCTTCGGGGAAGGGTTAGGGTTAGGGTTCGGGCTAGGGTTAGGGTTAGGGGACGGGGAAGGTTTAGGGTCCAGGAGAGGGTACGACAACGCTTTAGGGGGAGCGTACGTGTGAGGGCGCGGGTTAGTGTCAGCGTACGGGTTAGGATTAGGGGACGGGTGAGGGTCAGGCTTCGGGGAAGGGTTAGGGTTAGGGTTCGGGCTAGGGTTAGGGTTAGGGGACGGGGACGGTTTAGGGTCCAGGTGAGGGTACGACAACGCTTTAGGGGGAGCGTACGTGTGAGGGCGCGGGTTAGTGTCAGCGTACGGGTTAGGATTAGGGGACGGGTGAGGGTCAGGCTTCGGGGAAGGGTTAGGGTTAGGGTTCGGTCTAGGGTTAGGGTTAGGGGACGGGGAAGGTTTAGGGTCCAGGTGAGGGTACGACAACGCTTTAGGGGGAGCGTACGTGTGAGGGCGCGGGTTAGTGTCAGCGTACGGGTTAGGATTAGGGGACGGGTGAGGGTCAGGCTTCGGGGAAGGGTTAGGGTTAGGGTTCGGGCTAGGGTTAGGGTTAGGGGACGGGGACGGTTTAGGGTCCAGGTGAGGGTACGACAACGCTTTAGGGGGAGCGTACGTGTGAGGGCGCGGGTTAGTGTCAGCGTACGGGTTAGGATTAGGGGACGGGTGAGGGTCAGGATTCGGGGAAGGGTTAGGGTTAGGGTTCGGGCTAGGGTTAGGGTTAGGGGACGGGGACGGTTTAGGGTCCAGGTGAGGGTACGACAACGCTTTAGGGGGAGCGTACGTGTGAGGGCGCGGGTTAGTGTCAGCGTACGGGTTAGGATTAGGGGACGGGTGAGGGTCAGGCTTCGGGGAAGGGTTAGGGTTAGGGTTCGGGCTAGGGTTAGGGTTAGGGGACGGGGACGGTTTAGGGTCCAGGTGAGGGTACGACAACGCTTTAGGGGGAGCGTACGTGTGAGGGCGCGGGTTAGTGTCAGCGTACGGGTTAGGATTAGGGGACGGGTGAGGGTCAGGCTTCGGGGAAGGGTTAGGGTTAGGGTTCGGGCTAGGGTTAGGGTTAGGGGACGGGGACGGTTTAGGGTCCAGGTGAGGGTACGACAACGCTTTAGGGGGAGCGTACGTGTGAGGGCGTGGGTTAGTGTCAGCGTACGGGTTAGGATTAGGGGACGGGTGAGGGTCAGGCTTCGGGGAAGGGTTAGGGTTAGGGTTCGGGCTAGGGTTAGGGTTAGGGGACGGGGACGGTTTAGGGTCCAGGTGAGGGTACGACAACGCTTTAGGGGGAGCGTACGTGTGAGGGCGCGGGTTAGTGTCAGCGTACGGGTTAGGATTAGGGGACGGGTGAGGGTCAGGTTTCTGGGAAGGGTTAGGGTTAGGGTTCGGGCTAGGGTTAGGGTTAGGGGACGGGGACGGTTTAAGGTCCAGGTGAGGGTACGACAACGCTTTAGGGGGAGCGTACGTGTGAGGGGGCGGGTTAGTGTCAGCGTACGGGTTAGGATTAGGGGACGGGTGAGGGTCAGGCTTCGGGGAAGGGTTAGGGTTAGGGTTCGGGCTAGGGTTAGGGTTAGGGGACGGGGACGGTTTAGGGTCCAGGTGAGGGTACGACAACGCTTTAGGGGGAGCGTACGTGTGAGGGCGCGGGTTAGTGTCAGCGTACGGGTTAGGATTAGGGGACGGGTGAGGGTCAGGCTTCGGGGAAGGGTTAGGGTTAGGGTTCGGGCTAGGGTTAGGGTTAGGGGACGGGGACGGTTTAGGGTCCAGGTGAGGGTACGACAACGCTTTAGGGGGAGCGTACGTGTGAGGGCGCGGGTTAGTGTCAGCGTAAGGGTTAGGATTAGGGGACGGGTGAGGGTCAGGCTTCGGGGAAGGGTTAGGGTTAGGGTTCGGGCTAGGGTTAGGGTTAGGGGACGGGGACGGTTTAGGGTCCAGGTGAGGGTACGACAACGCTTTAGGGGGAGCGTACGTGTGAGGGCGCGGGTTAGTGTCAGCGTACGGGTTAGGATTAGGGGACGGGTGAGGGTCAGGCTTCGGGGAAGGGTTAGGGTTAGGGTTCGGGCTAGGGTTAGGGTTAGGGGACGGGGACGGTTTAGGGTCCAGGTGAGGGTACGACAACGCTTTAGGGGGAGCGTACGTGTGAGGGCGCGGGTTAGTGTCAGCGTACGGGTTAGGATTAGGGGACGGGTGAGGGTCAGGCTTCGGGGAAGGGTTAGGGTTAGGGTTCGGGCTAGGGTTAGGGTTAGGGGATGGGGACGGTTTAGGGTCCAGGTGAGGGTAGGACAACGCTTTAGGGGGAGCGTACGTGTGAGGGCACGGGTTAGTGTCAGCGTACGGGTTAGGATTAGGGGACGGGTGAGGGTCAGGCTTGGGGAAGGGTTAGGGTTAGGGTTCGGGCTAGGGTTAGGGTTAGGGGACGGGGACGGTTTAGGGTCCAGGTGAGGGTGCGACAACGCTTTAGAGGGAGCGTACGTGTGAGGGCGCGGGTTAGTGTCAGCGTACGGGTTAGGATTAGGGGACGGGTGAGGGTCAGGCTTCGGGGAAGGGTTAGGGTTAGGGTTCGGTCTAGGGTTAGGGTTAGCGGACGGGGAAGGTTTAGGGTCCAGGTGAGGGTACGACAACGCTTTAGGGGGAGCGTACGTGTGAGGGCGCGGGTTAGTGTCAGCGTACGGGTTAGGATTAGGGGACGGGTGAGGGTCAGGCTTCGGGGAAGGGTTAGGGTTAGGGTTCGGGCTAGGGTTAGGGTTAGGGGACGGGGAAGGTTTAGGGTCCAGGTGAGGGTACGACAACGCTTTAGGGGGAGCGTACGTGTGAGGGCGTGGGTTAATGTCAGCGTACGGGTTAGGATTAGGGGACGGGTGAGGGTCAGGCTTCGTGGAAGGGTTAGGGTTAGGGTTCGGGCTAGGGTTAGGGTTAGGGGACGGGGACGGTTTAGGGTCCAGGTGAGGGTACGACAACGCTTTAGGGGGAGCGTACGTGTGAGGGCGCGGGTTAGTGTCAGCGTACGGGTTAGGATTAGGGGACGGGTGAGGGTCAGGTTTCTGGGAAGGGTTAGGGTTAGGGTTCGGGCTAGGGTTAGGGTTAGGGGACGGGGACGGTTTAAGGTCCAGGTGAGGGTACGACAACGCTTTAGGGGGAGCGTACGTGTGATGGCGCGGGTTAGTGTCAGCGTACGGGTTAGGATTAGGGGACGGGTGAGGGTCAGGCTTCGGGGAAGGGTTAGGGTTAGGGTTCGGGCTAGGGTTAGGGTTAGGGGACGGGGACGGTTTAGGGTCCAGGTGAGGGTACGACAACGCTTTAGGGGGAGCGTACGTGTGAGGGCGCGGGTTAGTGTCAGCGTACGGGTTAGGATTAGGGGACGGGTGAGGGTCAGGCTTCGGGGAAGGGTTAGGGTTAGGGTTCGGGCTAGGGTTAGGGTTAGGGGACAGGGACGGTTTAGGGTCCAGGTGAGGGTACGACAACGCTTTAGGGGGAGCGTACGTGTGAGGGCGCGGGTTAGTGTCAGCGTAAGGGTTAGGAGTAGGGGACGGGTGAGGGTCAGGCTTCGGGGAAGGGTTAGGGTTAGGGTTCGGGCTAGGGTTAGGGTTAGGGGACGGGGACGGTTTAGGGTCCAGGTGAGGGTACGACAACGCTTTAGGGGGAGCGTACGTGTGAGGGCGCGGGTTAGTGTCAGCGTACGGGTTAGGATTAGGGGACGGGTGAGGGTCAGGCTTCGGGGAAGGGTTAGGGTTAGGGTTCGGGCTAGGTTTAGGGTTAGGGGACGGGGACGGTTTAGGGTCCAGGTGAGGGTACGACAACGCTTTAGGGGGAGCGTACGTGTGAGGGCGCGGGTTAGTGTCAGCGTACGGGTTAGGATTAGGGGACGGGTGAGGGTCAGGCTTCGGGGAAGCGTTAGGGTTAGGGTTCGGGCTAGGGTTAGGGTTAGGGGACGGGGACGGTTTAGGGTCCAGGTGAGGGTACGACAACGCTTTAGGGGGAGCGTACGTGTGAGGGCACGGGTTAGTGTCAGCGTACGGGTTAGGATTAGGGGACGGGTGAGGGTCAGGCTTGGGGAAGGGTTAGGGTTAGGGTTCGGGCTAGGGTTAGGGTTAGGGGACGGGGACGGTTTAGGGTCCAGGTGAGGGTACGACAACGCTTTAGAGGGAGCGTACGTGTGAGGGCGCGGGTTAGTGTCAGCGTACGGGTTAGGATTAGGGGACGGGTGAGGGTCAGGCTTCGGGGAAGGGTTAGGGTTAGGGTTCGGTCTAGGGTTAGGGTTAGCGGACGGGGAAGGTTTAGGGTCCAGGTGAGGGTACGACAACGCTTTAGGGGGAGCGTACGTGTGAGGGCGCGGGTTAGTGTCAGCGTACGGGTTAGGATTAGGGGACGGGTGAGGGTCAGGCTTCGGGGAAGGGTTAGGGTTAGGGTTCGGGCTTGGGTTAGGGTTAGGGGACGGGGAAGGTTTAGGGTCCAGGTGAGGGTACGACAACGCTTTAGGGGGAGCGTACGTGTGAGGGCGCGGGTTAATGTCAGCGTACGGGTAAGGATTAGGGGACGGGTGAGGGTCAGGCTTCGGGGAAGGGTTAGGGTTAGGGTTCGGGCTAGGGTTAGGGTTAGGGGACGGGGACTGTTTAGGGTCCAGGTGAGGGTACGACAACGCTTTAGGGGGAGCGTACGTGTGAGGGCGCGGGTTAGTGTCAGCGTACGGGTTAGGATTAGGGGACGGGTGAGGGTCAGGCTTCGGGGAAGGGTTAGGGTTAGGGTTCGGGCTAGGGTTAGGGTTAGGGGACGGGGACGGTTTAGGGTCCAGGTGAGGGTACGACAACGCTTTAGGGGGAGCGTACGTGTGAGGGCGCGGGTTAGTGTCAGCGTACGGGTTAGGATTAGGGGACGGGTGAGGGTCAGGCTTCGGGGAAGGGTTAGGGTTAGGGTTCGGTCTAGGGTTAGGGTTAGGGGACGGGGAAGGTTTAGGGTCCAGGTGAGGGTACGACAACGCTTTAGGGGGAGCGTACGTGTGAGGGCACGGGTTAGTGTCAGCGTACGGGTTAGGATTAGGGGACGGGTGAGGGTCAGGCTTCGGGGAAGGGTTAGGGTTAGGGTTCGGGCTAGGGTTAGGGTTAGGGGACGGGGAAGGTTTAGGGTCCAGGTGAGGGTACGACAACGCTTTAGGGGGAGCGTACGTGTGAGGGCGCGGGTTAGTGTCAGCGTACGGGTTAGGATTAGGGGACGGGTGAGGGTCAGGCTTCGGGGAAGGGTTAGGGTTAGGGTTCGGGCTAGGGTTAGGGTTAGGGGACGGGGACGGTTTAGGTTCCAGGTGAGGGTACGACAACGCTTTAGGGGGAGCGTACGTGTGAGGGCGCGGGTTAGTGTCAGCGTACGGATTAGGATTAGGGGACGGGTGAGGGTCAGGCTTCGGGGAAGGGTTAGGGTTAGGGTTCGGGCTAGGGTTAGGGTTAGGGGACGGGGAAGGTTTAGGGTCCAGGTGAGGGTACGACAACGCTTTAGGGGGAGCGTACGTGTGAGGGCGCGGGTTAGTGTCAGCGTACAGGTTAGGATTAGGGGACGGGTGAGGGTCAGGCTTCGGGGAAGGGTTAGGGTTAGGGTTCGGGCTAGGGTTAGGGTTAGGGGACGGGGACGTTTTAGGGTCCAGGTGAGGGTACGACAACGCTTTAGGGGGAGCGTACGTGTGAGGGCGCGGGTTAGTGTCAGCGTACGGGTTAGGATTAGGGGACGGGTGAGGGTCAGGCTTCGGGGAAGGGTTAGGGTTAGGGTTCGGGCTAGGGTTAGGGTTAGGGGACGGGGACGGTTTAGGTTCCAGGTGAGGGTACGACAACGCTTTAGGGGGAGCGTACGTGTGAGGGCGCGGGTTAGTGTCAGCGTACGGGTTAGGATTAGGGGACGGGTGAGGGTCAGGCTTCGGGGAAGGGTTAGGGTTAGGGTTCGGGCTAGGGTTAGGGTTAGGGGACGGGGACGGTTTAGGGTCCAGGTGAGGGTACGACAACGCTTTAGGGGGAGCGTACGTGTGAGGGCGCGGGTTAGTGTCAGCGTACGGGTTAGGATTAGGGGACGGGTGAGGGTCAGGCTTCGGGGAAGGGTTAGGGTTAGGGTTCGGTCTAGGGTTAGGGTTAGGGGACGGGGACGGTTTAGGGTCCAGGTGAGGGTAGGACAACGCTTTAGGGGGAGCGTACGTGTGAGGGCACGGGTTAGTGTCAGCGTACGGGTTAGGATTAGGGGACGGGTGAGGGTCAGGCTTGGGGAAGGGTTAGGGTTAGGGTTCGGGCTAGGGTTAGGGTTAGGGGACGGGGACGGTTTAGGGTCCAGGTGAGGGTACGACAACGCTTTAGAGGGAGCGTACGTGTGAGGGCGCGGGTTAGTGTCAGCGTACGGGTTAGGATTAGGGGACGGGTGAGGGTCAGGCTTCGGGGAAGGGTTAGGGTTAGGGTTCGGTCTAGGGTTAGGGTTAGGGGACGGGGAAGGTTTAGGGTCCAGGTGAGGGTACGACAACGCTTTAGGGGGAGCGTACGTGTGAGGGCGCGGGTTAGTGTCAGCGTACGGGTTAGGATTAGGGGACGGGTGAGGGTCAGGCTTCGGGGAAGGGTTAGGGTTAGGGTTCGGGCTAGGGTTAGGGTTAGGGGACGGGGACGGTTTAGGGTCCAGGTGAGGGTACGACAACGCTTTAGGGGGAGCGTACGTGTGAGGGCGCGGGTTAGTGTCAGCGTACGGGTTAGGATTAGGGTACGGGTGAGGGTCAGGCTTCGGGGAAGGGTTAGGGTTAGGGTTCGGGCTAGGGTTAGGGTTAGGGGACGGGGACGGTTTAGGGTCCAGGTGAGGGTACGACAACGCTTTAGGGGGAGCGTACGTGTGAGGGCGCGGGTTAGTGTCAGCGTACGGGTTAGGATTAGGGGACGGGTGAGGGTCAGGCTTCGGGGAAGGGTTAGGGTTAGGGTTCGGGCTAGGGTTAGGGTTAGGGG
The DNA here is from genome assembly GCF_963455315.2 of Globicephala melas. Lineage (NCBI taxonomy): Eukaryota > Metazoa > Chordata > Mammalia > Artiodactyla > Delphinidae > Globicephala > Globicephala melas. Next base: position 138,220 of record NW_027207406.1, read on the forward strand.
ACGGGGACGGTTTAGGGTCCAGGTGAGGGTAGGACAACGCTTTAGGGGGAGCGTACGTGTGAGGGCGCGGGTTAGTGTCAGCGTACGGGTTAGGATTAGGGGACGGGTGAGGGTCAGGCTTGGGGAAGGGTTAGGGTTAGGGTTCGGGCTAGGGTTAGGGTTAGGGGACGGGGACGGTTTAGGGTCCAGGTGAGGGTACGACAATGCTTTAGAGGGAGCGTACGTGTGAGGGCGCGGGTTAGTGTCAGCGTACGGGTTAGGATTAGGGGACGGGTGAGGGTCAGGCTTCGGGGAAGGGTTAGGGTTAGGGTTCGGTCTAGGGTTAGGGTTAGGGGACGGGGAAGGTTTATGGTCCAGGTGAGGGTACGACAACGCTTTAGGGGGAGCGTACGTGTGAGGGCGCGGGTTAGTGTCAGCGTACGGGTTAGGATTAGGGGACGGATGAGGGTCAGGCTTCGGGGAAGGGTTAGGGTTAGGGTTCGGGCTAGGGTTAGGGTTAGGGGACGGGGACGGTTTAGGGTCCAGGTGAGGGTACGACAACGCTTTAGGGGGAGCGTACGTGTGAGGGCGCGGGTTAGTGTCAGCGTACGGGTTAGGATTAGGGGACGGGTGAGGGTCAGGCTTCGGGGAAGGGTTAGGATTAGGGTTCGGGCTAGGGTTAGGGTTAGGGGACGGGGACGGTTTACGGTCCAGGTGAGGGTACGACAACGCTTTAGGGGGAGCGTACGTGTGAGGGCGCGGGTTAGTGTCAGCGTACGGTTTAGGATTAGGGGACGGGTGAGGGTCAGGCTTCGGGGAAGGGTTAGGGTTAGGGTTCGGGGTAGGGTTAGGGTTAGGGGACGGGGACGGTTTACGGTCCAGGTGAGGGTACGACAACGCTTTAGGGGGAGCGTACGTGTGAGGGCGCGGGTTAGTGTCAGCGTACGGGTTAGGATTAGGGGACGGGTGAGGGTCAGGCTTCGGGGAAGGGTTAGGGTTAGGGTTCGGTCTAGGGTTAGGGTTAGGGGACGGGGAAGGTTTAGGGTCCAGGTGAGGGTACGACAACGCTTTAGGGGGAGCGTACGTGTGAGGGCGCGGGTTAGTGTCAGCGTACGGGTTAGGATTAGGGGACGGGTGAGGGTCAGGCTTCGGGGAAGGGTTAGGGTTAGGGTTCGGGCTAGGGTTAGGGTTAGGGGACGGGGACGGTTTAGGGTCCAGGTGAGGGTACGACAACGCTTTAGGGGGAGCGTACGTGTGAGGGCGTGGTTTAATGTCAGCGTACGGGTTAGGATTAGGGGACGGGTGAGGGTCAGGCTTCGGGGAAGGGTTAGGGTTAGGGTTCGGGCTAGGGTTAGGGTTAGGGGACGGGGACGGTTTAGGGTCCAGGTGAGGGTACGACAACGCTTTAGGGGGAGCGTACGTGTGAGGGCGCGGGTTAGTGTCAGCGTACGGGTTAGGATTAGGGGCGGGTGAGGGTCAGGTTTCTGGGAAGGGTTAGGGTTAGGGTTCGGGCTAGGGTTAGGGTTAGGGGACGGGGACGGTTTAAGGTCCAGGTGAGGGTACGACAACGCTTTAGGGGGAGCGTACGTGTGAGGGCGCGGGTTAGTGTCAGCGTACGGGTTAGGATTAGGGGACGGGTGAGGGTCAGGCTTCGGGGAAGGGTTAGGGTTAGGGTTCGGGCTAGGGTTAGGTTTAGGGGACGGGGACGGTTTAGGGTCCAGGTGAGGGTACGACAACGCTTTAGGGGGAGCGTACGTGTGAGGGCGCGGGTTAGTGTCAGCGTACGGGTTAGGATTAGGGGACGGGTGAGGGTCAGGCTTCGGGGAAGGGTTAGGGTTAGGGTTCGGGCTAGGGTTAGGGTTAGGGGACGGGGACGGTTTAGGGTCCAGGTGAGGGTACGACAACGCTTTAGGGGGAGCGTACGTGTGAGGGCGCGGGTTAGTGTCAGCGTAAGGGTTAGGATTAGGGGACGGGTGAGGGTCAGGCTTCGGGGAAGGGTTAGGGTTAGGGTTCGGGCTAGGGTTAGGGTTAGGGGACGGGGACGGTTTAGGGTCCAGGTGAGGGTACGACAACGCTTTAGGGGGAGCGTACGTGTGAGGGCGCGGGTTAGTGTCAGCGTACGGGTTAGGATTAGGGGACGGGTGAGGGTCAGGCTTCGGGGAAGGGTTAGGGTTAGGGTTCGGGCTAGGGTTAGGGTTAGGGGACGGGGACGGTTTAGGGTCCAGGTGAGGGTACGACAACGCTTTAGGGGGAGCGTACGTGTGAGGGCGCGGGTTAGTGTCAGCGTACGGGTTAGGATTAGGGGACGGGTGAGGGTCAGGCTTCGGGGAAGGGTTAGGGTTAGGGTTCGGGCTAGGGTTAGGGTTAGGGGACGGGGACGGTTTAGGGTCCAGGTGAGGGTAGGACAACGCTTTAGGGGGAGCGTACGTGTGAGGGCACGGGTTAGTGTCAGCGTACGGGTTAGGATTAGGGGACGGGTGAGGGTCAGGCTTGGGGAAGGGTTAGGGTTAGGGTTCGGGCTAGGGTTAGGGTTAGGGGACGGGGACGGTTTAGGGTCCAGGTGAGGGTGCGACAACGCTTTAGAGGGAGCGTACGTGTGAGGGCGCGGGTTAGTGTCAGCGTACGGGTTAGGATTAGGGGACGGGTGAGGGTCAGGCTTCGGGGAAGGGTTAGGGTTAGGGTTCGGTCTAGGGTTAGGGTTAGCGGACGGGGAAGGTTTAGGGTCCAGGTGAGGGTACGACAACGCTTTAGGGGGAGCGTACGTGTGAGGGCGCGGGTTAGTGTCAGCGTACGGGTTAGGATTAGGGGACGGGTGAGGGTCAGGCTTCGGGGAAGGGTTAGGGTTAGGGTTCGGGCTAGGGTTAGGGTTAGGGGACGGGGAAGGTTTAGGGTCCAGGTGAGGGTACGACAACGCTTTAGGGGGAGCGTACGTGTGAGGGCGTGGGTTAATGTCAGCGTACGGGTTAGGATTAGGGGACGGGTGAGGGTCAGGCTTCGTGGAAGGGTTAGGGTTAGGGTTCGGGCTAGGGTTAGGGTTAGGGGACGGGGACGGTTTAGGGTCCAGGTGAGGGTACGACAACGCTTTAGGGGGAGCGTACGTGTGAGGGCGCGGGTTAGTGTCAGCGTACGGGTTAGGATTAGGGGACGGGTGAGGGTCAGGTTTCTGGGAAGGGTTAGGGTTAGGGTTCGGGCTAGGGTTAGGGTTAGGGGACGGGGACGGTTTAAGGTCCAGGTGAGGGTACGACAACGCTTTAGGGGGAGCGTACGTGTGATGGCGCGGGTTAGTGTCAGCGTACGGGTTAGGATTAGGGGACGGGTGAGGGTCAGGCTTCGGGGAAGGGTTAGGGTTAGGGTTCGGGCTAGGGTTAGGGTTAGGGGACGGGGACGGTTTAGGGTCCAGGTGAGGGTACGACAACGCTTTAGGGGGAGCGTACGTGTGAGGGCGCGGGTTAGTGTCAGCGTACGGGTTAGGATTAGGGGACGGGTGAGGGTCAGGCTTCGGGGAAGGGTTAGGGTTAGGGTTCGGGCTAGGGTTAGGGTTAGGGGACGGGGACGGTTTAGGGTCCAGGTGAGGGTACGACAACGCTTTAGGGGGAGCGTACGTGTGAGGGCGCGGGTTAGTGTCAGCGTAAGGGTTAGGATTAGGGGACGGGTGAGGGTCAGGCTTCGGGGAAGGGTTAGGGTTAGGGTTCGGGCTAGGGTTAGGGTTAGGGGACGGGGACGGTTTAGGGTCCAGGTGAGGGTACGACAACGCTTTAGGGGGAGCGTACGTGTGAGGGCGCGGGTTAGTGTCAGCGTACGGGTTAGGATTAGGGGACGGGTGAGGGTCAGGCTTCGGGGAAGGGTTAGGGTTAGGGTTCGGGCTAGGGTTAGGGTTAGGGGACGGGGACGGTTTAGGGTCCAGGTGAGGGTACGACAACGCTTTAGGGGGAGCGTACGTGTGAGGGCGCGGGTTAGTGTCAGCGTACGGGTTAGGATTAGGGGACGGGTGAGGGTCAGGCTTCGGGGAAGGGTTAGGGTTAGGGTTCGGGCTAGGGTTAGGGTTAGGGGACGGGGACGGTTTAGGGTCCAGGTGAGGGTACGACAACGCTTTAGGGGGAGCGTACGTGTGAGGGCACGGGTTAGTGTCAGCGTACGGGTTAGGATTAGGGGACGGGTGAGGGTCAGGCTTGGGGAAGGGTTAGGGTTAGGGTTCGGGCTAGGGTTAGGGTTATGGGACGGGGACGGTTTAGGGTCCAGGTGAGGGTACGACAACGCTTTAGAGGGAGCGTACGTGTGAGGGCGCGGGTTAGTGTCAGCGTACGGGTTAGGATTAGGGGACGGGTGAGGGTCAGGCTTCGGGGAAGGGTTAGGGTTAGGGTTCGGTCTAGGGTTAGGGTTAGCGGACGGGGAAGGTTTAGGGTCCAGGTGAGGGTACGACAACGCTTTAGGGGGAGCGTACGTGTGAGGGCGCGGGTTAGTGTCAGCGTACGGGTTAGGATTAGGGGACGGGTGAGGGTCAGGCTTCGGGGAAGGGTTAGGGTTAGGGTTCGGGCTAGGGTTAGGGTTAGGGGACGGGGAAGGTTTAGGGTCCAGGTGAGGGTACGACAACGCTTTAGGGGGAGCGTACGTGTGAGGGCGCGGGTTAATGTCAGCGTACGGGTTAGGATTAGGGGACGGGTGAGGGTCAGGCTTCGGGGAAGGGTTAGGGTTAGGGTTCGGGCTAGGGTTAGGGTTAGGGGACGGGGACTGTTTAGGGTCCAGGTGAGGGTACGACAACGCTTTAGGGGGAGCGTACGTGTGAGGGCGCGGGTTAGTGTCAGCGTACGGGTTAGGATTAGGGGACGGGTGAGGGTCAGGCTTCGGGGAAGGGTTAGGGTTAGGGTTCGGGCTAGGGTTAGGGTTAGGGGACGGGGACGGTTTAGGGTCCAGGTGAGGGTACGACAACGCTTTAGGGGGAGCGTACGTGTGAGGGCGCGGGTTAGTGTCAGCGTACGGGTTAGGATTAGGGGACGGGTGAGGGTCAGGCTTCGGGGAAGGGTTAGGGTTAGGGTTCGGTCTAGGGTTAGGGTTAGGGGACGGGGAAGGTTTAGGGTCCAGGTGAGGGTACGACAACGCTTTAGGGGGAGCGTACGTGTGAGGGCACGGGTTAGTGTCAGCGTACGGGTTAGGATTAGGGGACGGGTGAGGGTCAGGCTTCGGGGAAGGGTTAGGGTTAGGGTTCGGGCTAGGGTTAGGGTTAGGGGACGGGGAAGGTTTAGGGTCCAGGTGAGGGTACGACAACGCTTTAGGGGGAGCGTACGTGTGAGGGCGCGGGTTAGTGTCAGCGTACGGGTTAGGATTAGGGGACGGGTGAGGGTCAGGCTTCGGGGAAGGGTTAGGGTTAGGGTTCGGGCTAGGGTTAGGGTTAGGGGACGGGGACGGTTTAGGTTCCAGGTGAGGGTACGACAACGCTTTAGGGGGAGCGTACGTGTGAGGGCGCGGGTTAGTGTCAGCGTACGGATTAGGATTAGGGGACGGGTGAGGGTCAGGCTTCGGGGAAGGGTTAGGGTTAGGGTTCGGGCTAGGGTTAGGGTTAGGGGACGGGGAAGGTTTAGGGTCCAGGTGAGGGTACGACAACGCTTTAGGGGGAGCGTACGTGTGAGGGCGCGGGTTAGTGTCAGCGTACAGGTTAGGATTAGGGGACGGGTGAGGGTCAGGCTTCGGGGAAGGGTTAGGGTTAGGGTTCGGGCTAGGGTTAGGGTTAGGGGACGGGGACGGTTTAGGGTCCAGGTGAGGGTACGACAACGCTTTAGGGGGAGCGTACGTGTGAGGGCGCGGGTTAGTGTCAGCGTACGGGTTAGGATTAGGGGACGGGTGAGGGTCAGGCTTCGGGGAAGGGTTAGGGTTAGGGTTCGGGCTAGGGTTAGGGTTAGGGGACGGGGACGGTTTAGGTTCCAGGTGAGGGTACGACAACGCTTTAGGGGGAGCGTACGTGTGAGGGCGCGGGTTAGTGTCAGCGTACGGGTTAGGATTAGGGGACGGGTGAGGGTCAGGCTTCGGGGAAGGGTTAGGGTTAGGGTTCGGGCTAGGGTTAGGGTTAGGGGACGGGGACGGTTTAGGGTCCAGGTGAGGGTACGACAACGCTTTAGGGGGAGCGTACGTGTGAGGGCGCGGGTTAGTGTCAGCGTACGGGTTAGGATTAGGGGACGGGTGAGGGTCAGGCTTCGGGGAAGGGTTAGGGTTAGGGTTCGGTCTAGGGTTAGGGTTAGGGGACGGGGACGGTTTAGGGTCCAGGTGAGGGTAGGACAACGCTTTAGGGGGAGCGTACGTGTGAGGGCACGGGTTAGTGTCAGCGTACGGGTTAGGATTAGGGGACGGGTGAGGGTCAGGCTTGGGGAAGGGTTAGGGTTAGGGTTCGGGCTAGGGTTAGGGTTAGGGGACGGGGACGGTTTAGGGTCCAGGTGAGGGTACGACAACGCTTTAGAGGGAGCGTACGTGTGAGGGCGCGGGTTAGTGTCAGCGTACGGGTTAGGATTAGGGGACGGGTGAGGGTCAGGCTTCGGGGAAGGGTTAGGGTTAGGGTTCGGTCTAGGGTTAGGGTTAGGGGACGGGGAAGGTTTAGGGTCCAGGTGAGGGTACGACAACGCTTTAGGGGGAGCGTACGTGTGAGGGCGCGGGTTAGTGTCAGCGTACGGGTTAGGATTAGGGGACGGGTGAGGGTCAGGCTTCGGGGAAGGGTTAGGGTTAGGGTTCGGGCTAGGGTTAGGGTTAGGGGACGGGGACGGTTTAGGGTCCAGGTGAGGGTACGACAACGCTTTAGGGGGAGCGTACGTGTGAGGGCGCGGGTTAGTGTCAGCGTACGGGTTAGGATTAGGGTACGGGTGAGGGTCAGGCTTCGGGGAAGGGTTAGGGTTAGGGTTCGGGCTAGGGTTAGTGTTAGGGGACGGGGACGGTTTAGGGTCCAGGTGAGGGTACGACAACGCTTTAGGGGGAGCGTACGTGTGAGGGCGCGGGTTAGTGTCAGCGTACGGGTTAGGATTAGGGGACGGGTGAGGGTCAGGCTTCGGGGAAGGGTTAGGGTTAGGGTTCGGGCTAGGGTTAGGGTTAGGGGACGGGGACGGTTTAGGGTCCAGGTGAGGGTACGACAACGCTTTAGGGGGAGCGTACGTGTGAGGGCGTGGGTTAGTGTCAGCGTACGGGTTAGGATTAGGGGACGGGTGAGTGTCAGGCTTCGGGGAAGGGTTAGGGTTAGGGTTCGGGCTAGGGTTAGGGTTAGGGGACGGGGACGGTTTAGGGTCCAGGTGAGGGTAGGACAACGCTTTAGGGGGAGCGTACGTGTGAGGGCGCGGGTTAGTGTCAGCGTACGGGTTAGGATTAGGGGACGGGTGAGGGTCAGGCTTCGGGGAAGGGTTAGGGTTAGGGTTCGGGCTAGGGTTAGGGTTAGGGGACGGGGACGGTTTAGGGTCCAGGTGAGGGTACGACAACGCTTTAGGGGGAGCGTACGTGTGAGGGCGCGGGTTAGTGTCAGCGTACGGGTTAGGATTAGGGGACGGGTGAGGGTCAGGCTTCGGAGAAGGGTTAGGGTTAGGGTTCGGGCTAGGGTTAGGGTTAGGGGACGGGGACGGTTTAGGGTCCAGGTGAGGGTACGACAACGCTTTAGGGGGAGCGTACGTGTGAGGGCGCGGGTTAGTGTCAGCGTACGGGTTAGGATTAGGGGACGGGTGAGGGTCAGGCTTCGGGGAAGGGTTAGGGTTAGGGTTCGGGCTAGGGTTAGGGTTAGGGAACGGGGACGGTTTAGGGTCCAGGTGAGGGTACGACAACGCTTTAGGGGGAGCGTACGTGTGAGGGCGCGGGTTAGTGTCAGCGTACGGGTTAGGATTAGGGGACGGGTGAGGGTCAGGCTTCAGGGAAGGGTTAGGGTTAGGGTTCGGGCTAGGGTTAGGGTTAGGGGACGGGGACGGTTTAGGGTCCAGGTGAGGGTACGACAACGCTTTAGGGGGAGCGTACGTGTGAGGGCGCGGGTTAGTGTCAGCGTACGGGTTAGGATTAGGGGACGGGTGAGGGTCAGGCTTCGGGGAAGGGTTAGGGATAGGGTTCGGGCTAGGGTTAGGGTTAGGGGACGGGGACGGTTTAGGGTCCAGGTGAGGGTAGGACAACGCTTTAGGGGGAGCGTACGTGTGAGGGCACGGGTTAGTGTCAGCGTACGGGTTAGGATTAGGGGACGGGTGAGGGTCAGGCTTGGGGAAGGGTTAGGGTTAGGGTTCGGGCTAGGGTTAGGGTTAGGGGACGGGGACGGTTTAGGGTCCAGGTGAGGGTACGACAACGCTTTAGAGGGAGCCTACGTGTGAGGGCGCGGGTTAGTGTCAGCGTACGGGTTAGGATTAGGGGACGGGTGAGGGTCAGGCTTCGGGGAAGGGTTAGGGTTAGGGTTCGGTCTAGGGTTAGGGTTAGGGGACGGGGAAGGTTTAGGGTCCAGGTGAGGGTACGACAGCGCTTTAGGGGGAGTGTACGTGTGAGGGCGCGGGTTAGTGTCAGCGTACGGGTTAGGATTAGGGGACGGGTGAGGGTCAGGCTTCGGGGAAGGGTTAGGGTTAGGGTTCGGGCTAGGGTTAGGGTTAGGGGACGGGGACGGTTTAGGGTCCAGGTGAGGGTACGACAACGCTTTAGGGGGAGCGTACGTGTGAGGGCGCGGGTTAGTGTCAGCGTACGGGTTAGGATTAGGGGACGGGTGAGTGTCAGGCTTCGGGGAAGAGTTAGGGTTAGGGTTCGGGCTACGGTTAGGGTTAGGGGACGGGGACGGTTTAGGGTCCAGGTGAGGGTAGGACAAAGCTTTAGGGGGAGCGTACGTGTGAGGGCGCGGGTTAGTGTCAGCGTACGGGTTAGGATTAGGGGACGGGTGAGGGTCAGGCTTGGGGAAGGGTTAGGGTTAGGGTTCGGGCTAGGGTTAGGGTTAGGGGACGGGGACGGTTTAGGGTCCAGGTGAGGGTACGACAACGCTTTAGAGGGAGCGTACGTGTGAGGGCGCGGGTTAGTGTCAGCGTACGGGTTAGGATTAGGGGACGGGTGAGGGTCAGGCTTCGGGGAAGGGTTAGGGTTAGGGTTCGGTCTAGGGTTAGGGTTAGGGGACGGGGAAGGTTTAGGGTCCAGGTGAGGGTACGACGCTTTAGGGGGAGCGTACGTGTGAGGGCGCGGGTTAGTGTCAGCGTACGGGTTAGGATTAGGGGACGGGTGAGGGTCAGGCTTCGGGGAAGGGTTAGGGTTAGGGTTCGGGCTAGGGTTAGGGTTAGGGGACGGGGACGGTTTAGGGTCCAGGTGAGGGTACGACAACGCTTTAGGGGGAGCGTACGTGTGAGGGCGTGGGTTAGTGTCAGCGTACGGGTTAGGATTAGGGGACGGGTGAGTGTCAGGCTTCGGGGAAGAGTTAGGGTTAGGGTTCGGGCTAGGGTTAGGGTTAGGGGACGGGGACGGTTTAGGGTCCAGGTGAGGGTACGACAACGCTTTAGGGGGAGCGTACGTGTGAGGGCGCGGGTTAGTGTCAGCGTACGGGTTAGGATTAGGGGACGGGTGAGGGTCAGGCTTCGGGGAAGGGTTAGGGTTAGGGTTCGGGCTAGGGTTAGGGTTAGGGAACGGGGACGGTTTAGGGTCCAGGTGAGGGTACGACAACGCTTTAGGGGGAGCGTACGTGTGAGGGCGCGGATTAGTGTCAGCGTACGGGTTAGGATTAGGGGACGGGTGAGGGTCAGGCTTCAGGGAAGGGTTAGGGTTAGGGTTCGGGCTAGGGTTAGGGTTAGGGGACGGGGACGGTTTAGGGTCCAGGTGAGGGTACGACAACGCTTTAGGGGGAGCGTACGTGTGAGGGCGCGGGTTAGTGTCAGCGTACGGGTTAGGATTAGGGGACGGGTGAGGGTCAGGCTTCGGGGAAGGGTTAGGGATAGGGTTCGGGCTAGGGTTAGGGTTAGGGGACGGGGACGGTTTAGGGTCCAGGTGAGGGTAGGACAACGCTTTAGGGGGAGCGTACGTGTGAGGGCACGGGTTAGTGTCAGCGTACGGGTTAGGATTAGGGGACGGGTGAGGGTCAGGCTTCGGGGAAGGGTTAGGGTTAGGGTTCGGTCTAGGGTTAGGGTTAGGGGACGGGGAAGGTTTAGGGTCCAGGTGAGGGTACGACAACGCTTTAGGGGGAGCGTACGTGTGAGGGCGCGGGTTAGTGTCAGCGTACGGGTTAGGATTAGGGGACGGGTGAGGGTCAGGCTTCGGGGAAGGGTTAGGGTTAGGGTTCGGGCTAGGGTTAGGGTTAGGGGACGGGGACGGTTTAGGGTCCAGGTGAGGGTACGACAACGCTTTAGGGGGAGCGTACGTGTGAGGGCGCGGGTTAGTGTCAGCGTACGGGTTAGGATTAGGGTACGGGTGAGGGTCAGGCTTCGGGGAAGGGTTAGGGTTAGGGTTCGGGCTAGGGTTAGTGTTAGGGGACGGGGACGGTTTAGGGTCCAGGTGAGGGTACGACAACGCTTTAGGGGGAGCGTACGTGTGAGGGCGCGGGTTAGTGTCAGCGTACGGGTTAGGATTAGGGGACGGGTGAGGGTCAGGCTTCGGGGAAGGGTTAGGGTTAGGGTTCGGGCTAGGGTTAGGGTTAGGGGACGGGGACGGTTTAGGGTCCAGGTGAGGGTACGACAACGCTTTAGGGGGAGCGTACGTGTGAGGGCGTGGGTTAGTGTCAGCGTACGGGTTAGGATTAGGGGACGGGTGAGTGTCAGGCTTCGGGGAAGGGTTAGGGTTAGGGTTCGGGCTAGGGTTAGGGTTAGGGGACGGGGACGGTTTAGGGTCCAGGTGAGGGTAGGACAACGCTTTAGGGGGAGCGTACGTGTGAGGGCGCGGGTTAGTGTCAGCGTACGGGTTAGGATTAGGGGACGGGTGAGGGTCAGGCTTCGGGGAAGGGTTAGGGTTAGGGTTCGGGCTAGGGTTAGGGTTAGGGGACGGGGACGGTTTAGGGTCCAGGTGAGGGTACGACAACGCTTTAGGGGGAGCGTACGTGTGAGGGCGCGGGTTAGTGTCAGCGTACGGGTTAGGATTAGGGGACGGGTGAGGGTCAGGCTTCGGAGAAGGGTTAGGGTTAGGGTTCGGGCTAGGGTTAGGGTTAGGGGACGGGGACGGTTTAGGGTCCAGGTGAGGGTACGACAACGCTTTAGGGGGAGCGTACGTGTGAGGGCGCGGGTTAGTGTCAGCGTACGGGTTAGGATTAGGGGACGGGTGAGGGTCAGGCTTCGGGGAAGGGTTAGGGTTAGGGTTCGGGCTAGGGTTAGGGTTAGGGAACGGGGACGGTTTAGGGTCCAGGTGAGGGTACGACAACGCTTTAGGGGGAGCGTACGTGTGAGGGCGCGGGTTAGTGTCAGCGTACGGGTTAGGATTAGGGGACGGGTGAGGGTCAGGCTTCAGGGAAGGGTTAGGGTTAGGGTTCGGGCTAGGGTTAGGGTTAGGGGACGGGGACGGTTTAGGGTCCAGGTGAGGGTACGACAACGCTTTAGGGGGAGCGTACGTGTGAGGGCGCGGGTTAGTGTCAGCGTACGGGTTAGGATTAGGGGACGGGTGAGGGTCAGGCTTCGGGGAAGGGTTAGGGATAGGGTTCGGGCTAGGGTTAGGGTTAGGGGACGGGGACGGTTTAGGGTCCAGGTGAGGGTAGGACAACGCTTTAGGGGGAGCGTACGTGTGAGGGCACGGGTTAGTGTCAGCGTACGGGTTAGGATTAGGGGACGGGTGAGGGTCAGGCTTGGGGAAGGGTTAGGGTTAGGGTTCGGGCTAGGGTTAGGGTTAGGGGACGGGGACGGTTTAGGGTCCAGGTGAGGGTACGACAACGCTTTAGAGGGAGCCTACGTGTGAGGGCGCGGGTTAGTGTCAGCGTACGGGTTAGGATTAGGGGACGGGTGAGGGTCAGGCTTCGGGGAAGGGTTAGGGTTAGGGTTCGGTCTAGGGTTAGGGTTAGGGGACGGGGAAGGTTTAGGGTCCAGGTGAGGGTACGACAGCGCTTTAGGGGGAGTGTACGTGTGAGGGCGCGGGTTAGTGTCAGCGTACGGGTTAGGATTAGGGGACGGGTGAGGGTCAGGCTTCGGGGAAGGGTTAGGGTTAGGGTTCGGGCTAGGGTTAGGGTTAGGGGACGGGGACGGTTTAGGGTCCAGGTGAGGGTACGACAACGCTTTAGGGGGAGCGTACGTGTGAGGGCGCGGGTTAGTGTCAGCGTACGGGTTAGGATTAGGGGACGGGTGAGTGTCAGGCTTCGGGGAAGAGTTAGGGTTAGGGTTCGGGCTACGGTTAGGGTTAGGGGACGGGGACGGTTTAGGGTCCAGGTGAGGGTAGGACAAAGCTTTAGGGGGAGCGTACGTGTGAGGGCGCGGGTTAGTGTCAGCGTACGGGTTAGGATTAGGGGACGGGTGAGGGTCAGGCTTGGGGAAGGGTTAGGGTTAGGGTTCGGGCTAGGGTTAGGGTTAGGGGACGGGGACGGTTTAGGGTCCAGGTGAGGGTACGACAACGCTTTAGAGGGAGCGTACGTGTGAGGGCGCGGGTTAGTGTCAGCGTACGGGTTAGGATTAGGGGACGGGTGAGGGTCAGGCTTCGGGGAAGGGTTAGGGTTAGGGTTCGGTCTAGGGTTAGGGTTAGGGGACGGGGAAGGTTTAGGGTCCAGGTGAGGGTACGACGCTTTAGGGGGAGCGTACGTGTGAGGGCGCGGGTTAGTGTCAGCGTACGGGTTAGGATTAGGGGACGGGTGAGGGTCAGGCTTCGGGGAAGGGTTAGGGTTAGGGTTCGGGCTAGGGTTAGGGTTAGGGGACGGGGACTGTTTAGGGTCCAGGTGAGGGTACGACAACGCTTTAGGGGGAGCGTACGTGTGAGGGCGTGGGTTAGTGTCAGCGTACGGGTTAGGATTAGGGGACGGGTGAGTGTCAGGCTTCGGGGAAGAGTTAGGGTTAGGGTTCGGGCTAGGGTTAGGGTTAGGGGACGGGGACGGTTTAGGGTCCAGGTGAGGGTACGACAACGCTTTAGGGGGAGCGTACGTGTGAGGGCGCGGGTTAGTGTCAGCGTACGGGTTAGGATTAGGGGACGGGTGAGGGTCAGGCTTCGGGGAAGGGTTAGGGTTAGGGTTCGGGCTAGGGTTAGGGTTAGGGAACGGGGACGGTTTAGGGTCCAGGTGAGGGTACGACAACGCTTTAGGGGGAGCGTACGTGTGAGGGCGCGGATTAGTGTCAGCGTACGGGTTAGGATTAGGGGACGGGTGAGGGTCAGGCTTCAGGGAAGGGTTAGGGTTAGGGTTCGGGCTAGGGTTAGGGTTAGGGGACGGGGACGGTTTAGGGTCCAGGTGAGGGTACGACAACGCTTTAGGGGGAGCGTACGTGTGAGGGCGCGGGTTAGTGTCAGCGTACGGGTTAGGATTAGGGGACGGGTGAGGGTCAGGCTTCGGGGAAGGGTTAGGGATAGGGTTCGGGCTAGGGTTAGGGTTAGGGGACGGGGACGGTTTAGGGTCCAGGTGAGGGTAGGACAACGCTTTAGGGGGAGCGTACGTGTGAGGGCACGGGTTAGTGTCAGCGTACGGGTTAGGATTAGGGGACGGGTGAGGGTCAGGCTTGGGGAAGGTTTAGGGTTAGGGTTCGGGCTAGGGTTAGGGTTAGGGGACGGGGACGGTTTAGGGTCCAGGTGAGGGTACGACAACGCTTTAGAGGGAGCCTACGTGTGAGGGCGCGGGTTAGTGTCAGCGTACGGGTTAGGATTAGGGGACGGGTGAGGGTCAGGCTTCGGGGAAGGGTTAGGGTTAGGGTTCGGTCTAGGGTTAGGGTTAGGGGACGGGGAAGGTTTAGGGTCCAGGTGAGGGTACGACGCTTTAGGGGGAGCGTACGTGTGAGGGCGCGGGTTAGTGTCAGCGTACGGGTTAGGATTAGGGGACGGGTGAGGGTCAGGCTTCGGGGAAGGGTTAGGGTTAGGGTTCGGGCTAGGGTTAGGGTTAGGGGACGGGGACGGTTTAGGGTCCAGGTGAGGGTACGACAACGCTTTAGGGGGAGCGTACGTGTGAGGGCGCGGGTTAGTGTCAGCGTACGGGTTAGGATTAGGGGACGGGTGAGTGTCAGGCTTCGGGGAAGAGTTAGGGTTAGGGTTCGGGCTACGGTTAGGGTTAGGGGACGGGGACGGTTTAGGGTCCAGGTGAGGGTAGGACAAAGCTTTAGGGGGAGCGTACGTGTGAGGGCGCGGGTTAGTGTCAGCGTACGGGTTAGGATTAGGGGACGGGTGAGGGTCAGGCTTGGGGAAGGGTTAGGGTTAGGGTTCGGGCTAGGGTTAGGGTTAGGGGACAGGGACGGTTTAGGGTCCAGGTGAGGGTACGACAACGCTTTAGGGGGAGCGTACGTGTGACGGCGCGGGTTAGTGTCAGCGTACGGGTTAGGATTAGGGGACGGGTGAGGGTCAGGCTTCGGGGAAGGGTTAGGGTTAGGGTTCGGTCTAGGGTTAGGGTTAGGGGACGGGGAAGGTTTAGGGTCCAGGTGAGGGTACGACAACGCTTTAGGGGGAGCGTACGTGTGAGGGCGCGGGTTAGTGTCAGCGTACGGGTTAGGATTAGGGGACGGGTGAGGGTCAGGCTTCGGGGAAGGGTTACGGTTACGGTTCGGGCTAGGGTTAGGGTTAGGGGACGGGGACGATTTAGGGTCCAGGTGAGGGTACGACAACGCTTTAGGGGGAGCGTACGTGTGAGGGCGCGGGTTAGTGTCAGCATACGGGTTAGGATTAGGGGACGGGTGAGGGTCAGGCTTCGGGGAAGTGTTAGGGTTAGGGTTCGGGCTAGGGTTAGGGTTAGGGGTCGGGGACGGTTTAGGGTCCAGGTGAGGGTACGACAACGCTTTAGGGGGAGCGTACGTGTGAGGGCGCCGGTTAGTGTCAGCGTACGGGTTAGGATTAGGGGACGGGTGAGGGTCAGGCTTCGGGGAAGGGTTAGGGTTAGGGTTCGGGATAGGGTTAGGGTTAGGGGACGGGGACGGTTTAGGGTCCAGGTGAGGGTACGACAACGCTTTAGGGGGAGCGTACGTGTGAGGGCGCGGGTTAGTGTCAGCGTACGGGTTAGGATTAGGGGACGGGTGAGGGTCAGGCTTCGGGGAAGGGTTAGGGTTAGGGTTCGGGCTAGGGTTAGGGTTAGGGGACGGGGACGGTTTAGGGTCCAGGTGAGGGTACGACAACGCTTTAGGGGGAGCGTACGTGTGAGGGCGCGGGTTAGTGTCAGCGTACGGGTTAGGATTAGGGGACGGGTGAGGGTCAGGCTTCGGGGAAGTGTTAGGGTTAGGGTTCGGGCTAGGGTTAGGGTTAGGGGACGGGGACGGTTTAGGGTCCAGGTGAGGGTAGGACAACACTTTAGGGGGAGCGTACGTGTGAGGGCGCGGGTTAGTGTCAGCGTACGGTTTAGGATTAGGGGACGGGTGAGGGTCAGGCTTGGGGAAGGGTTAGGGTTAGGGTTCGGGCTAGGGTTAGGGTTAGGGGACGGGGACGGTTTAGGGTCCAGGTGAGGGTACGACAACGCTTTAGGGGGAGCGTACGTGTGAGGGCGCGGGTTAGTGTCAGTGTACGGTTTAGGATTAGGGGACGGGTGAGGGTCAGGCTTCGGGGAAGGGTTAGGGTTAGGGTTCGGGCTAGGGTTAGGGTTAGGGGACGGGGAAGGTTTAGGGTCCAGGTGAGTGTACGACAACGCTTTAGGGGGAGCGTACGTGTGAGGGCGCGGGTTATTGTCAGCGTACGGGTTAGGATTAGGGGACGGGTGAGGGTCAGGCTTCGGGGAAGGGTTAGGGTTAGGGTTCGGGCTAGGGTTAGGGTTAGGGGACGGGGACGGTTTAGGGTCCAGGTGAGGGTACGACAAAGCTTTAGGGGGAGCGTACGTGTGAGGGCGCGGGTTAGTGTCAGCGTACGGGTTAGGATTAGGGGACGGGTGAGGGTCAGGCTTCGGGGAAGGGTTAGGGTTAGGGTTCGGGCTAGGGTTAGGGTTAGGTGACGGGGAAGGTTTAGGGTCCAGGTGAGGGTACGACAACGCTTTAGGGGGAGCGTACGTGTGAGGGGGCGGGTTAGTGTCAGCGTACGGGTTAGGATTAGGGGACGGGTGAGGGTCAGGCTTCGGGGAAGGGTTAGGGTTAGGGTTCGGGCTAGGGTTAGCGTTAGGGGACGGGGACGGTTTAGGGTCCAGGTGAGGGTACGACAACGCTTTAGGGGGAGCGTACGAGTGAGGGCGCGGGTTAGTGTCAGCGTACGGGTTAGGATTAGGGGACGGGTGAGGGTCAGGCTTCGGGGAAGGGTTAGGGTTAGGGTTCGGGCTAGGGTTAGGGTTAGGGGACGGGGACGGTTTAGGGTCCAGGTGAGGGTAGGACAACGCTTTAGGGGGAGCGTACGTGTGAGGGCGCGGGTTAGTGTGAGTGTACGGGTTAGGATTAGGGGACGGGTGAGGGTCAGGCTTGGGGAAGGGTTAGGGTTAGGGTTCGGGCTAGGGTTAGGGTTAGGGGACGGGGACGGTTTAGGGTCCAGGTGAGGGTACGACAACGCTTTAGGGGGAGCGTACGTGTGAGGGAGCGGGTTAGTGTCAGCGTACGGGTTAGGATTAGGGGACGGGTGAGGGTCAGGCTTCGGGGAAGGGTTAGGGTTAGGGTTCGGGCTAGGGTTAGGGTTAGGGGACGGGGAAGGTTTAGGGTCCAGGTGAGGGTACGACAACGCTTTAGGGGGAGCGTACGTGTGAGGGCGCGGGTTAGTGTCAGCGTACGGGTTAGGATTAGGGGACGGGTGAGGGTCAGGCTTGGGGAAGGGTTAGGGTTAGGGTTCGGGCTAGGGTTAGGGTTAGGAAACGGGGACGGTTTAGGGTCCAGGTGAGGGTACGACAACGCTTTAGGGGGAGCGTACGTGTGAGGGCGCGGGTTAGTGTCAGCGTACGGGTTAGGATTAGGGGACGGGTGAGGGTCAGGCTTCGGGGAAGGGTTAGGGTTAGGGTTCGGGCTAGGGTTAGGGTTAGGGGACGGGGACGGTTTAGGGTCCAGGTGAGGGTACGACAACGCTTTAGGGGGAGCGTACGTGTGAGGGCGCGGGTTAGTGTCAGCGTACGGGTTAGGAATAGGGGAGGGGTGAGGGTCAGGCTTCGGGGAAGGGTTAGGGTTAGGGTTCGGGCTACGGTTAGGGTTAGGGGACGGGGACGGTTTAGGGTCCAGGTGAGGGTAGGACAACGCTTTAGGGGGAGCGTACGTGTGAGGGCGCGGGTTAGTGTCAGCGTACGGGTTAGGATTAGGGGACGGGTGAGGGTCAGGCTTGGGGAAGGGTTAGGGTTAGGGTTCGGGCTAGGGTTAGGGTTAGGGGACGGGGACGGTTTAGGGTCCAGGTGAGGGTACGACAACGCTTTAGGGGGAGCGTACGTGTGAGGGCGCGGGTTAGTGTCAGCGTACGGGTTAGGATTAGGGGACGGGTGAGGGTCAGGCTTCTGGGAAGGGTTAGGGTTAGGGTTCGGTCTAGGGTTAGGGTTAGGGGACGGGGAAGCTTTAGGGTCCAGGTGAGGGTATGACAACGCTTTAGGGGGAGCGTACGTGTGAGGGCTCGGGTTAGTGTCAGCGTACGGGTTAGGATTAGGGGACGGGTGAGGGTCAGGCTTCGGGGAAGGGTTACGGTTACGGTTCGGGCTAGGGTTAGGGTTAGGGGACGGGGACGGTTTAGGGTCCAGGTGAGGGTACGACAACGCTCTAGGGGGAGCGTACGTGTGAGGGCGCGGGTTAGTGTCAGCGTACGGGTTAGGATTAGGGGACGGCTGAGGGTCAGGCTTCGGGGAAGGGTTAGGGTTAGGCTTCGGGCTAGGGTTAGGGTTAGGGGACGGGGATGGTTTAGAGTCCAGGTGAGGGTACGACAACGCTTTAGGGGGAGCGTACGTGTGTGGGAGCGGGTTAGTGTCAGCGTACGGGTTAGGATTAGGGGACGGGTGAGGGTCAGGCTTCGGGGAAGGGTTAGGGTTAGGGTTCGGGCTAGGGTTAGGGTTAGGGGACGGGGACGGTTTAGGGTCCAGGTGAGGGTACGACAACGCTTTAGTGGGAGCGTACGTGTGAGGGCGCGGGTTAGTGTCAGCGTACGGGTTAGGATTAGGGGACGGGTGAGGGTCAGGCTTCGGGGAAGGGTTAGGGTTAGGGTTCGGGCTAGGGTTAGGGTTAGGGGACGGGGACGGTTTAGGGTCCAGGTGAGGGTACGACAACGCTTTAGGGGGAGCGTACGTGTGAGGGCGCGGGTTAGTGTCAGCGTACGGGTTAGGATTAGGGGACGGGTGAGGGTCAGGCTTCGGGGAAGGGTTAGGGTTAGGGTTCGGGCTACGGTTAGGGTTAGGGGACGGGGACGGTTTAGGGTCCAGGTGAGGGTACGACAACGCTTTAGGGGGAGCGTACGTGTGAGGGCGCGGGTTAGTGTCAGCGTACGGGTTAGGATTAGGGGACGGGTGAGGGTCAGGCTTCGGGGAAGGGTTAGGTTTAGGGTTCGGGCTACGGTTAGGGTTAGGGGACGGGGACGGTTTAGGGTCCAGGTGAGGGTAGGACAACGCTTTAGGGGGAGCGTACGTGTGAGGGCGCGGGTTAGTGTCAGCGTACGGGTTAGGATTAGGGGACGGGTGAGGGTCAGGCTTCTGGGAAGGGTTAGGGTTAGGGTTCGGTCTAGGGTTAGGGTTAGGGGACGGGGACGGTTTAGGGTCCAGGTGAGGGTACGACAACGCTTTAGGGGGAGCGTACGTGTGAGGGCGCGGGTTAGTGTCAGCGTACGGGTTAGGATTAGGGGACGGGTGAGGGTCAGGCTTCGGGGAAGGGTTAGGGTTAGGGTTCGGGCTAGGGTTAGGGTTAGGGGACGGGGACGGTTTAGGGTCCAGGTGAGGGTAGGACAACACTTTAGGGGGAGCGTACGTGGGAGGGCGCGGGTTAGTGTCAGCGTACGGGTTAGGATTAGGGGACGGGAGAGGGTCAGGCTTGGGGAAGGGTTAGGGTTAGGGTTCGGGCTAGGGTTAGGGTTAGGGGACGGGGACGGTTTAGGGTCCAGGTGAGGGTACGACAACGCTTTAGGGGGAGCGTACGTGTGAGGGCGCGGGTTAGTGTCAGCGTACGGGTTAGGATTAGGGGACGGGTGAGGGTCAGGCTTCGGGGAAGGGTTAGGGTTAGGGTTCGGGCTAGGGTTAGGGTTAGGGGACGGGGAAGGTTTAGGGTCCAGGTGAGGGTACGACAACGCTTTAGGGGGAGCGTACGTGTGAGGGCGCGGGTTAGTGTCAGCGTACGGGTTAGGATTAGGGGACGGGTGAGGGTCAGGCTTCGGGGAAGGGTTAGGGTTAGGGTTCGGGCTAGGGTTAGGGTTAGGGGACGGGGACGGTTTAGGGTCCAGGTGAGGGTACGACAACGCTTTAGGGGGAGCGTACGTGTGAGGGCGCGGGTTAGTGTCAGCGAATGGGTTAGGATTAGGGGACGGGTGAGGGTCAGGCTTCGGGGAAGGGTTAGGGTTAGGGTTCGGTCTAGGGTTAGGGTTAGGGGACGGGGAAGGTTTAGGGTCCAGGTGAGGGTACGACAACGCTTTAGGGGGAGCGTACGTGTGAGGGCGCGGGTTAGTGTCAGCGTACGTGTTAGGATTAGGGGACGGGTGAGGGTCAGGTTTCGGGGAAGGGTTAGGGTTAGGGTTCGGGCTAGGGTTAGGGTTAGGGGACGGGGACGGTTTAGGGTCCAGGTGAGGGTACGACAACGCTTTAGGGGGAGCGTACGTGTGAGGGCGCGGGTTAGTGTCAGCGTACGGGTTAGGATTAGGGGACGGGTGAGGGTCAGGCTTCGGGGAAGGGTTAGGGTTAGGGTTCGGGCTAGGGTTAGGGTTAGGGGACGGGGACGGTTTAGGGTCCAGGTGAGGGTACGACAACGCTTTAGGGGGAGCGTACGTGTGAGGGCGCGGGTTAGTGTCAGCGTACGGGTTAGGATTAGGGGACGGGTGAGGGTCAGGCTTCGGGGAAGGGTTAGGGTTAGGGTTCGGGCTAGGGTTAGGGTTAGGGGACGGGGACGGTTTAGGGTCCAGGTGAGGGTACGACAACGCTTTAGGGGGAGCGTACGTGTGAGGGCGCGGGTTAGTGTCAGCGTACGGGTTAGGATTAGGGGACGGGTGAGGGTCAGGCTTCGGGGAAGGGTTAGGGTTAGGGTTCGGGCTAGGGTTAGGGTTAGGGGACGGGGACGGTTTAGGGTCCAGGTGAGGGTAGGACAACACTTTAGGGGGAGCGTACGTGTGAGGGCGCGGGTTAGTGTCAGCGTACGGGTTAGGATTAGGGGACGGGTGAGGGTCAGGCTTGGGGAAGGGTTAGGGTTAGGGTTCGGGCTAGGGTTAGGGTTAGGGGACGGGGACGGTTTAGGGTCCAGGTGAGGGTACGACAACGCTTTAGGGGGAGCGTACGTGTGAGGGCGCGGGTTAGTGTCAGCGTACGGTTTAGGATTAGGGGACGGGTGAGGGTCAGGCTTCGGGGAAGGGTTAGGGTTAGGGTTCGGGCTAGGGTTAGGGTTAGGGGACGGGGAAGGTTTAGGGTCCAGGTGAGGGTACGACAACGCTTTAGGGGGAGCGTACGTGTGAGGGCGCGGGTTAGTGTCAGCGTACGGGTTAGGATTAGGGGACGGGTGAGGGTCAGGCTTCGGGGAAGGGTTAGGGTTAGGGTTCGGGCTAGGGTTAGGGTTAGGGGACGGGGACGGTTTAGGGTCCAGGTGAGGGTACGACAACGCTTTAGGGGGAGCGTACGTGTGAGGGCGCGGGTTAGTGTCAGCGTACGGGTTAGGATTAGGGGACGGGTGAGGGTCAGGCTTCTGGGAAGGGTTAGGGTTAGGGTTCGGGCTAGGGTTAGGGTTAGGGGACGGGGAAGGTTTAGGGTCCAGGTGAGGGTACGACAACGCTTTAGGGGGAGCGTACGTGTGAGGGGGCGGGTTAGTGTCAGCGTACGGGTTAGGATTAGGGGACGGGTGAGGGTCAGGCTTCGGGGAAGGGTTAGGGTTAGGGTTCGGGCTAGGGTTAGGGTTAGGGGACGGGGACGGTTTAGGGTCCAGGTGAGGGTACGACAACGCTTTAGGGGGAGCGTACGTGTGAGGGCGCGGGTTAGTGTCAGCGTACGGGTTAGGATTAGGGGACGGGTGAGTGTCAGGCTTCGGGGAAGGGTTAGGGTTAGGGTTCGGGCTACGGTTAGGGTTAGGGGACGGGGACGGTTTAGGGTCCAGGTGAGGGTAGGACAACGCTTTAGGGGGAGCGTACGTGTGAGGGCGCGGGTTAGTGTCAGCGTACGGGTTAGGATTAGGGGACGGGTGAGGGTCAGGCTTGGGGCAGGGTTAGGGTTAGGGTTCGGGCTAGGGTTAGGGTTAGGGGACGGGGACGGTTTAGGGTCCAGGTGAGGGTACGACAACGCTTTAGGGGGAGCGTACGTGTGAGGGCGCGGGTTAGTGTGAGCGTACGGGTTAGGATTAGGGGACGGGTGAGGGTCAGGCTTCGGGGAAGGGTTAGGGTTAGGGTTCGGGCTAGGGTTAGGGTTAGGGGACGGGGACGGTTTAGGGTCCAGGTGAGGGTACGACAACGCTTTAGGGGGAGCGTACGTGTGAGGGCGCGGGTTAGTGTCAGCGTACGGGTTAGGATTAGGGGACGGGTGAGGGTCAGGCTTCGGGGAAGGGTTAGGGTTAGGGTTCGGTCTAGGGTTAGGGTTAGGGGACGGGGACGGTTTAGGGTCCAGGTGAGGGTACGACAACGCTCTAGGGGGAGCGTACGTGTGAGGGCGCGGGTTAGTGTCAGCGTACGGGTTAGGATTAGGGGACGGGTGAGGGTCAGGCTTCGGGGAAGGGTTAGGGTTAGGGTTCGGGCTAGGGTTAGGGTTAGGGGACGGGGAGGGTTTAGGGTCCAGGTGAGGGTAGGACAACGCTTTAGGGGGAGCGTACGTGTGAGGGCGCGGGTTAGTGTCAGCGTACGGGTTAGGATTAGGGGACGGGTGAGGGTCAGGCTTGGGGAAGGGTTAGGGTTAGGGTTCGGGCTAGGGTTAGGGTTAGGGGACGGGGACGGTTTAGGGTCCAGGTGAGGGTACGACAACGCTTTAGGGGGAGCGTACGTGTGTGGGCGCGGGTTAGTGTCAGCGAACGGGTTAGGATTAGGGGACGGGTGAGGGTCAGGCTTCGGGGAAGGGTTAGGGTTAGGGTTCGGTCTAGGGTTAGGGTTAGGGGACGGGGAAGGTTTAGGGTCCAGGTGAGGGTACGACAACGCTTTAGGGGGAGCGTACGTGTGAGGGCGCGGGTTAGTGTCAGCGTACGGGTTAGGATTAGGGGACGGGTGAGGGTCAGGCTTCGGGGAAGGGTTAGGGTTAGGGTTCGGGCTAGGGTTAGGGTTAGGGGACGGGGACGGTTTAGGGTCCAGGTGAGGGTACGACAACGCTTTAGGGGGAGCGTACGTGTGAGGGCGCGGGTTAGTGTCAGCGTACGGGTTAGGATTAGGGGACGGGTGAGGGTCAGGCTTCGGGGAAGGGTTAGGGTTAGGGTTCGGGCTAGGGTTAGGGTTAGGGGACGGGGACGGTTTAGGGTCCAGGTGAGGGTACGACAACGCTTTAGGGGGAGCGTACGTGTGAGGGCGCGGGTTAGTGTCAGCGTACGGGTTAGGATTAGGGGACGGGTGAGGGTCAGGCTTCGGGGAAGGGTTAGGGTTAGGGTTCGGGCTAGGGTTAGGGTTAGGGGACGGGGACGGTTTAGGGTCCAGGTGAGGGTACGACAACGCTTTAGGGGGAGCGTACGTGTGAGGGCGCGGGTTAGTGTCAGCGTACGGGTTAGGATTAGGGGACGGGTGAGGGTCAGGCTTCGGGGAAGGGTTAGGGTTAGGGTTCGGGCTAGGGTTAGGGTTAGGGGACGGGGACGGTTTAGGGTCCAGGTGAGGGTACGACAACGCTTTAGGGGGAGCGTACGTGTGAGGGCGCGGGTTAGTGTCAGCGTACGGGTTAGGATTAGGGGACGGGTGAGGGTCAGGCTTCGGGGAAGGGTTAGGGTTAGGGTTCGGGCTAGGGTTAGGGTTAGGGGACGGGGAAGGTTTAGGGTCCAGGTGAGGGTACGACAACGCTTTAGGGGGAGCGTACGTGTGAGGGCGCGGGTTAGTGTCAGCGTACGGGTTAGGATTAGGGGACGGGTGAGGGTCAGGCTTCGGGGAAGGGTTAGGGTTAGGGTTCGGGCTAGGGTTAGG
Organism: Globicephala melas; assembly: GCF_963455315.2. Classification (NCBI taxonomy): domain Eukaryota; kingdom Metazoa; phylum Chordata; class Mammalia; order Artiodactyla; family Delphinidae; genus Globicephala; species Globicephala melas. Next base: position 161,368 of record NW_027207406.1, read on the forward strand.
GTTAGGGGACGGGGACGGTTTAGGGTCCAGGTGAGGGTACGACAACGCTTTAGGGGGAGCGTACGTGTGAGGGCGCGGGTTAGTGTCAGCGTACGTGTTAGGATTAGGGGACGGGTGAGGGTCAGGCTTCGGGGAAGGGTTAGGGTTAGGGTTCGGGCTAGGGTTAGGGTTAGGGGACGGGGAAGGTTTAGGGTCCAGGTGAGGGTACGACAACGCTTTAGGGGGAGCGTACGTGTGAGGGGGCGGGTTAGTGTCAGCGTACGGGTTAGGATTAGGGGACGGGTGAGGGTCAGGCTTCGGGGAAGGGTTAGGGTTAGGGTTCGGGCTAGGGTTAGCGTTAGGGGACGGGGACGGTTTAGGGTCCAGGTGAGGGTACGACAACGCTTTAGGGGGAGCGTACGTGTGAGGGCGCGGGTTAGTGTCAGCGTACGGGTTAGGATTAGGGGACGGGTGAGGGTCAGGCTTCGGGGAAGGGTTAGGGTTAGGGTTCGGGCTAGGGTTAGGGTTAGGGGACGGGGACGGTTTAGGGTCCAGGTGAGGGTAGGGCAACGCTTTAGGGGGAGCGTACGTGTGAGGGCGCGGGTTAGTGTCAGCGTACGGGTTAGGATTAGGGGACGGGTGAGGGTCAGGCTTGGGGAAGTGTTAGGGTTAGGGTTCGGGCTAGGGTTAGGGTTAGGGGACGGGGACGGTTTAGGGTCCAGGTGAGGGTACGACAACGCTTTAGGGGGAGCGTACGTGTGAGGGCGCGGGTTAGTGTCAGCGTACGGGTTAGGATTAGGGGACGGGTGAGGGTCAGGCTTCGGGGAAGGGTTAGGGTTAGGGTTCGGGCTAGGGTTAGGGTTAGGGGACGGGGAAGGTTTAGGGTCCAGGTGAGGGTACGACAACGCTTTAGGGGGAGCGTACGTGTGAGGGCGTGGGTTAGTGTCAGCGTACGGTTTAGGATTAGGGGACGGGTGAGGGTCAGGCTTCGGGGAAGGGTTAGGGTTAGGGTTCGGGCTAGGGTTAGGGTTAGGGGACGGGGACGGTTTAGGGTCCAGGTGAGGGTACGACAACGCTTTAGGGGGAGCGTACGTGTGAGGGCGCGGGTTAGTGTCAGCGTACGGGTTAGGATTAGGGGACGGGTGAGGGTCAGGCTTCGGGGAAGGGTTAGGGTTAGGGTTCGGGCTAGGGTTAGGGTTAGGGGACGGGGACGGTTTAGGGTCCAGGTGAGGGTACGACAACGCTTTAGGGGGAGCGTACGTGTGAGGGCGCGGGTTAGTGTCAGCGTACGGGTTAGGATTAGGGGACGGGTGAGGGTCAGGCTTCGGGGAAGGGTTAGGGTTAGGGTTCGGGCTAGGGTTAGGGTTAGGGGACGGGGACGGTTTAGGGTCCAGGTGAGGGTACGACAACGCTTTAGGGGGAGCGTACGTGTGAGGGCGCGGGTTAGTGTCAGCGTACGGGTTAGGATTAGGGGACGGGTGAGGGTCAGGCTTCGGGGAAGGGTTAGGGTTAGGGTTCGGGCTAGGGTTAGGGTTAGGGGACGGGGACGGTTTAGGGTCCAGGTGAGGGTAGGACAACACTTGAGGGGGAGCGTACGTGTGAGGGCGCGGGTTAGTGTCAGCGTACGGGTTAGGATTAGGGGACGGGTGAGGGTCAGGCTTGGGGAAGGGTTAGGGTTAGGGTTCGGGCTAGGGTTAGGGTTAGGGGACGGGGACGGTTTAGGGTCCAGGTGAGGGTACGACAACGCTTTAGGGGGAGCGTACGTGTGAGGGCGCGGGTTAGTGTCAGCGTACGGTTTAGGATTAGGGGACGGGTGAGGGTCAGGCTTCGGGGAAGGGTTAGGGTTAGGGTTCGGGCTAGGGTTAGGGTTAGGGGACGGGGAAGGTTTAGGGTCCAGGTGAGGGTACGACAACGCTTTAGGGGGAGCGTACGTGTGAGGGCGCGGGTTAGTGTCAGCGTACGGGTTAGGATTAGGGGACGGGTGAGGGTAAGGCTTCGGGGAAGGGTTAGGGTTAGGGTTCGGGCTAGGGTTAGGGTTAGGGGACGGGGACGGTTTAGGGTCCAGGTGAGGGTACGACAACGCTTTAGGGGGAGCGTACGTGTGAGGGCGCGGGTTAGTGTCAGCGTACGGGTTAGGATTAGGGGACGGGTGAGGGTCAGGCTTCGGGGAAGGGTTAGGGTTAGGGTTCGGGCTAGGGTTAGGGTTAGGGGACGGGGAAGGTTTAGGGTCCAGGTGAGGGTACGACAACGCTTTAGGGGGAGCGTACGTGTGAGGGGGCGGGTTAGTGTCAGCGTACGGGTTAGGATTAGGGGACGGGTGAGGGTCAGGCTTCGGGGAAGGGTTAGGGTTAGGGTTCGGGCTAGGGTTAGCGTTAGGGGACGGGGACGGTTTAGGGTCCAGGTGAGGGTACGACAACGCTTTAGGGGGAGCGTACGTGTGAGGGCGCGGGTTAGTGTCAGCGTACGGGTTAGGATTAGGGGACGGGTGAGGGTCAGGCTTCGGGGAAGGGTTAGGGTTAGGGTTCGGGCTAGGGTTAGGGTTAGGAGACGGGGACGGTTTAGGGTCCAGGTGAGGGTACGACAACGCTTTAGGGGGAGCGTACATGTGAGGGCGCGGGTTAGTGTCAGCGTACGGGTTAGGATTAGGGGACGGGTGAGGGTCAGGCTTCGGGGAAGGGTTAGGGTTAGGGTTCGGGCTAGTGTTAGGGTTAGGGGACGGGGAAGGTTTAGGGTCCAGGTGAGGGTACGACAATGCTTTAGGGGGAGCGTACGTGTGAGGGCGTGGGTTAGTGTCAGCGTACGGGTTAGGATTAGGGGACGGGTGAGGGTCAGGCTTGGGGAAGGGTTAGGGTTAGGGTTCGGGCTAGGGTTAGGGTTAGGAAACGGGGAAGGTTTAGGGTCCAGGTGAGGGTACGACAACGCTTTAGGGGGAGCATACGTGTGAGGGCGCGGGTTAGTGTCAGCGTACGGGTTAGGATTAGGGGACGGGTGAGGGTCAGGCTTCGGGGAAGGGTTAGGGTTAGGGTTCGGTCTAGGGTTAGGGTTAGGGGACGGGGAAGGTTTAGGGTCCAGGTGAAGGTACGACAACGCTTTAGGGGGAGCGTACGTGTGAGGGCGCGGGTTAGTGTCAGTGTACGGGTTAGGATTAGGGGACGGGTGAGGGTCAGGCTTCGGGGAAGGGTTAGGGTTAGGGTTCGGGCTAGGGTTAGCGTTAGGGGACGGGGACGGTTTAGGGTCCAGGTGAGGGTACGACAACGCTTTAGGGGGAGCGTACGTGTGAGGGCGCGGGTTAGTGTCAGCGTACGGGTTAGGATTAGGGGACGGGTGAGGGTCAGGCTTCGGGGAAGGGTTAGGGTTAGGGTTCGGGCTAGGGTTAGGGTTAGGGGACGGGGACGGTTTAGGGTCCAGGTGAGGGTACGACAACGCTTTAGGGGGAGCGTACGTGTGAGGGCGCGGGTTAGTGTCAGCGTACGGTTTAGGATTAGGGGACAGCTGAGGGTCAGGCTTCGGGGAAGGGTTAGTGTTAGGGTTCGGGCTAGGGTTAGGGTTAGGGGACGGGGACGGTTTAGGGTCCAGGTGAGGGTACGACAACGCTTTAGGGGGAGCGTACGTGTGAGGGCGCGGGTTAGTGTCAGCGTACGGGTTAGGATTAGGGGACGGGTGAGGGTCAGGCTTCGGGGAAGGGTTAGGGTTAGGGTTCGGGCTAGGGTTAGGGTTAGGGGACGGGGACGGTTTAGGGTCCAGGTGAGGGTACGACAACGCTTTAGGGGGAGCATACGTGTGAGGGCGCGGGTTAGTGTCAGCGTACGGGTTAGGATTAGGGGAAGGGTGAGTGTCAGGCTTCGGGGAAGGGTTAGGGTTAGGGTTCGGGCTACGGTTAGGGTTAGGGGACGGGGACGGTTTAGGGTCCAGGTGAGGGTAGGACAACGCTTTAGGGGGAGCGTACGTGTGAGGGCGCGGGTTAGTGTCAGCGTACGGGTTAGGATTAGGGGACGGGTGAGGGTCAGGCTTGGGGAAGGGTTAGGGTTAGGGTTCGGGCTAGGGTTAGGGTTAGGGGACGGGGACGGTTTAGGGTCCAGGTGAGGGTACGACAACGCTTTAGGGGGAGCGTACGTGTGAGGGCGCGGGTTAGTGTCAGCGTACGGGTTAGGATTAGGGGACGGGTGAGGGTCAGGCTTCGGGGAAGGGTTAGGGTTAGGGTTCGGGCTAGGGTTAGGGTTAGGGGACGGGGACGGTTTAGGGTCCAGGTGAGGGTACGACAACGCTTTAGGGGGAGCGTACGTGTGAGGGCGCGGGTTTGTGTCAGCGTACGGGTTAGGATTAGGGGACGGGTGAGGGTCAGGCTTCGGGGAAGGGTTAGGGTTAGGGCTAGGGTTAGGGTTAGGGGACGGGGACAGTTTAGGGTCCAGGTGAGGGTACGACAACGCTTTAGGGGGAGCGTACGTGTGAGGGCGCGGGTTAGTGTCAGCGTACGGGTTAGGATTAGGGGACGGGTGAGGGTCAGGCTTCGGGGAAGTGTTAGGGTTAGGGTTCGGGCTAGGGTTAGGGTTAGGGGACGGGGACGGTTTAGGGTCCAGGTGAGGGTAGGACAACGCTTTAGGGGGAGCGTACGTGTGAGGGCACGGGTTAGTGTCAGCGTACGGGTTAGGATTAGGGGACGGGTGAGGGTCAGGCTTGGGGAAGGGTTAGTGTTAGGGTTCGGGCTAGGGTTAGGGTTAGGGGACAGGGACGGTTTAGGGTCCAGGTGAGGGTACGACAACGCTTTAGAGGGAGCGTACGTGTGAGGGCGCGGGTTAGTGTCAGCGTACGGGTTAGGATTAGGGGACGGGTGAGGGTCAGGCTTCGGGGAAGGGTTAGGGTTAGGGTTCGGGCTAGGGTTAGGGTTAGGGGACGGGGAAGGTTTAGGGTCCAGGTGAGGGTACGACAACGCTTTAGGGGGAGCGTACGTGTGAGGGCGCGGGTTAGTGTCAGCGTACGGGTTAGGATTAGGGGACGGGTGAGAGTCAGGCTTGGGGAAGGGTTAGGGTTAGGGTTCGGGCTAGGGTTAGGGTTAGGGGACGGGGACGGTTTAGGGTCCAGGTGAGGGTACGACAACGCTTTAGGGGGAGCGTACGTGTGAGGGCGCGGGTTAGTGTCAGCGTACGGGTTAGGATTAGGGGACGGGTGAGTGTCAGGCTTCTGGGAAGGGTTAGGGTTAGGGTTCGGGCTACGGTTAGGGTTAGGGGACGGGGACGGTTTAGGGTCCAGGTGAGGGTAGGACAAAGCTTTAGGGGGAGCGTACGTGTGAGGGCGCGGGTTAGTGTCAGCGTACGGGTTAGGATTAGGGGACGGGTGAGGGTCAGGCTTGGGGAAGGGTTAGGGTTAGGGTTCGGGCTAGGGTTAGGGTTAGGGGACGGGGACGGTTTAGGGTCCAGGTGAGGGTACGACAACGCTTTAGGGGGAGCGTACGTGTGAGGGCGCGGGTTAGTGTCAGCGTACGGGTTAGGATTAGGGGACGGGTGAGGGTCAGGCTTCGGGGAAGGGTTAGGGTTAGGGTTCGGTCTAGGGTTAGGGTTAGGGGACGGGTAAGGTTTAGGGTCAAGGTGAGGGTACGACAACGCTTTAGGGGGAGCGTACGTGTGAGGGCGCGGGTTAGTGTCAGCGTACGGGTTAGGATTAGGGGACGGGTGAGGGTCAGGCTTCGGGGAAGGGTTACGGTTACGGTTCGGGCTAGGGTTAGGGTTAGGGGACGGGGATGGTTTAGGGTCCAGGTGAGGTTACGACAACGCTTTAGGGGGAGCGTACGTGTGAGGGCGCGGGTTAGTGTCAGCGTACGGGTTAGGATTAGGGGACGGGTGAGGGTCAGGCTTCGGGGAAGGGTTAGGGTTAGGGTTCGGGCTAGGGTTAGGGTTAGGGGACGGGGACGGTTTAGGGTCCAGGTGAGGGTACGACAACGCTTTAGGGGGAGCGTACGTGTGAGGGCGCAGGTTAGTGTCAGCGTACGGGTTAGGATTAGGGGACGGGTGAGGGTCAGGCTTCGGGGAAGGGTTAGGGTTAGGGTTCGGGCTAGGGTTAGCGTTAGGGGACGGGGACGGTTTAGGGTCCAGGTGAGGGTACGACAACGCTTTAGGGGGAGCGTACGTGTGAGGGCGCGGGTTAGTGTCAGCGTACGGGTTAGGATTAGGGGACGGGTGAGGGTCAGGCTTCGGGGAAGGGTTAGGGTTAGGGTTCGGGCTAGGGTTAGGGTTAGGGGACGGGGACGGTTTAGGGTCCAAGTGAGGGTACGACAACGCTTTAGGGGGAGCGTACGTGTGAGGGCGCGGGTTAGTGTCAGCGTACGGGTTAGGATTAGGGGACGGGTGAGGGTCAGGCTTCGGGGAAGGGTTAGGGTTAGGGTTCGGGCTAGGGTTAGGGTTAGGGGACGGGGACGGTTTAGGGTCCAAGTGAGGGTACGACAACGCTTTAGGGGGAGCGTACGTGTGAGGGCGCGGGTTAGTGTCAGCGTACGGGTTAGGATTAGGGGACGGGTGAGGGTCAGGCTTCGGGGAAGGGTTAGGGTTAGGGTTCGGGCTAGGGTTAGGGTTAGGGGACGGGGACGGTTTAGGGTCCAGGTGAGGGTACGACAACGCTTTAGGGGGAGCGTACGTGTGAGGGCGCCGGTTAGTGTCAGCGTACGGGTTAGGATTAGGGGACGGGTGAGGGTCAGGCTTCGGGGAAGGGTTAGGGTTAGGGTTCGGGATAGGGTTAGGGTTAGGGGACGGGGACGGTTTAGGGTCCAGCTGAGGGTACGACAACGCTTTAGGGGGAGCGTACGTGTGAGGGGGCGGGTTAGTGTCAGCGTACGGGTTAGGATTAGGGGACGGGTGAGGGTCAGGCTTCGGGGAAGGGTTAGGGTTAGGGTTCGGGCTAGGGTTAGGGTTAGGGGACGGGGACGGTTTAGGGTCCAGGTGAGGGTACGACAACGCTTTAGGGGGAGCGTACGTGTGAGGGCGCGGGTTAGTGTCAGCGTACGGGTTAGGATTAGGGGACGGGTGAGGGTCAGGCTTCGGGGAAGGGTTAGGGTTAGGGTTCGGGCTAGGGTTAGGGTTAGGGGACGGGGACGGCTTAGGGTCCAGGTGAGGGTAGGACAACGCTTTAGGGGGAGCGTACGTGTGAGGGCGCGGGTTAGTGTCAGCGTACGGGTTAGGATTAGGGGACGGGTGAGGGTCAGGCTTGGGGAAGGGTTAGGGTTAGGGTTCGGGCTAGGGTTAGGGTTAGGGGACGGGGACGGTTTAGGGTCCAGGTGAGGGTACGACAACGCTTTAGGGGGAGCGTACGTGTGAGGGCGCGGGTTAGTGTCAGCGTACGGGTTAGGATTAGGGGACGGGTGAGGGTCAGGCTTCGGGGAAGGGTTAGGGTTAGGGTTCGGTCTAGGGTTAGGGTTAGGGGACGGGGAAGGTTTAGGGTCCAGGTGAGGGTACGACAACGCTTTAGGGGGAGCGTACGTGTGAGGGCGCGGGTTAGTGTCAGCGTACGGTTTAGGATTAGGGGACGGGTGAGGGTCAGGCTTGGGGAAGGGTTAGGGTTAGGGTTCGGGCTAGGGTTAGGGTTAGGGGACGGGGACGGTTTAGGGTCCAGGTGAGGGTACGACAACGCTTTAGGGGGAGCGTACGTGTGAGGGCGCGGGTTAGTGTCAGCGTACGGGTTAGGATTAGGGGACGGGTGAGGGTCAGGCTTCGGGGAAGTGTTAGGGTTAGGGTTCGGTCTAGGGTTAGGGTTAGGGGACGGGGAAGGTTTAGGGTCCAGGTGAGGGTACGACAACGCTTTAGGGGGAGCGTACGTGTGAGGGCGCGGGTTAGTGTCAGCGTAAGGGTTAGGATTAGGGGACGGGTGAGGGTCAGGCTTCGGGGAAGGGTTAGGGTTAGGGTTCGGGCTAGGGTTAGCGTTAGGGGACGGGGACGGTTTAGGGTCCAGGTGAGGGTACGACAACGCTTTAGGGGGAGCGTACGTGTGAGGGCGCGGGTTAGTGTCAGCGTACGGGTTAGGATTAGGGGACGGGTGAGGGTCAGGCTTCGGGGAAGGGTTAGGGTTAGGGTTCGGGCTAGGGTTAGGGTTAGGGGACGGGGACGGTTTAGGGTCCAGGTGAGGGTACGACAACGCTTTAGGGGGAGCGTACGTGTGAGGGCGCGGGTTAGTGTCAGCGTACGGGTTAGGATTAGGGGACGGGTGAGGGTCAGGCTTCGGGGAAGGGTTAGGGTTAGGGTTCGGGCTAGGGTTAGGGTTAGGGGACGGGGACGGTTTAGGGTCCAGGTGAGGGTAGGACAACGCTTTAGGGGGAGCGTACGTGTGAGGGCGCGGGTTAGTGTCAGCGTACGGGTTAGGATTTGGGGACGGGTGAGGGTCAGGCTTGGGGAAGGGTTAGGGTTAGGGTTCGGGCTAGGGTTAGGGTTAGGGGACGGGGACGGTTTAGGGTCCAGGTGAGGGTACGACAACGCTTTAGGGGGAGCGTACGTGAGAGGGCGTGGGTTAGTGTCAGCGTACGGGTTAGGATTAGGGGACGGGTGAGGGTCAGGCTTCGGGGAAGGGTTAGGGTTAGGGTTCGGGCTAGGTTTAGGGTTAGGGGACGGGGACGGTTTAGGGTCCAGGTGAGGGTACGACAACGCTTTAGGGGGAGCGTACGTGTGAGGGCGCGGGTTAGTGTCAGCGTACGGGTTAGGATTAGGGGACGGGTGAGGGTCAGGCTTCGGGGAAGGGTTAGGGTTAGGGTTCGGGCTAGGGTTAGGGTTAGGGGACGGGGACGGTTTAGGGTCCAGGTGAGGGTACGACAACGCTTTAGGGGGAGCGTACGTGTGAGGGCGCGGGTTAGTGTCAGCGTACGGGTTAGGATTAGGGGACGGGTGAGGGTCAGGCTTCGGGGAAGGGTTAGGGTTAGGGTTCGGGCTAGGGTTAGGGTTAGGGAACGGGACGGTTTAGGGTCCAGGTGAGGGTAGGACAACACTTTAGGGGGAGCGTACGTGTGAGGGCGCGGGTTAGTGTCAGCGTACGGGTTAGGATTAGGGGACGGGTGAGGGTCAGGGTTGGGGAAGGGTTAGGGTTAGGGTTCGGGCTAGGGTTAGGGTTAGGGGACGGGGACGGTTTAGGGTCCAGGTGAGGGTACAACAACGCTTTAGGGGGAGCGTACGTGTGAGGGCGCGGGTTAGTGTCAGCGTACGGGTTAGGATTAGGGGACGGGTGAGGGTCAGGCTTCGGGGAAGGGTTAGGGTTAGGGTTCGGTCTAGGGTTAGGGTTAGGGGACGGGGAAGGTTTAGGGTCCAGGTGAGGGTACGACAACGCTTTAGGGGGAGCGTACGTGTGAGGGCGCGGGTTAGTGTCAGCGTACGGGTTAGGATTAGGGGACGGGTGAGGGTCAGGCTTGGGGAAGGGTTAGGGTTAGGGTTCGGGCTAGGGTTAGGGTTAGGGGACGGGGACGGTTTAGGGTCCAGGTGAGGGTACGACAACGCTTTAGGGGGAGCGTACGTGTGAGGGCGCGGGTTAGTGTCAGCGTACGGGTTAGGATTAGGGGACGGGTGAGGGTCAGGCTTCGGGGAAGTGTTAGGGTTAGGGTTCGGTCTAGGGTTAGGGTTAGGGGACGGGGAAGGTTTAGGGTCCAGGTGAGGGTACGACAACGCTTTAGGGGGAGCGTACGTGTGAGGGCGCGGGTTAGTGTCAGCGTACGGGTTAGGATTAGGGGACGGGTGAGGGTCAGGCTTCGGGGAAGGGTTAGGGTTAGGGTTCGGGCTAGGGTTAGCGTTAGGGGACGGGGACGGTTTAGGGTCCAGGTGAGGGTACGACAACGCTTTAGGGGGAGCGTACGTGTGAGGGCGCGGGTTAGTGTCAGCGTACGGGTTAGGATTAGGGGACGGGTGAGGGTCAGGCTTCGGGGAAGGGTTAGGGTTAGGGTTCGGGCTAGGGTTAGGGTTAGGGGACGGGGACGGTTTAGGGTCCAGGTGAGGGTACGACAACGCTTTAGGGGGAGCGTACGTGTGAGGGCGCGGGTTAGTGTCAGCGTACGGGTTAGGATTAGGGGACGGGTGAGGGTCAGGCTTCGGGGAAGGGTTAGGGTTAGGGTTCGGGCTAGGGTTAGGGTTAGGGGACGGGGACGGTTTAGGGTCCAGGTGAGGGTACGACAACGCTTTAGGGGGAGCGTACGTGTGAGGGCGCGGGTTAGTGTCAGCGTACGGGTTAGGATTAGGGGACGGGTGAGGGTCAGGCTTGGGGAAGGGTTAGGGTTAGGGTTCGGGCTAGGGTTAGGGTTAGGGGACGGGGACGGTTTAGGGTCCAGGTGAGGGTACGACAACGCTTTAGGGGGAGCGTACGTGAGAGGGCGCGGGTTAGTGTCAGCGTACGGGTTAGGATTAGGGGACGGGTGAGGGTCAGGCTTCGGGGAAGGGTTAGGGTTAGGGTTCGGGCTAGGTTTAGGGTTAGGGGACGGGGACGGTTTAGGGTCCAGGTGAGGGTACGACAACGCTTTAGGGGGAGCGTACGTGTGAGGGCGCGGGTTAGTGTCAGCGTACGGGTTAGGATTAGGGGACGGGTGAGGGTCAGGCTTCGGGGAAGGGTTAGGGTTAGGGTTCGGGCTAGGGTTAGGGTTAGGGGACGGGGACGGTTTAGGGTCCAGGTGAGGGTACGACAACGCTTTAGGGGGAGCGTACGTGTGAGGGCGCGGGTTAGTGTCAGCGTACGGGTTAGGATTAGGGGACGGGTGAGGGTCAGGCTTGGGGAAGGGTTAGGGTTAGGGTTCGGGCTAGGGTTAGGGTTAGGGGACGGGGACGGTTTAGGGTCCAGGTGAGGGTACGACAACGCTTTAGGGGGAGCGTACGTGTGAGGGCGCGGGTTAGAGTCAGCGTACGGGTTAGGATTAGGGGACGGGTGAGGGTCAGGCTTCGGGGAAGTGTTAGGGTTAGGGTTCGGTCTAGGGTTAGGGTTAGGGGACGGGGAAGGTTTAGGGTCCAGGTGAGGGTACGACAACGCTTTAGGGGGAGCGTACGTGTGAGGGCGCGGGTTAGTGTCAGCGTACGGGTTAGGATTAGGGGACGGGTGAGGGTCAGGCTTCGGGGAAGGGTTAGGGTTAGGGTTCGGGCTAGGGTTAGCGTTAGGGGACGGGGACGGTTTAGGGTCCAGGTGAGGGTACGACAACGCTTTAGGGGGAGCGTACGTGTGAGGGCGCGGGTTAGTGTCAGCGTACGGGTTAGGATTAGGGGACGGGTGAGGGTCAGGCTTCGGGGAAGTGTTAGGGTTAGGGTTCGGGCTAGGGTTAGGGTTAGGGGACGGGGACGGTTTAGGGTCCAGGTGAGGGTACGACAACGCTTTAGGGGGAGCATACGTGTGAGGGCGCGGGTTAGTGTCAGCGTACGGGTTAGGATTAGGGGACGGGTGAGTGTCAGGCTTCGGGGAAGGGTTAGGGTTAGGGTTCGGGCTACGGTTAGGGTTAGGGGACGGGGACGGTTTAGGGTCCAGGTGAGGGTAGGACAACGCTTTAGGGGGAGCGTACGTGTGAGGGAGCGGGTTAGTGTCAGCGTACGGGTTAGGATTAGGGGACGGGTGAGGGTCAGGCTTGGGGAAGGGTTAGGGTTAGGGTTCGGGCTAGGGTTAGGGTTAGGGGACGGGGACGGTTTAGGGTCCAGGTGAGGGTACGACAACGCTTTAGGGGGAGCGTACGTGTGAGGGCGCGGGTTAGTGTCAGCGTACGGGTTAGGATTAGGGGACGGGTGAGGGTCAGGCTTCGGGGAAGGGTTAGGGTTAGGGTTCGGTCTAGGGTTAGGGTTAGGGGACGGGGAAGGTTTAGGGTCCAGGTGAGGGTACGACAACGCTTTAGGGGGAGCGTACGTGTGAGGGCGCGGGTTAGTGTCAGCGTACGGGTTAGGATTAGGGGACGGGTGAGGGTAAGGCTTCGGGGAAGGGTTAGGGTTAGTGTTCGGGCTAGGGTTAGCGTTAGGGGACGGGGACGGTTTAGGGTCCAGGTGAGGGTACGACAACGCTTTAGGGGGAGCGTACGTGTGAGGGCGCGGGTTAGTGTCAGCGTACGGGTTAGGATTAGGGGACGGGTGAGGGTCAGGCTTCGGGGAAGGGTAAGGGTTAGGGTTCGGGCTAGGGTTAGGGTTAGGGGACGGGGACGGTTTAGGGTCCAGGTGAGGGTACGACAACGCTTTACGGGGAGTGTACGTGTGAGGGCGCGGGTTAGTGTCAGCGTACGGGTTAGGATTAGGGGACGGGTGAGGGTCAGGCTTCGGGGAAGGGTTAGGGTTAGGGTTCGGGCTAGGTTTAGGGTTAGGGGACGGGGACGGTTTAGGGTCCAGGTGAGGGTACGACAACGCTTTAGGGGGAGCGTACGTGTGAGGGCACGGGTTAGTGTCAGCGTACGGGTTAGGATTAGGGGACGGGTGAGGGTCAGGCTTCGGGGAAGGGTTAGGGTTAGGGTTCGGGCTAGGGTTAGGGTTAGGGGACGGGGACGGTTTAGGGTCCAGGTGAGGGTACGACAACGCTTTAGGGGGAGCGTACGTGTGAGGGCGCGGGTTAGTGTCAGCGTACGGGTTAGGATTAGGGGACGGGTGAGGGTCAGGCTTCGGGGAAGGGTTAGGGTTAGGGTTCGGGCTAGGGTTAGGGTTAGGGGACGGGGACGGTTTAGGGTCCAGGTGAGGGTAGGACAACGCTTTAGGGGGAGCGTACGTGTGAGGGCGCGGGTTAGTGTCAGCGTACGGGTTAGGATTAGGGGACGGGTGAGGGTCAGGCTTGGGGAAGGGTTAGGGTTAGGGTTCGGGCTAGGGTTAGGGTTAGGGGACGGGGACGGTTTAGGGTCCAGGTGAGGGTACGACAACGCTTTAGGGGGAGCGTACGTGTGTGGGCGCGGGTTAGTGTCAGCGAACGGGTTAGGATTAGGGGACGGGTGAGGGTCAGGCTTCGGGGAAGGGTTAGGGTTAGGGTTCGGTCTAGGGTTAGGGTTAGGGGACGGGGAAGGTTTAGGGTCCAGGTGAGGGTACGACAACGCTTTAGGGGGAGCGTACGTGTGAGGGCGCGGGTTAGTGTCAGCGTACGGGTTAGGATTAGGGGACGGGTGAGGGTCAGGCTTCGGGGAAGGGTTAGGGTTAGGGTTCGGGCTAGGGTTAGGGTTAGGGGACGGGGACGGTATAGGGTCCAGGTGAGGGTACGACAACGCTTTAGGGGGAGCGTACGTGTGAGGGCGCGGGTTAGTGTCAGCGTACGGGTTAGGATTAGGGGACGGGTGAGGGTCAGGCTTCGGGGAAGGGTTAGGGTTAGGGTTCGGGCTAGGGTTAGGGTTAGGGGACGGGGACGGTTTAGGGTCCAGGTGAGGGTACGACAACGCTTTAGGGGGAGCGTACGTGTGAGGGCGCGGGTTAGTGTCAGCGTACGGGTTAGGATTAGGGGACGGGTGAGGGTCAGGCTTCGGGGAAGGGTTAGGGTTAGGGTTCGGGCTAGGGTTAGCGTTAGGGGACGGGGACGGTTTAGGGTCCAGGTGAGGGTACGACAACGCTTTAGGGGGAGCGTACGTGTGAGGGCGCGGGTTAGTGTCAGCGTACGGGTTAGGATTAGGGGACGGGTGAGGGTCAGGCTTCGGGGAAGGGTTAGGGTTAGGGTTCGGGCTAGGGTTAGGGTTAGGGGACGGGGACGGTTTAGGGTCCAGGTGAGGGTACGACAACGCTTTAGGGGGAGCGTACGTGTGAGGGCGCTGGTTAGTGTCAGCGTACGGGTTAGGATTAGGGGACAGGTGAGGGTCAGGCTTCGGGGAATGGTTAGTGTTAGGGTTCGGGATAGTGTTAGGGTTAGGGGACGGGGACGGTTTAGGGTCCAGGTGAGGGTACGACAACGCTTTAGGGGGAGCGTACGTGTGAGGGCGCGGGTTAGTGTCAGCGTACGGGTTAGGATTAGGGGACGGGTGAGGGTCAGGCTTCGGGGAAGGGTTAGGGTTAGGGTTCGGGCTAGGGTTAGGGTTAGGGGACGGGGACGGTTTAGGGTCCAGGTGAGGGTACGACAACGCTTTAGGGGGAGCGTACGTGTGAGGGCGCGGGTTAGTGTCAGCGTACGGGTTAGGATTAGGGGACGGGTGAGGGTCAGGCTTCGGGGAAGGGTTAGGGTTAGGGTTCGGGCTAGGGTTAGGGTTAGGGGACGGGGACGGTTTAGGGTCCAGGTGAGGGTAGGACAACACTTTAGGGGGAGCGTACGTGTGAGGGCGCGGGTTAGTGTCAGCGTACGGGTTAGGATTAGGGGACGGGTGAGGGTCAGGCTTGGGGAAGGGTTAGGGTTAGGGTTCGGGCTAGGGTTAGGGTTAGGGGACGGGGACGGTTTAGGGTCCAGGTGAGGGTACGACAACGCTTTAGGGGGAGCGTACGTGTGAGGGCGCGGGTTAGTGTCAGCGTACGGTTTAGGATTAGGGGACGGGTGAGGGTCAGGCTTCGGGGAAGGGTTAGGGTTAGGGTTCGGGCTAGGGTTAGGGTTAGGGGACGGGGAAGGTTTAGGGTCCAGGTGAGGGTACGACAACGCTTTTGGGGAGCGTACGTGTGAGGGCGCGGGTTAGTGTCAGCGTACGGGTTAGGATTAGGGGACGGGTGAGGGTCAGGCTTCGGGGAAGGGTTAGGGTTAGGGTTCGGGCTAGGGTTAGGGTTAGGGGACGGGGACGGTTTAGGGTCCAGGTGAGGGTACGACAACGCTTTAGGGGGAGCGTACGTGTGAGGGAGCGGGTTAGTGTCAGCGTACGGGTTAGGATTAGGGGACGGGTGAGGGTCAGGCTTCGGGGAAGGGTTAGGGTTAGGGTTCGGGCTAGGGTTAGGGTTAGGGGACGGGGAAGGTTTAGGGTCCAGGTGAGGGTACGACAACGCTTTAGGGGGAGCGTACGTGTGAGGGGGCGGGTTAGTGTCAGCGTACGGGTTAGGATTAGGGGACGGGTGAGGGTCAGGCTTCGGGGAAGGGTTAGGGTTAGGGTTCGGGCTAGGGTTAGCGTTAGGGGACGGGGACGGTTTAGGGTCCAGGTGAGGGTACGACAACGCTTTAGGGGGAGCGTACGTGTGAGGGCGCGGGTTAGTGTCAGCGTACGGGTTAGGATTAGGGGACGGGTGAGGGTCAGGCTTCTGGGAAGGGTTAGGGTTAGGGTTCGGGCTAGGGTTAGGGTTAGGGGACGGGGACGGTTTAGGGTCCAGGTGAGGGTAGGACAACGCTTTAGGGGGAGCGTACGTGTGAGGGCGCGGGTTAGTGTCAGTGTACGGGTTAGGATTAGGGGACGGGTGAGGGTCAGGCTTGGGGAAGTGTTAGGGTTAGGGTTCGGGCTAGGGTTAGGGTTAGGGGACGGGGACGGTTTAGGCTCCAGGTGAGGGTACGACAACGCTTTAGGGGGAGCGTACGTGTGAGGGCGCGGGTTAGTGTCAGCGTACGGGTTAGGATTAGGGGACGGGTGAGGGTCAGGCTTCGGGGAAGGGTTAGGGTTAGGGTTCGGGCTAGGGTTAGGGTTAGGGGACGGGGACGGTTTAGGGTCCAGGTGAGGGTACGACAACGCTTTAGGGGGAGCGTACGTGTGAGGGCGCGGGTTAGTGTCAGCGTACGGGTTAGGATTAGGGGACGGGTGAGGGTCAGGCTTCGGGGAAGGGTTAGGGTTAGGGTTCGGGCTAGGGTTAGGGTTAGGGGACGGGGACGGTTTAGGGTCCAGGTGAGGGTACGACAACGCTTTAGGGGGAGCGTACGTGTGAGGGCGCGGGTTAGTGTCAGCGTACGGGTTAGGATTAGGGGACGGGTGAGGGTCAGGCTTCGGGGAAGGGTTAGGGTTAGGGTTCGGGCTACGGTTAGGGTTAGGGGACGGGGACGGTTTAGGGTCCAGGTGAGGGTAGGACAAAGCTTTAGGGGGAGCGTACGTGTGAGGGCGCGGGTTAGTGTCAGCGTACGGGTTAGGATTAGGGGACGGGTGAGGGTCAGGCTTGGGGAAGGGTTAGGGTTAGGGTTCGGGCTAGGGTTAGGGTTAGGGGACGGGGACGGTTTAGGGTCCAGGTGAGGGTACGACAACGCTCTAGGGGGAGCGTACGTGTGAGGGCGCGGGTTAGTGTCAGCGTACGGGTTAGGATTAGGGGACGGGTGAGGGTCAGGCTTCGGGGAAGTGTTAGGGTTAGGGTTCGGGCTAGGGTTAGGGTTAGGGGACGGGGACGGTTTAGGGTCCAGGTGAGGGTAGGACAACGCTTTAGGGGGAGCGTACGTGTGAGGGCGCGGGTTAGTGTCAGCGTACGGGTTAGGATTAGGGGACGGGTGAGGGTCAGGCTTGGGGAAGGGTTAGGGTTAGGGTTCGGGCTAGGGTTAGGGTTAGGGGACGGGGACGGTTTAGGGTCCAGGTGAGGGTACGACAACGCTTTAGGGGGAGCGTACGTGTGAGGGCGCGGGTTAGTGTCAGCGTACGGGTTAGGATTAGGGGACGGGTGAGGGTCAGGCTTCGGGGAAGGGTTAGGGTTAGGGTTCGGTCTAGGGTTAGGGTTAGGGGACGGGGAAGGTTTAGGGTCCAGGGGAGGGTACGACAACGCTTTAGGGGGAGTGTACGTGTGAGGGCGCGGGTTAGTGTCAGCGTACGGGTTAGGATTAGGGGACGGGTGAGGGTCAGGCTTCGGGGAAGGGTTAGGGTTAGGGTTCGGGCTAGGGTTAGCGTTAGGGGACGGGGACGGTTTAGGGTCCAGGTGAGGGTACGACAACGCTTTAGGGGGAGCGTACGTGTGAGGGCGCGGGTTAGTGTCAGCGTACGGGTTAGGATTAGGGGACGGGTGAGGGTCAGGCTTCGGGGAAGGGTAAGGGTTAGGGTTCGGGCTAGGGTTAGGGTTAGGGGACGGGGACGGTTTAGGGTCCAGGTGAGGGTACGACAACGCTTTACGGGGAGCGTACGTGTGAGGGCGCGGGTTAGTGTCAGCGTACGGGTTAGGATTAGGGGACGGGTGAGGGTCAGGCTTCGGGGAAGGGTTAGGGTTAGGGTTCGGGCTAGGTTTAGGGTTAGGGGACGGGGACGGTTTAGGGTCCAGGTGAGGGTACGACAACGCTTTAGGGGGAGCGTACGTGTGAGGGCACGGGTTAGTGTCAGCGTACGGGTTAGGATTAGGGGACGGGTGAGGGTCAGGCTTCGGGGAAGGGTTAGGGTTAGGGTTCGGGCTAGGGTTAGGGTTACGGGACGGGGACGGTTTAGGGTCCAGGTGAGGGTACGACAACGCTTTAGGGGGAGCGTACGTGTGAGGGCGCGGGTTAGTGTCAGCGTACGGGTTAGGATTAGGGGACGGGTGAGGGTCAGGCTTCGGGGAAGGGTTAGGGTTAGGGTTCGGGCTAGGGTTAGGGTTAGGGGACGGGGACGGTTTAGGGTCCAGGTGTGGGTAGGACAACGCTTTAGGGGGAGCGTACGTGTGAGGGCGCGGGTTAGTGTCAGCGTACGGGTTAGGATTAGGGGACGGGTGAGGGTCAGGCTTGGGGAAGAGTTAGGGTTAGGGTTCGGGCTAGGGTTAGGGTTAGGGGACGGGGACGGTTTAGGGTCCAGGTGAGGGTACGACAACGCTTTAGGGGGAGCGTACGTGTGTGGGCGCGGGTTAGTGTCAGCGAACGGGTTAGGATTAGGGGACGGGTGAGGGTCAGGCTTCGGGGAAGGGTTAGGGTTAGGGTTCGGTCTAGGGTTAGGGTTAGGGGACGGGGAAGGTTTAGGGTCCAGGTGAGGGTACGACAACGCTTTAGGGGGAGCGTACGTGTGAGGGCGCGGGTTAGTGTCAGCGTACGGGTTAGGATTAGGGGAAGGGTGAGGGTCAGGCTTCGGGGAAGGGTTAGGGTTAGGGTTCGGGCTAGGGTTAGGGTTAGGGGACGGGGACGGTATAGGGTCCAGGTGAGGGTACGACAACGCTTTAGGGGGAGCGTACGTGTGAGGGCGCGGGTTAGTGTCAGCGTACGGGTTAGGATTAGGGGACGGGTGAGGGTCAGGCTTCGGGGAAGGGTTAGGGTTAGGGTTCGGGCTAGGGTTAGGGTTAGGGGACGGGGACGGTTTAGGGTCCAGGTGAGGGTACGACAACGCTTTAGGGGGAGCGTACGTGTGAGGGCGCGGGTTAGTGTCAGCGTACGGGTTAGGATTAGGGGACGGGTGAGGGTCAGGCTTCGGGGAAGGGTTAGGGTTAGGGTTCGGGCTAGGGTTAGCGTTAGGGGACGGGGACGGTTTAGGGTCCAGGTGAGGGTACGACAACGCTTTAGGGGGAGCGTACGTGTGAGGGCGCGGGTTAGTGTCAGCGTACGGGTTAGGATTAGGGGACGGGTGAGGGTCAGGCTTCGGGGAAGGGTTAGGGTTAGGGTTCGGGCTAGGGTTAGGGTTAGGGGACGGGGACGGTTTAGGGTCCAGGTGAGGGTACGACAACGCTTTAGGGGGAGCGTACGTGTGAGGGCGCTGGTTAGTGTCAGCGTACGGGTTAGGATTAGGGGACAGGTGAGGGTCAGGCTTCGGGGAATGGTTAGGGTTAGGGTTCGGGATAGGGTTAGGGTTAGGGGACGGGGACGGTTTAGGGTCCAGGTGAGGGTACGACAACGCTTTAGGGGGAGCGTACGTGTGAGGGCGCGGGTTAGTGTCAGCGTACGGGTTAGGATTAGGGGACGGGTGAGGGTCAGGCTTCGGGGAAGGGTTAGGGTTAGGGTTCGGGCTAGGGTTAGGGTTAGGGGACGGGGACGGTTTAGGGTCCAGGTGAGGGTACGACAACGCTTTAGGGGGAGCGTACGTGTGAGGGCGCGGGTTAGTGTCAGCGTACGGGTTAGGATTAGGGGACGGGTGAGGGTCAGGCTTCGGGGAAGGGTTAGGGTTAGGGTTCGGGCTAGGGTTAGGGTTAGGGGACGGGGACGGTTTAGGGTCCAGGTGAGGGTAGGACAACACTTTAGGGGGAGCGTACGTGTGAGGGCGCGGGTTAGTGTCAGCGTACGGGTTAGGATTAGGGGACGGGTGAGGGTCAGGCTTGGGGAAGGGTTAGGGTTAGGGTTCGGGCTAGGGTTAGGGTTAGGGGACGGGGACGGTTTAGGGTCCAGGTGAGGGTACGACAACACTTTAGGGGGAGCGTACGTGTGAGGGCGCGGGTTAGTGTCAGCGTACGGTTTAGGATTAGGGGACGGGTGAGGGTCAGGCTTCGGGGAAGGGTTAGGGTTAGGGTTCGGGCTAGGGTTAGGGTTAGGGGACGGGGAAGGTTTAGGGTCCAGGTGAGGGTACGACAACGCTTTTGGGGAGCGTACGTGTGAGGGCGCGGGTTAGTGTCAGCGTACGGGTTAGGATTAGGGGACGGGTGAGGGTCAGGCTTCGGGGAAGGGTTAGGGTTAGGGTTCGGGCTAGGGTTAGGGTTAGGGGACGGGGACGGTTTAGGGTCCAGGTGAGGGTACGACAACGCTTTAGGGGGAGCGTACGTGTGAGGGCGCGGGTTAGTGTCAGCGTACGGGTTAGGATTAGGGGACGGGTGAGGGTCAGGCTTCGGGGAAGGGTTAGGGTTAGGGTTCGGGCTAGGGTTAGGGTTAGGGGACGGGGAAGGTTTAGGGTCCAGGTGAGGGTACGACAACGCTTTAGGGGGAGCGTACGTGTGAGGGGGCGGGTTAGTGTCAGCGTACGGGTTAGGATTAGGGGACGGGTGAGGGTCAGGCTTCGGGGAAGGTTTAGGGTTAGGGTTCGGGCTAGGGTTAGCGTTAGGGGACGGGGACGGTTTAGGGTCCAGGTGAGGGTACGACAACGCTTTAGGGGGAGCGTACGTGTGAGGGCGCGGGTTAGTGTCAGCGTACGGGTTAGGATTAGGGGACGGGTGAGGGTCAGGCTTCTGGGAAGGGTTAGGGTTAGGGTTCGGGCTAGGGTTAGGGTTAGGGGACGGGGACGGTTTAGGGTCCAGGTGAGGGTAGGACAACGCTTTAGGGGGAGCGTACGTGTGAGGGCGCGGGTTAGTGTCAGTGTACGGGTTAGGATTAGGGGACGGGTGAGGGTCAGGCTTGGGGAAGTGTTAGGGTTAGGGTTCGGGCTAGGGTTAGGGTTAGGGGACGGGGACGGTTTAGGCTCCAGGTGAGGGTACGACAACGCTTTAGGGGGAGCGTACGTGTGAGGGCGCGGGTTAGTGTCAGCGTACGGGTTAGGATTAGGGGACGGGTGAGGGTCAGGCTTCGGGGAAGTGTTAGGGTTAGGGTTCAGGCTAGGGTTAGGGTTAGGGGACGGGGACGGTTTAGGGTCCAGGTGAGGGTAGGACAACGCTTTAGGGGGAGCGTACGTGTGAGGGCGCGGGTTAGTGTCAGCGTACGGGTTAGGATTAGGGGACGGGTGAGGGTCAGGCTTGGGGAAGGGTTAGGGTTAGGGTTCGGGCTAGGGTTAGGGTTAGGGGACGGGGACGGTTTAGGGTCCAGGTGAGGGTACGACAACACTTTAGGGGGAGCGTACGTGTGTGGGCGCGGGTTAGTGTCAGCGAACGGGTTAGGATTAGGGGACGGGTGAGGGTCAGGCTTCGGGGAAGGGTTAGGGTTAGGGTTCGGTCTAGGGTTAGGGTTAGGGGACGGGGAAGGTTTAGGGTCCAGGTGAGGGTACGACAACGCTTTAGGGGGAGCGTACGTGTGAGGGCGCGGGTTAGTGTCAGCGTACGGGTTAGGATTAGGGGACGGGTGAGGGTCAGGCTTCGGGGAAGGGTTAGGGTTAGGGTTCGGGCTAGGGTTAGGGTTAGGGGACGGGGACGGTTTAGGGTCCAGGTGAGGGTTCGACAACGCTTTAGGGGGAGCGTACGTGTGAGGGCGCGGGTTAGTGTCAGCGTACGGGTTAGGATTAGGGGACGGGTGAGGGTCAGGCTTCGGGGAAGTGTTAGGGTTAGGGTTCGGGCTAGGGTTAGGGTTAGGGGACGGGGACGGTTTAGGGTCCAGGTGAGGGTACGACAACGCTTTAGGGGGAGCGTACGTGTGAGGGCGCGGGTTAGTGTGAGCGTACGGGTTAGGATTAGGGGACGGGTGAGGGTCAGGCTTCGGGGAAGGGTTAGGGTTAGGGTTCGGGCTAGGGTTAGCGTTAGGGGACGGGGACGGTTTAATGTCCAGGTGAGGGTACGACAACGCTTTAGGGGGAGCGTACGTGTGAGGGCGCGGGTTAGTGTCAGCGTACGGGTTAGGATTAGGGGACGGGTGAGGGTCAGGCTTCGGGGAAGGGTTAGGGTTAGGGTTCGGGCTAGGGTTAGGGTTAGGGGACGGGGACGGTTTAGGGTCCAGGTGAGGGTAGGACAACGCTTTAGGGGGAGCGTACGTGTGAGGGCGCGGGTTAGTGTCAGTGTACGGGTTAGGATTAGGGGACGGGTGAGGGTCAGGCTTGGGGAAGTGTTAGGGTTAGGGTTCGGGCTAGGGTTAGGGTTAGGGGACGGGGACGGTTTAGGGTCCAGGTGAGGGTACGACAACGCTTTAGGGGGAGGGTACGTGTGAGGGCGCGGGTTAGTGTCAGCGTACGGGTTAGGATTAGGGGACGGGTGACCGTCAGGCTTCGGGGAAGGGTTAGGGTTAGGGTTCGGGCTAGGGTTAGGGTTAGGGGACGGGGAAGGTTTAGGGTCCAGGTGAGGGTACGACAATGCTTTAGGGGGAGCGTACGTGTGAGGGCGTGGGTTAGTGTCAGCGTACGGGTTAGGATTAGGGGACGGGTGAGGGTCAGGCTTGGGGAAGGGTTAGGGTTAGGGTTCGGGCTAGGGTTAGGGTTAGGGGACGGGGACGGTTTAGGGTCCAGGTGAGGGTACGACAACGCTTTAGGGGGAGCGTACGTGTGAGGGCGCGGGTTAGTGTCAGCGTACGGGTTAGGATTAGGGGACGGGTGAGGGTCAGGCTTCGGGGAAGTGTTAGGGTTAGGGTTCGGTCTAGGGTTAGGGTTAGGGGACGGGGAAGGTTTAGGGTCCAGGTGAGGGTACGACAACGCTTTAGGGGGAGCGTACGTGTGAGGGCGCGGGTTAGTGTCAGCGTACGGGTTAGGATTAGGGGACGGGTGAGGGTCAGGCTTCGGGGAAGGGTTAGGGTTAGGGTTCGGGCTAGGGTTAGCGTTAGGGGACGGGGACGGTTTAGGGTCCAGGTGAGGGTACGACAACGCTTTAGGGGGAGCGTACGTGTGAGGGCGCGGGTTAGTGTCAGCGTACGGGTTAGGATTAGGGGACGGGTGAGGGTCAGGCTTGGGGAAGGGTTAGGGTTAGGGTTCGGGCTAGGGTTAGGGTTAGGGGACGGGGACGGTTTAGGGTCCAGGTGAGGGTACGACAACGCTTTAGGGGGAGCGTACGTGAGAGGGCGCGGGTTAGTGTCAGCGTACGGGTTAGGATTAGGGGACGGGTGAGGGTCAGGCTTCGGGGAAGGGTTAGGGTTAGGGTTCAGGCTAGGTTTAGGGTTAGGGGACGGGGACGGTTTAGGGTCCAGGTGAGGGTACGACAACGCTTTAGGGGGAGCGTACGTGTGAGGGCGCGGGTTAGTGTCAGCGTACGGATTAGGATTAGGGGACGGGTGAGGGTCAGGCTTCGGGGAAGGGTTAGGGTTAGGGTTCGGGCTAGGGTTAGGGTTAGGGGACGGGGACGGTTTAGGGTCCAGGTGAGGGTACGACAACGCTTTAGGGGGAGCGTACGTGTGAGGGCGCGGGTTAGTGTCAGCGTACGGGTTAGGATTAGGGGACGGGTGAGGGTCAGGCTTGGGGAAGGGTTAGGGTTAGGGTTCGGGCTAGGGTTAGGGTTAGGGGACGGGGACGGTTTAGGGTCCAGGTGAGGGTACGACAACGCTTTAGGGGGAGCGTACGTGTGAGGGCGCGGGTTAGAGTCAGCGTACGGGTTAGGATTAGGGGACGGGTGAGGGTCAGGCTTCGGGGAAGTGTTAGGGTTAGGGTTCGGTCTAGGGTTAGGGTTAGGGGACGGGGAAGGTTTAGGGTCCAGGTGAGGGTACGACAACGCTTTAGGGGGAGCGTACGTGTGAGGGCGCGGGTTAGTGTCAGCGTACGGGTTAGGATTAGGGGACGGGTGAGGGTCAGGCTTCGGGGAAGGGTTAGGGTTAGGGTTCGGGCTAGGGTTAGCGTTAGGGGACGGGGACGGTTTAGGGTCCAGGTGAGGGTACGACAACGCTTTAGGGGGAGCGTACGTGTGAGGGCGCGGGTTAGTGTCAGCGTACGGGTTAGGATTAGGGGACGGGTGAGGGTCAGGCTTCGGGGAAGTGTTAGGGTTAGGGTTCGGGCTAGGGTTAGGGTTAGGGGACAGGGACGGTTTAGGGTCCAGGTGAGGGTACGACAACGCTTTAGGGGGAGCATACGTGTGAGGGCGCGGGTTAGTGTCAGCGTACGGGTTAGGATTAGGGGACGGGTGAGTGTCAGGCTTCGGGGAAGGGTTAGGGTTAGGGTTCGGGCTACGGTTAGGGTTAGGGGACGGGGACGGTTTAGGGTCCAGGTGAGGGTAGGACAACGCTTTAGGGGGAGCGTACGTGTGAGGGAGCGGGTTAGTGTCAGCGTACCTGTTAGGATTAGGGGACGGGTGAGGGTCAGGCTTGGGGAAGGGTTAGGGTTAGGGTTCGGGCTAGGGTTAGGGTTAGGGGACGGGGACGGTTTAGGGTCCAGGTGAGGGTACGACAACGCTTTAGGGGGAGCGTACGTGTGAGGGCGCGGGTTAGTGTCAGCGTACGGGTTAGGATTAGGGGACGGGTGAGGGTCAGGCTTCGGGGAAGGGTTAGGGTTAGGGTTCGGTCTAGGGTTAGGGTTAGGGGACGGGGAAGGTTTAGGGTCCAGGTGAGGGTACGACAACGCTTTAGGGGGAGCGTACGTGTGAGGGCGCGGGTTAGTGTCAGCGTACGGGTTAGGATTAGGGGACGGGTGAGGGTCAGGCTTCGGGGAAGGGTTAGGGTTAGGGTTCGGGCTAGGGTTAGCGTTAGGGGACGGGGACGGTTTAGGGTCCAGGTGAGGGTACGACAACGCTTTAGGGGGAGCGTACGTGTGAGGGCGCGGGTTAGTGTCAGCGTACGGGTTAGGATTAGGGGACGGGTGAGGGTCAGGCTTCGGGGAAGGGTAAGGGTTAGGGTTCGGGCTAGGGTTAGGGTTAGGGGACGGGGACGGTTTAGGGTCCAGGTGAGGGTACGACAACGCTTTACGGGGAGCGTACGTGTGAGGGCGCGGGTTAGTGTCAGCGTACGGGTTAGGATTAGGGGACGGGTGAGGGTCAGGCTTCGGGGAAGGGTTAGGGTTAGGGTTCGGGCTAGGTTTAGGGTTAGGGGACGGGGACGGTTTAGGGTCCAGGTGAGGGTACGACAACGCTTTAGGGGGAGCGTACGTGTGAGGGCACGGGTTAGTGTCAGCGTACGGGTTAGGATTAGGGGACGGGTGAGGGTCAGGCTTCGGGGAAGGGTTAGGGTTAGGGTTCGGGCTAGGGTTAGGGTTAGGGGACGGGGACGGTTTAGGGTCCAGGTGAGGGTACGACAACGCTTTAGGGGGAGCGTACGTGTGAGGGCGCGGGTTAGTGTCAGCGTACGGGTTAGGATTAGGGGACGGGTGAGGGTCAGGCTTCGGGGAAGGGTTAGGGTTAGGGTTCGGGCTAGGGTTAGGGTTAGGGGACGGGGACGGTTTAGGGTCCAGGTGAGGGTAGGACAACGCTTTAGGGGGAGCGTACGTGTGAGGGCGCGGGTTAGTGTCAGCGTACGGGTTAGGATTAGGGGACGGGTGAGGGTCAGGCTTCGGGGAAGGGTTAGGGTTAGGGTTCGGGCTAGGGTTAGGGTTAGGGGACGGGGACGGTATAGGGTCCAGGTGAGGGTACGACAACGCTTTAGGGGGAGCGTACGTGTGAGGGCGCGGGTTAGTGTCAGCGTACGGGTTAGGATTAGGGGACGGGTGAGGGTCAGGCTTCGGGGAAGGGTTAGGGTTAGGGTTCGGGCTAGGGTTAGGGTTAGGGGACGGGGACGGTTTAGGGTCCAGGTGAGGGTACGACAACGCTTTAGGGGGAGCGTACGTGTGAGGGCGCGGGTTAGTGTCAGCGTACGGGTTAGGATTAGGGGACGGGTGAGGGTCAGGCTTCGGGGAAGGGTTAGGGTTAGGGTTCGGGCTAGGGTTAGCGTTAGGGGACGGGGACGGTTTAGGGTCCAGGTGAGGGTACGACAACGCTTTAGGGGGAGCGTACGTGTGAGGGCGCGGGTTAGTGTCAGCGTACGGGTTAGGATTAGGGGACGGGTGAGGGTCAGGCTTCGGGGAAGGGTTAGGGTTAGGGTTCGGGCTAGGGTTAGGGTTAGGGGACGGGGACGGTTTAGGGTCCAGGTGAGGGTACGACAACGCTTTAGGGGGAGCGTACGTGTGAGGGCGCTGGTTAGTGTCAGCGTACGGGTTAGGATTAGGGGACAGGTGAGGGTCAGGCTTCGGGGAATGGTTAGGGTTAGGGTTCGGGATAGGGTTAGGGTTAGGGGACGGGGACGGTTTAGGGTCCAGGTGAGGGTACGACAACGCTTTAGGGGGAGCGTACGTGTGAGGGCGCGGGTTAGTGTCAGCGTACGGGTTAGGATTAGGGGACGGGTGAGGGTCAGGCTTCGGGGAAGGGTTAGGGTTAGGGTTCGGGCTAGGGTTAGGGTTAGGGGACGGGGACGGTTTAGGGTCCAGGTGAGGGTACGACAACGCTTTAGGGGGAGCGTACGTGTGAGGGCGCGGGTTAGTGTCAGCGTACGGGTTAGGATTAGGGGACGGGTGAGGGTCAGGCTTCGGGGAAGGGTTAGGGTTAGGGTTCGGGCTAGGGTTAGGGTTAGGGGACGGGGACGGTTTAGGGTCCAGGTGAGGGTAGGACAACACTTTAGGGGGAGCGTACGTGTGAGGGCGCGGGTTAGTGTCAGCGTACGGGTTAGGATTAGGGGACGGGTGAGGGTCAGGCTTGGGGAAGGGTTAGGGTTAGGGTTCGGGCTAGGGTTAGGGTTAGGGGACGGGGACGGTTTAGGGTCCAGGTGAGGGTACGACAACGCTTTAGGGGGAGCGTACGTGTGAGGGCGCGGGTTAGTGTCAGCGTACGGTTTAGGATTAGGGGACGGGTGAGGGTCAGGCTTCGGGGAAGGGTTAGGGTTAGGGTTCGGGCTAGGGTTAGGGTTAGGGGACGGGGAAGGTTTAGGGTCCAGGTGAGGGTACGACAACGCTTTTGGGGAGCGTACGTGTGAGGGCGCGGGTTAGTGTCAGCGTACGGGTTAGGATTAGGGGACGGGTGAGGGTCAGGCTTCGGGGAAGGGTTAGGGTTAGGGTTCGGGCTAGGGTTAGGGTTAGGGGACGGGGACGGTTTAGGGTCCAGGTGAGGGTACGACAACGCTTTAGGGGGAGCGTACGTGTGAGGGCGCGGGTTAGTGTCAGCGTACGGGTTAGGATTAGGGGACGGGTGAGGGTCAGGCTTCGGGGAAGGGTTAGGGTTAGGGTTCGGGCTAGGGTTAGGGTTAGGGGACGGGGAAGGTTTAGGGTCCAGGTGAGGGTACGACAACGCTTTAGGGGGAGCGTACGTGTGAGGGGGCGGGTTAGTGTCAGTGTACGGGTTAGGATTAGGGGACGGGTGAGGGTCAGGCTTCGGGGAAGGGTTAGGGTTAGGGTTCGGGCTAGGGTTAGCGTTAGGGGACGGGGACGGTTTAGGGTCCAGGTGAGGGTACGACAACGCTTTAGGGGGAGCGTACGTGTGAGGGCGCGGGTTAGTGTCAGCGTACGGGTTAGGATTAGGGGACGGGTGAGGGTCAGGCTTCTGGGAAGGGTTAGGGTTAGGGTTCGGGCTAGGGTTAGGGTTAGGGGACGGGGACGGTTTAGGGTCCAGGTGAGGGTACGACAACGCTTTAGGGGGAGCGTACGTGTGAGGGCGCGGGTTAGTGTCAGCGTACGGGTTAGGATTAGGGGACGGGTGAGGGTCAGGCTTCGGGGAAGGGTTAGGGTTAGGGTTCGGGCTAGGGTTAGGGTTAGGGGACGGGGACGGTTTAGGGTCCAGGTGAGGGTAGGACAACACTTTAGGGGGAGCGTACGTGTGAGGGCGCGGGTTAGTGTCAGCGTACGGGTTAGGATTAGGGGACGGGTGAGGGTCAGGCTTGGGGAAGGGTTAGGGTTAGGGTTCGGGCTAGGGTTAGGGTTAGGGGACGGGGACGGTTTAGGGTCCAGGTGAGGGTACGACAACGCTTTAGGGGGAGCGTACGTGTGAGGGCGCGGGTTAGTGTCAGCGTACGGTTTAGGATTAGGGGACGGGTGAGGGTCAGGCTTCGGGGAAGGGTTAGGGTTAGGGTTCGGGCTAGGGTTAGGGTTAGGGGACGGGGAAGGTTTAGGGTCCAGGTGAGGGTACGACAACGCTTTTGGGGAGCGTACGTGTGAGGGCGCGGGTTAGTGTCAGCGTACGGGTTAGGATTAGGGGACGGGTGAGGGTCAGGCTTCGGGGAAGGGTTAGGGTTAGGGTTCGGGCTAGGGTTAGGGTTAGGGGACGGGGACGGTTTAGGGTCCAGGTGAGGGTACGACAACGCTTTAGGGGGAGCGTACGTGTGAGGGCGCGGGTTAGTGTCAGCGTACGGGTTAGGATTAGGGGACGGGTGAGGGTCAGGCTTCGGGGAAGGGTTAGGGTTAGGGTTCGGGCTAGGGTTAGGGTTAGGGGACGGGGAAGGTTTAGGGTCCAGGTGAGGGTACGACAACGCTTTAGGGGGAGCGTACGTGTGAGGGGGCGGGTTAGTGTCAGTGTACGGGTTAGGATTAGGGGACGGGTGAGGGTCAGGCTTCGGGGAAGGGTTAGGGTTAGGGTTCGGGCTAGGGTTAGCGTTAGGGGACGGGGACGGTTTAGGGTCCAGGTGAGGGTACGACAACGCTTTAGGGGGAGCGTACGTGTGAGGGCGCGGGTTAGTGTCAGCGTACGGGTTAGGATTAGGGGACGGGTGAGGGTCAGGCTTCTGGGAAGGGTTAGGGTTAGGGTTCGGGCTAGGGTTAGGGTTAGGGGACGGGGACGGTTTAGGGTCCAGGTGAGGGTAGGACAACGCTTTAGGGGGAGCGTACGTGTGAGGGCGCGGGTTAGTGTCAGTGTACGGGTTAGGATTAGGGGACGGGTGAGGGTCAGGCTTGGGGAAGTGTTAGGGTTAGGGTTCGGACTAGGGTTAGGGTTAGGGGACGGGGACGGTTTAGGCTCCAGGTGAGGGTACGACAACGCTTTAGGGGGAGCGTACGTGTGAGGGCGCGGGTTAGTGTCAGCGTACGGGTTAGGATTAGGGGACGGGTGAGGGTCAGGCTTCGGGGAAGGGTTAGGGTTAGGGTTCGGGCTAGGGTTAGGGTTAGGGGACGGGGACGGTTTAGGGTCCAGGTGAGGGTACGACAACGCTTTAGGGGGAGCGTACGTGTGAGGGCGCGGGTTAGTGTCAGCGTACGGGTTAGGATTAGGGGACGGGTGAGGGTCAGGCTTCGGGGAAGGGTTAGGGTTAGGGTTCGGTCTAGGGTTAGGGTTAGGGGACGGGGAAGGTTTAGGGTCCAGGTGAGGGTACGACAACGCTTTAGGGGGAGCGTACGTGTGAGGGCGCGGGTTAGTGTCAGCGTACGGGTTAGGATTAGGGGACGGGTGAGGGTAAGGCTTCGGGGAAGGGTTAGGGTTAGTGTTCGGGCTAGGGTTAGCGTTAGGGGACGGGGACGGTTTAGGGTCCAGGTGAGGGTACGACAACGCTTTAGGGGGAGCGTACGTGTGAGGGCGCGGGTTAGTGTCAGCGTACGGGTTAGGATTAGGGGACGGGTGAGGGTCAGGCTTCGGGGAAGGGTAAGGGTTAGGGTTCGGGCTAGGGTTAGGGTTAGGGGACGGGGACGGTTTAGGGTCCAGGTGAGGGTACGACAACGCTTTACGGGGAGCGTACGTGTGAGGGCGCGGGTTAGTGTCAGCGTACGGGTTAGGATTAGGGGACGGGTGAGGGTCAGGCTTCGGGGAAGGGTTAGGGTTAGGGTTCGGGCTAGGTTTAGGGTTAGGGGACGGGGACGGTTTAGGGTCCAGGTGAGGGTACGACAACGCTTTAGGGGGAGCGTACGTGTGAGGGCACGGGTTAGTGTCAGCGTACGGGTTAGGATTAGGGGACGGGTGAGGGTCAGGCTTCGGGGAAGGGTTAGGGTTAGGGTTCGGGCTAGGGTTAGGGTTAGGGGACGGGGACGGTTTAGGGTCCAGGTGAGGGTACGACAACGCTTTAGGGGGAGCGTACGTGTGAGGGCGCGGGTTAGTGTCAGCGTACGGGTTAGGATTAGGGGACGGGTGAGGGTCAGGCTTCGGGGAAGGGTTAGGGTTAGGGTTCGGGCTAGGGTTAGGGTTAGGGGACGGGGACGGTTTAGGGTCCAGGTGAGGGTAGGACAACGCTTTAGGGGGAGCGTACGTGTGAGGGCGCAGGTTAGTGTCAGCGTACGGGTTAGGATTAGGGGACGGGTGAGGGTCAGGCTTGGGGAAGGGTTAGGGTTAGGGTTCGGGCTAGGGTTAGGGTTAGGGGACGGGGACGGTTTAGGGTCCAGGTGAGGGTACGACAACGCTTTAGGGGGAGCGTACGTGTGTGGGCGCGGGTTAGTGTCAGCGAACGGGTTAGGATTAGGGGACGGGTGAGGGTCAGGCTTCGGGGAAGGGTTAGGGTTAGGGTTCGGTCTAGGGTTAGGGTTAGGGGACGGGGAAGGTTTAGGGTCCAGGTGAGGGTACGACAACGCTTTAGGGGGAGCGTACGTGTGAGGGCGCGGGTTAGTGTCAGCGTACGGGTTAGGATTAGGGGACGGGTGAGGGTCAGGCTTCGGGGAAGGGTTAGGGTTAGGGTTCGGGCTAGGGTTAGGGTTAGGGGACGGGGACGGTATAGGGTCCAGGTGAGGGTACGACAACGCTTTAGGGGGAGCGTACGTGTGAGGGCGCGGGTTAGTGTCAGCGTACGGGTTAGGATTAGGGGACGGGTGAGGGTCAGGCTTCGGGGAAGGGTTAGGGTTAGGGTTCGGGCTAGGGTTAGGGTTAGGGGACGGGGACGGTTTAGGGTCCAGGTGAGGGTACGACAACGCTTTAGGGGGAGCGTACGTGTGAGGGCGCGGGTTAGTGTCAGCGTACGGGTTAGGATTAGGGGACGGGTGAGGGTCAGGCTTCGGGGAAGGGTTAGGGTTAGGGTTCGGGCTAGGGTTAGCGTTAGGGGACGGGGACGGTTTAGGGTCCAGGTGAGGGTACGACAACGCTTTACGGGGAGCGTACATGTGAGGGCGCGGGTTAGTGTCAGCGTACGGGTTAGGATTAGGGGACGGGTGAGGGTCAGGCTTCGGGGAAGGGTTAGGGTTAGGGTTCGGGCTAGGTTTAGGGTTAGGGGACGGGGACGGTTTAGGGTCCAGGTGAGGGTACGACAACGCTTTAGGGGGAGCGTACGTGTGAGGGCACGGGTTAGTGTCAGCGTACGGGTTAGGATTAGGGGACGGGTGAGGGTCAGGCTTCGGGGAAGGGTTAGGGTTAGGGTTCGGGCTAGGGTTAGGGTTAGGGGACGGGGACGGTTTAGGGTCCAGGTGAGGGTACGACAACGCTTTAGGGGGAGCGTACGTGTGAGGGCGCGGGTTAGTGTCAGCGTACGGGTTAGGATTAGGGGACGGGTGAGGGTCAGGCTTCGGGGAAGGGTTAGGGTTAGGGTTCGGGCTAGGGTTAGGGTTAGGGGACGGGGACGGTTTAGGGTCCAGGTGAGGGTAGGACAACGCTTTAGGGGGAGCGTACGTGTGAGGGCGCAGGTTAGTGTCAGCGTACGGGTTAGGATTAGGGGACGGGTGAGGGTCAGGCTTGGGGAAGGGTTAGGGTTAGGGTTCGGGCTAGGGTTAGGGTTAGGGGACGGGGACGGTTTAGGGTCCAGGTGAGGGTACGACAACGCTTTAGGGGGAGCGTACGTGTGTGGGCGCGGGTTAGTGTCAGCGAACGGGTTAGGATTAGGGGACGGGTGAGGGTCAGGCTTCGGGGAAGGGTTAGGGTTAGGGTTCGGTCTAGGGTTAGGGTTAGGGGACGGGGAAGGTTTAGGGTCCAGGTGAGGGTACGACAACGCTTTAGGGGGAGCGTACGTGTGAGGGCGCGGGTTAGTGTCAGCGTACGGGTTAGGATTAGGGGACGGGTGAGGGTCAGGCTTCGGGGAAGGGTTAGGGTTAGGGTTCGGGCTAGGGTTAGGGTTAGGGGACGGGGACGGTATAGGGTCCAGGTGAGGGTACGACAACGCTTTAGGGGGAGCGTACGTGTGAGGGCGCGGGTTAGTGTCAGCGTACGGGTTAGGATTAGGGGACGGGTGAGGGTCAGGCTTCGGGGAAGGGTTAGGGTTAGGGTTCGGGCTAGGGTTAGGGTTAGGGGACGGGGACGGTTTAGGGTCCAGGTGAGGGTACGACAACGCTTTAGGGGGAGCGTACGTGTGAGGGCGCGGGTTAGTGTCAGCGTACGGGTTAGGATTAGGGGACGGGTGAGGGTCAGGCTTCGGGGAAGGGTTAGGGTTAGGGTTCGGGCTAGGGTTAGCGTTAGGGGACGGGGACGGTTTAGGGTCCAGGTGAGGGTACGACAACGCTTTAGGGGGAGCGTACGTGTGAGGGCGCGGGTTAGTGTCAGCGTACGGGTTAGGATTAGGGGACGGGTGAGGGTCAGGCTTCGGGGAAGGGTTAGGGTTAGGGTTCGGGCTAGGGTTAGGGTTAGGGGACGGGGACGGTTTAGGGTCCAGGTGAGGGTACGACAACGCTTTAGGGGGAGCGTACGTGTGAGGGCGCTGGTTAGTGTCAGCGTACGGGTTAGGATTAGGGGACAGGTGAGGGTCAGGCTTCGGGGAATGGTTAGGGTTAGGGTTCGGGATAGGGTTAGGGTTAGGGGACGGGGACGGTTTAGGGTCCAGGTGAGGGTACGACAACGCTTTAGGGGGAGCGTACGTGTGAGGGCGCGGGTTAGTGTCAGCGTACGGGTTAGGATTAGGGGACGGGTGAGGGTCAGGCTTCGGGGAAGGGTTAGGGTTAGGGTTCGGGCTAGGGTTAGGGTTAGGGGACGGGGACGGTTTAGGGTCCAGGTGAGGGTACGACAACGCTTTAGGGGGAGCGTACGTGTGAGGGCGCGGGTTAGTGTCAGCGTACGGGTTAGGATTAGGGGACGGGTGAGGGTCAGGCTTCGGGGAAGGGTTAGGGTTAGGGTTCGGGCTAGGGTTAGGGTTAGGGGACGGGGACGGTTTAGGGTCCAGGTGAGGGTAGGACAACACTTTAGGGGGAGCGTACGTGTGAGGGCGCGGGTTAGTGTCAGCGTACGGGTTAGGATTAGGGGACGGGTGAGGGTCAGGCTTGGGGAAGGGTTAGGGTTAGGGTTCGGGCTAGGGTTAGGGTTAGGGGACGGGGACGGTTTAGGGTCCAGGTGAGGGTACGACAACGCTTTAGGGGGAGTGTACGTGTGAGGGCGCGGGTTAGTGTCAGCGTACGGTTTAGGATTAGGGGACGGGTGAGGGTCAGGCTTCGGGGAAGGGTTAGGGTTAGGGTTCGGGCTAGGGTTAGCGTTAGGGGACGGGGACGGTTTAGGGTCCAGGTGAGGGTACGACAACGCTTTAGGGGGAGCGTACGTGTGAGGGCGCGGGTTAGTGTCAGCGTACGGGTTAGGATTAGGGGACGGGTGAGGGTCAGGCTTCTGGGAAGGGTTAGGGTTAGGGTTCGGGCTAGGGTTAGGGTTAGGGGACGGGGACGGTTTAGGGTCCAGGTGAGGGTAGGACAACGCTTTAGGGGGAGCGTACGTGTGAGGGCGCGGGTTAGTGTCAGTGTACGGGTTAGGATTAGGGGACGGGTGAGGGTCAGGCTTGGGGAAGTGTTAGGGTTAGGGTTCGGGCTAGGGTTAGGGTTAGGGGACGGGGACGGTTTAGGCTCCAGGTGAGGGTACGACAACGCTTTAGGGGGAGCGTACGTGTGAGGGCGCGGGTTAGTGTCAGCGTACGGGTTAGGATTAGGGGACGGGTGAGGGTCAGGCTTCGGGGAAGGGTTAGGGTTAGGGTTCGGGCTAGGGTTAGGGTTAGGGGACGGGGACGGTTTAGGGTCCAGGTGAGGGTACGACAACGCTTTAGGGGGAGCGTACGTGTGAGGGCGCGGGTTAGTGTCAGCGTACGGGTTAGGATTAGGGGACGGGTGAGGGTCAGGCTTCGGGGAAGGGTTAGGGTTAGGGTTCGGGCTAGGGTTAGGGTTAGGGGACGGGGACGGTTTAGGGTCCAGGTGAGGGTACGACAACGCTTTAGGGGGAGCGTACGTGTGAGGGCGCGGGTTAGTGTCAGCGTACGGGTTAGGATTAGGGGACGGGTGAGGGTCAGGCTTCGGGGAAGGGTTAGGGTTAGGGTTCGGGCTACGGTTAGGGTTAGGGGACGGGGACGGTTTAGGGTCCAGGTGAGGGTAGGACAAAGCTTTAGGGGGAGCGTACGTGTGAGGGCGCGGGTTAGTGTCAGCGTACGGGTTAGGATTAGGGGACGGGTGAGGGTCAGGCTTGGGGAAGGGTTAGGGTTAGGGTTCGGGCTAGGGTTAGGGTTAGGGGACGGGGACGGTTTAGGGTCCAGGTGAGGGTACGACAACGCTTTAGGGGGAGCGTACGTGTGAGGGCGCGGGTTAGTGTCAGCGTACGGGTTAGGATTAGGGGACGGGTGAGGGTCAGGCTTCGGGGAAGGGTTAGGGTTAGGGTTCGGGCTAGGGTTAGGGTTAGGGGACGGGGACGGTTTAGGGTCCAGGTGAGGGTACGACAACGCTTTAGGGGGAGCGTACGTGTGAGGGCGCGGGTTAGTGTCAGCGTACGGGTTAGGATTAGGGGACGGGTGAGGGTCAGGCTTCGGGGAAGGGTTAGGGTTAGGGTTCGGGCTAGGGTTAGGGTTAGGGGACGGGGACGGTTTAGGGTCCAGGTGAGGGTACGACAACGCTCTAGGGGGAGCGTACGTGTGAGGGCGCGGGTTAGTGTCAGCGTACGGGTTAGGATTAGGGGACGGGTGAGGGTCAGGCTTCGGGGAAGTGTTAGGGTTAGGGTTCGGGCTAGGGTTAGGGTTAGGGGACGGGGACGGTTTAGGGTCCAGGTGAGGGTAGGACAACGCTTTAGGGGGAGCGTACGTGTGAGGGCGCGGGTTAGTGTCAGCGTACGGGTTAGGATTAGGGGACGGGTGAGGGTCAGGCTTGGGGAAGGGTTAGGGTTAGGGTTCGGGCTAGGGTTAGGGTTAGGGGACGGGGACGGTTTAGGGTCCAGGTGAGGGTACGACAACGCTTTAGGGGGAGCGTACGTGTGAGGGCGCGGGTTAGTGTCAGCGTACGGGTTAGGATTAGGGGACGGGTGAGGGTCAGGCTTCGGGGAAGGGTTAGGGTTAGGGTTCGGTCTAGGGTTAGGGTTAGGGGACGGGGAAGGTTTAGGGTCCAGGTGAGGGTACGACAACGCTTTAGGGGGAGCGTACGTGTGAGGGCGCGGGTTAGTGTCAGCGTACGGGTTAGGATTAGGGGACGGGTGAGGGTCAGGCTTCGGGGAAGGGTTAGGGTTAGGGTTCGGGCTAGGGTTAGCGTTAGGGGACGGGGACGGTTTAGGGTCCAGGTGAGGGTACGACAACGCTTTAGGGGGAGCGTACATGTGAGGGCGCGGGTTAGTGTCAGCGTACGGGTTAGGATTAGGGGACGGGTGAGGGTCAGGCTTCGGGGAAGGGTAAGGGTTAGGGTTCGGGCTAGGGTTAGGGTTAGGGGACGGGGACGGTTTAGGGTCCAGGTGAGGGTACGACAACGCTTTACGGGGAGCGTACGTGTGAGGGCGCGGGTTAGTGTCAGCGTACGGGTTAGGATTAGGGGACGGGTGAGGGTCAGGCTTCGGGGAAGGGTTAGGGTTAGGGTTCGGGCTAGGTTTAGGGTTAGGGGACGGGGACGGTTTAGGGTCCAGGTGAGGGTACGACAACGCTTTAGGGGGAGCGTACGTGTGAGGGCACGGGTTAGTGTCAGCGTACGGGTTAGGATTAGGGGACGGGTGAGGGTCAGGCTTCGGGGAAGGGTTAGGGTTAGGGTTCGGGCTAGGGTTAGGGTTAGGGGACGGGGACGGTTTAGGGTCCAGGTGAGGGTACGACAACGCTTTAGGGGGAGCGTACGTGTGAGGGCGCGGGTTAGTGTCAGCGTACGGGTTAGGATTAGGGGACGGGTGAGGGTCAGGCTTCGGGGAAGGGTTAGGGTTAGGGTTCGGGCTAGGGTTAGGGTTAGGGGACGGGGACGGTTTAGGGTCCAGGTGAGGGTAGGACAACGCTTTAGGGGGAGCGTACGTGTGAGGGCGCGGGTTAGTGTCAGCGTACGGGTTAGGATTAGGGGACGGGTGAGGGTCAGGCTTGGGGAAGGGTTAGGGTTAGGGTTCGGGCTAGGGTTAGGGTTAGGGGACGGGGACGGTTTAGGGTCCAGGTGAGGGTACGACAACGCTTTAGGGGGAGCGTACGTGTGTGGGCGCGGGTTAGTGTCAGCGAACGGGTTAGGATTAGGGGACGGGTGAGGGTCAGGCTTCGGGGAAGGGTTAGGGTTAGGGTTCGGTCTAGGGTTAGGGTTAGGGGACGGGGAAGGTTTAGGGTCCAGGTGAGGGTACGACAACGCTTTAGGGGGAGCGTACGTGTGAGGGCGCGGGTTAGTGTCAGCGTACGGGTTAGGATTAGGGGACGGGTGAGGGTCAGGCTTCGGGGAAGGGTTAGGGTTAGGGTTCGGGCTAGGGTTAGGGTTAGGGGACGGGGACGGTATAGGGTCCAGGTGAGGGTACGACAACGCTTTAGGGGGAGCGTACGTGTGAGGGCGCGGGTTAGTGTCAGCGTACGGGTTAGGATTAGGGGACGGGTGAGGGTCAGGCTTCGGGGAAGGGTTAGGGTTAGGGTTCGGGCTAGGGTTAGGGTTAGGGGACGGGGACGGTTTAGGGTCCAGGTGAGGGTACGACAACGCTTTAGGGGGAGCGTACGTGTGAGGGCGCGGGTTAGTGTCAGCGTACGGGTTAGGATTAGGGGACGGGTGAGGGTCAGGCTTCGGGGAAGGGTTAGGGTTAGGGTTCGGGCTAGGGTTAGGGTTAGGGGACGGGGACGGTTTAGGGTCCAGGTGAGGGTACGACAACGCTTTAGGGGGAGCGTACGTGTGTGGGCGCGGGTTAGTGTCAGCGAACGGGTTAGGATTAGGGGACGGGTGAGGGTCAGGCTTCGGGGAAGGGTTAGGGTTAGGGTTCGGTCTAGGGTTAGGGTTAGGGGACGGGGAAGGTTTAGGGTCCAGGTGAGGGTACGACAACGCTTTAGGGGGAGCGTACGTGTGAGGGCGCGGGTTAGTGTCAGCGTACGGGTTAGGATTAGGGGACGGGTGAGGGTCAGGCTTCGGGGAAGGGTTAGGGTTAGGGTTCGGGCTAGGGTTAGGGTTAGGGGACGGGGACGGTATAGGGTCCAGGTGAGGGTACGACAACGCTTTAGGGGGAGCGTACGTGTGAGGGCGCGGGTTAGTGTCAGCGTACGGGTTAGGATTAGGGGACGGGTGAGGGTCAGGCTTCGGGGAAGGGTTAGGGTTAGGGTTCGGGCTAGGGTTAGGGTTAGGGGACGGGGACGGTTTAGGGTCCAGGTGAGGGTACGACAACGCTTTAGGGGGAGCGTACGTGTGAGGGCGCGGGTTAGTGTCAGCGTACGGGTTAGGATTAGGGGACGGGTGAGGGTCAGGCTTCGGGGAAGGGTTAGGGTTAGGGTTCGGGCTAGGGTTAGGGTTAGGGGACGGGGACGGTATAGGGTCCAGGTGAGGGTACGACAACGCTTTAGGGGGAGCGTACGTGTGAGGGCGCGGGTTAGTGTCAGCGTACGGGTTAGGATTAGGGGACGGGTGAGGGTCAGGCTTCGGGGAAGGGTTAGGGTTAGGGTTCGGGCTAGGGTTAGGGTTAGGGGACGGGGACGGTTTAGGGTCCAGGTGAGGGTACGACAACGCTTTAGGGGGAGCGTACGTGTGAGGGCGCGGGTTAGTGTCAGCGTACGGGTTAGGATTAGGGGACGGGTGAGGGTCAGGCTTCGGGGAAGGGTTAGGGTTAGGGTTCGGGCTAGGGTTAGGGTTAGGGGACGGGGAAGGTTTAGGGTCCAGGTGAGGGTACGACAACGCTTTAGGGGGAGCGTACGTGTGAGGGGGCGGGTTAGTGTCAGCGTACGGGTTAGGATTAGGGGACGGGTGAGGGTCAGGCTTCGGGGAAGGGTTAGGGTTAGTGTTCGGGCTAGGGTTAGCGTTAGGGGACGGGGACGGTTTAGGGTCCAGGTGAGGGTACGACAACGCTTTAGGGGGAGCGTACGTGTGAGGGTGCGGGTTAGTGTCAGCGTACGGGTTAGGATTAGGGGACGGGTGAGGGTCAGGCTTCTGGGAAGGGTTAGGGTTAGGGTTCGGGCTAGGGTTAGGGTTAGGGGACGGGGACGGTTTAGGGTCCAGGTGAGGGTAGTACAACGCTTTAGGGGGAGCGTACGTGTGAGGGCGCGGGTTAGTGTCAGTGTACGGGTTAGGATTAGGGGACGGGTGAGGGTCAGGCTTGGGGAAGTGTTAGGGTTAGGGTTCGGGCTAGGGTTAGGGTTAGGGGACGGGGACGGTTTAGGCTCCAGGTGAGGGTACGACAACGCTTTAGGGGGAGCGTACGTGTGAGGGCGCGGGTTAGTGTCAGCGTACGGGTTAGGATTAGGGGACGGGTGAGGGTCAGGCTTCGGGGAAGGGTTAGGGTTAGGGTTCGGGCT
This sequence comes from Globicephala melas, assembly GCF_963455315.2. Taxonomy (NCBI): domain Eukaryota; kingdom Metazoa; phylum Chordata; class Mammalia; order Artiodactyla; family Delphinidae; genus Globicephala; species Globicephala melas. The sequence goes on from NW_027207406.1 coordinate 198,940, forward strand.
AGGGTTAGGGTTAGGGGACGGGGACGGTTTAGGGTCCAGGTGAGGGTACGACAACGCTTTAGGGGGAGCGTACGTGTGAGGGCGCGGGTTAGTGTCAGCGTACGGGTTAGGATTAGGGGACGGGTGAGGGTCAGGCTTCGGGGAAGGGTTAGGGTTAGGGTTCGGGCTAGGGTTAGGGTTAGGGGACGGGGACGGTTTAGGGTCCAGGTGAGGGTACGACAACGCTTTAGGGGGAGCGTACGTGTGAGGGCGCGGGTTAGTGTCAGCGTACGGGTTAGGATTAGGGGACGGGTGAGGGTCAGGCTTCGGGGAAGGGTTAGGGTTAGGGTTCGGGCTACGGTTAGGGTTAGGGGACGGGGACGGTTTAGGGTCCAGGTGAGGGTAGGACAAAGCTTTAGGGGGAGCGTACGTGTGAGGGCGCGGGTTAGTGTCAGCGTACGGGTTAGGATTAGGGGACGGGTGAGGGTCAGGCTTGGGGAAGGGTTAGGGTTAGGGTTCGGGCTAGGGTTAGGGTTAGGGGACGGGGACGGTTTAGGGTCCAGGTGAGGGTACGACAACGCTTTAGGGGGAGCGTACGTGTGAGGGCGCGGGTTAGTGTCAGCGTACGGGTTAGGATTAGGGGACGGGTGAGGGTCAGGCTTCGGGGAAGGGTTAGGGTTAGGGTTCGGGCTAGGGTTAGGGTTAGGGGACGGGGACGGTTTAGGGTCCAGGTGAGGGTACGACAACGCTTTAGGGGGAGCGTACGTGTGAGGGCGCGGGTTAGTGTCAGCGTACGGGTTAGGATTAGGGGACGGGTGAGGGTCAGGCTTCGGGGAAGGGTTAGGGTTAGGGTTCGGGCTAGGGTTAGGGTTAGGGGACGGGGACGGTTTAGGGTCCAGGTGAGGGTACGACAACGCTTTAGGGGGAGCGTACGTGTGAGGGCGCGGGTTAGTGTCAGCGTACGGGTTAGGATTAGGGGACGGGTGAGGGTCAGGCTTCGGGGAAGTGTTAGGGTTAGGGTTCGGGCTAGGGTTAGGGTTAGGGGACGGGGACGGTTTAGGGTCCAGGTGAGGGTAGGACAACGCTTTAGGGGGAGCGTACGTGTGAGGGCGCGGGTTAGTGTCAGCGTACGGGTTAGGATTAGGGGACGGGTGAGGGTCAGGCTTGGGGAAGGGTTAGGGTTAGGGTTCGGGCTAGGGTTAGGGTTAGGGGACGGGGACGGTTTAGGGTCCAGGTGAGGGTACGACAACGCTTTAGGCGGAGCGTACGTGTGAGGGCGCGGGTTAGTGTCAGCGTACGGGTTAGGATTAGGGGACGGGTGAGGGTCAGGCTTCGGGGAAGGGTTAGGGTTAGGGTTCGGTCTAGGGTTAGGGTTAGGGGACGGGGAAGGTTTAGGGTCCAGGTGAGGGTACGACAACGCTTTAGGGGGAGCGTACGTGTGAGGGCGCGGGTTAGTGTCAGCGTACGGGTTAGGATTAGGGGACGGGTGAGGGTCAGGCTTCGGGGAAGGGTTAGGGTTAGGGTTCGGGCTAGGGTTAGCGTTAGGGGACGGGGACGGTTTAGGGTCCAGGTGAGGGTACGACAACGCTTTAGGGGGAGCGTACGTGTGAGGGCGCGGGTTAGTGTCAGCGTACGGGTTAGGATTAGGGGACGGGTGAGGGTCAGGCTTCGGGGAAGGGTAAGGGTTAGGGTTCGGGCTAGGGTTAGGGTTAGGGGACGGGGACGGTTTAGGGTCCAGGTGAGGGTACGACAACGCTTTACGGGGAGCGTACGTGTGAGGGCGCGGGTTAGTGTCAGCGTACGGGTTAGGATTAGGGGACGGGTGAGGGTCAGGCTTCGGGGAAGGGTTAGGGTTAGGGTTCGGGCTAGGTTTAGGGTTAGGGGACGGGGACGGTTTAGGGTCCAGGTGAGGGTACGACAACGCTTTAGGGGGAGCGTACGTGTGAGGGCACGGGTTAGTGTCAGCGTACGGGTTAGGATTAGGGGACGGGTGAGGGTCAGGCTTCGGGGAAGGGTTAGGGTTAGGGTTCGGGCTAGGGTTAGGGTTAGGGGACGGGGACGGTTTAGGGTCCAGGTGAGGGTACGACAACGCTTTAGGGGGAGCGTACGTGTGAGGGCGCGGGTTAGTGTCAGCGTACGGGTTAGGATTAGGGGACGGGTGAGGGTCAGGCTTCGGGGAAGGGTTAGGGTTAGGGTTCGGGCTAGGGTTAGGGTTAGGGGACGGGGACGGTTTAGGGTCCAGGTGAGGGTAGGACAACGCTTTAGGGGGAGCGTACGTGTGAGGGCGCGGGTTAGTGTCAGCGTACGGGTTAGGATTAGGGGACGGGTGAGGGTCAGGCTTGGGGAAGGGTTAGGGTTAGGGTTCGGGCTAGGGTTAGGGTTAGGGTTAGGGGACGGGGACGGTTTAGGGTCCAGGTGAGGGTACGACAACGCTTTAGGGGGAGCGTACGTGTGTGGGCGCGGGTTAGTGTCAGCGAACGGGTTAGGATTAGGGGACGGGTGAGGGTCAGGCTTCGGGGAAGGGTTAGGGTTAGGGTTCGGTCTAGGGTTAGGGTTAGGGGACGGGGAAGGTTTAGGGTCCAGGTGAGGGTACGACAACGCTTTAGGGGGAGCGTACGTGTGAGGGCGCGGGTTAGTGTCAGCGTACGGGTTAGGATTAGGGGACGGGTGAGGGTCAGGCTTCGGGGAAGGGTTAGGGTTAGGGTTCGGGCTAGGGTTAGGGTTAGGGGACGGGGACGGTATAGGGTCCAGGTGAGGGTACGACAACGCTTTAGGGGGAGCGTACGTGTGAGGGCGCGGGTTAGTGTCAGCGTACGGGTTAGGATTAGGGGACGGGTGAGGGTCAGGCTTCGGGGAAGGGTTAGGGTTAGGGTTCGGGCTAGGGTTAGGGTTAGGGGACGGGGACGGTTTAGGGTCCAGGTGAGGGTACGACAACGCTTTAGGGGGAGCGTACGTGTGAGGGCGCGGGTTAGTGTCAGCGTACGGGTTAGGATTAGGGGACGGGTGAGGGTCAGGCTTCGGGGAAGGGTTAGGGTTAGGGTTCGGGCTAGGGTTAGGGTTAGGGGACGGGGACGGTTTAGGGTCCAGGTGAGGGTACGACAACGCTTTAGGGGGAGCGTACGTGTGTGGGCGCGGGTTAGTGTCAGCGAACGGGTTAGGATTAGGGGACGGGTGAGGGTCAGGCTTCGGGGAAGGGTTAGGGTTAGGGTTCGGTCTAGGGTTAGGGTTAGGGGACGGGGAAGGTTTAGGGTCCAGGTGAGGGTACGACAACGCTTTAGGGGGAGCGTACGTGTGAGGGCGCGGGTTAGTGTCAGCGTACGGGTTAGGATTAGGGGACGGGTGAGGGTCAGGCTTCGGGGAAGGGTTAGGGTTAGGGTTCGGGCTAGGGTTAGGGTTAGGGGACGGGGACGGTATAGGGTCCAGGTGAGGGTACGACAACGCTTTAGGGGGAGCGTACGTGTGAGGGCGCGGGTTAGTGTCAGCGTACGGGTTAGGATTAGGGGACGGGTGAGGGTCAGGCTTCGGGGAAGGGTTAGGGTTAGGGTTCGGGCTAGGGTTAGGGTTAGGGGACGGGGACGGTTTAGGGTCCAGGTGAGGGTACGACAACGCTTTAGGGGGAGCGTACGTGTGAGGGCGCGGGTTAGTGTCAGCGTACGGGTTAGGATTAGGGGACGGGTGAGGGTCAGGCTTCGGGGAAGGGTTAGGGTTAGGGTTCGGGCTAGGGTTAGCGTTAGGGGACGGGGACGGTTTAGGGTCCAGGTGAGGGTACGACAACGCTTTAGGGGGAGCGTACGTGTGAGGGCGCGGGTTAGTGTCAGCGTACGGGTTAGGATTAGGGGACGGGTGAGGGTCAGGCTTCGGGGAAGGGTTAGGGTTAGGGTTCGGGCTAGGGTTAGGGTTAGGGGACGGGGACGGTTTAGGGTCCAGGTGAGGGTACGACAACGCTTTAGGGGGAGCGTACGTGTGAGGGCGCTGGTTAGTGTCAGCGTACGGGTTAGGATTAGGGGACAGGTGAGGGTCAGGCTTCGGGGAATGGTTAGGGTTAGGGTTCGGGATAGGGTTAGGGTTAGGGGACGGGGACGGTTTAGGGTCCAGGTGAGGGTACGACAACGCTTTAGGGGGAGCGTACGTGTGAGGGCGCGGGTTAGTGTCAGCGTACGGGTTAGGATTAGGGGACGGGTGAGGGTCAGGCTTCGGGGAAGGGTTAGGGTTAGGGTTCGGGCTAGGGTTAGGGTTAGGGGACGGGGACGGTTTAGGGTCCAAGTGAGGGTACGACAACGCTTTAGGGGGAGCGTACGTGTGAGGGCGCGGGTTAGTGTCAGCGTACGGGTTAGGATTAGGGGACGGGTGAGGGTCAGGCTTCGGGGAAGGGTTAGGGTTAGGGTTCGGGCTAGGGTTAGGGTTAGGGGACGGGGACGGTTTAGGGTCCAGGTGAGGGTAGGACAACACTTTAGGGGGAGCGTACGTGTGAGGGCGCGGGTTAGTGTCAGCGTACGGGTTAGGATTAGGGGACGGGTGAGGGTCAGGCTTGGGGAAGGGTTAGGGTTAGGGTTCGGGCTAGGGTTAGGGTTAGGGGACGGGGACGGTTTAGGGTCCAGGTGAGGGTACGACAACGCTTTAGGGGGAGCGTACGTGTGAGGGCGCGGGTTAGTGTCAGCGTACGGTTTAGGATTAGGGGACGGGTGAGGGTCAGGCTTCGGGGAAGGGTTAGGGTTAGGGTTCGGGCTAGGGTTAGGGTTAGGGGACGGGGAAGGTTTAGGGTCCAGGTGAGGGTACGACAACGCTTTTGGGGAGCGTACGTGTGAGGGCGCGGGTTAGTGTCAGCGTACGGGTTAGGATTAGGGGACGGGTGAGGGTCAGGCTTCGGGGAAGGGTTAGGGTTAGGGTTCGGGCTAGGGTTAGGGTTAGGGGACGGGGACGGTTTAGGGTCCAGGTGAGGGTACGACAACGCTTTAGGGGGAGCGTACGTGTGAGGGCGCGGGTTAGTGTCAGCGTACGGGTTAGGATTAGGGGACGGGTGAGGGTCAGGCTTCGGGGAAGGGTTAGGGTTAGGGTTCGGGCTAGGGTTAGGGTTAGGGGACGGGGACGGTTTAGGGTCCAGGTGAGGGTACGACAACGCTTTAGGGGGAGCGTACGTGTGAGGGGGCGGGTTAGTGTCAGCGTACGGGTTAGGATTAGGGGACGGGTGAGGGTCAGGCTTCGGGGAAGGGTTAGGGTTAGGGTTCGGGCTAGGGTTAGGGTTAGGGGACGGGGACGGTTTAGGGTCCAGGTGAGGGTACGACAACGCTTTAGGGGGAGCGTACGTGTGAGGGCGCGGGTTAGTGTCAGCGTACGGGTTAGGATTAGGGGACGGGTGAGGGTCAGGCTTCTGGGAAGGGTTAGGGTTAGGGTTCGGGCTAGGGTTAGGGTTAGGGGACGGGGACGGTTTAGGGTCCAGGTGAGGGTAGGACAACGCTTTAGGGGGAGCGTACGTGTGAGGGCGCGGGTTAGTGTCAGTGTACGGGTTAGGATTAGGGGACGGGTGAGGGTCAGGCTTGGGGAAGTGTTAGGGTTAGGGTTCGGGCTAGGGTTAGGGTTAGGGGACGGGGACGGTTTAGGCTCCAGGTGAGGGTACGACAACGCTTTAGGGGGAGCGTACGTGTGAGGGCGCGGGTTAGTGTCAGCGTACGGGTTAGGATTAGGGGACGGGTGAGGGTCAGGCTTCGGGGAAGGGTTAGGGTTAGGGTTCGGGCTAGGGTTAGGGTTAGGGGACGGGGACGGTTTAGGGTCCAGGTGAGGGTACGACAACGCTTTAGGGGGAGCGTACGTGTGAGGGCGCGGGTTAGTGTCAGCGTACGGGTTAGGATTAGGGGACGGGTGAGGGTCAGGCTTCGGGGAAGGGTTAGGGTTAGGGTTCGGGCTAGGGTTAGGGTTAGGGGACGGGGACGGTTTAGGGTCCAGGTGAGGGTACGACAACGCTTTAGGGGGAGCGTACGTGTGAGGGCGCGGGTTAGTGTCAGCGTACGGGTTAGGATTAGGGGACGGGTGAGGGTCAGGCTTCGGGGAAGGGTTAGGGTTAGGGTTCGGGCTACGGTTAGGGTTAGGGGACGGGGACGGTTTAGGGTCCAGGTGAGGGTAGGACAAAGCTTTAGGGGGAGCGTACGTGTGAGGGCGCGGGTTAGTGTCAGCGTACGGGTTAGGATTAGGGGACGGGTGAGGGTCAGGCTTGGGGAAGGGTTAGGGTTAGGGTTCGGGCTAGGGTTAGGGTTAGGGGACGGGGACGGTTTAGGGTCCAGGTGAGGGTACGACAACGCTTTAGGGGGAGCGTACGTGTGAGGGCGCGGGTTAGTGTCAGCGTACGGGTTAGGATTAGGGGACGGGTGAGGGTCAGGCTTCGGGGAAGGGTTAGGGTTAGGGTTCGGGCTAGGGTTAGGGTTAGGGGACGGGGACGGTTTAGGGTCCAGGTGAGGGTACGACAACGCTTTAGGGGGAGCGTACGTGTGAGGGCGCGGGTTAGTGTCAGCGTACGGGTTAGGATTAGGGGACGGGTGAGGGTCAGGCTTCGGGGAAGGGTTAGGGTTAGGGTTCGGGCTAGGGTTAGGGTTAGGGGACGGGGACGGTTTAGGGTCCAGGTGAGGGTACGACAACGCTCTAGGGGGAGCGTACGTGTGAGGGCGCGGGTTAGTGTCAGCGTACGGGTTAGGATTAGGGGACGGGTGAGGGTCAGGCTTCGGGGAAGTGTTAGGGTTAGGGTTCGGGCTAGGGTTAGGGTTAGGGGACGGGGACGGTTTAGGGTCCAGGTGAGGGTAGGACAACGCTTTAGGGGGAGCGTACGTGTGAGGGCGCGGGTTAGTGTCAGCGTACGGGTTAGGATTAGGGGACGGGTGAGGGTCAGGCTTGGGGAAGGGTTAGGGTTAGGGTTCGGGCTAGGGTTAGGGTTAGGGGATGGGGACGGTTTAGGGTCCAGGTGAGGGTACGACAACGCTTTAGGGGGAGCGTACGTGTGAGGGCGCGGGTTAGTGTCAGCGTACGGTTTAGGATTAGGGGACGGGTGAGGGTCAGGCTTCGGGGAAGGGTTAGGGTTAGGGTTCGGGCTAGGGTTAGGGTTAGGGGACGGGGAAGGTTTAGGGTCCAGGTGAGGGTACGACAACGCTTTAGGGGGAGCGTACGTGTGAGGGCGCGGGTTAGTGTCAGCGTACGGGTTAGGATTAGGGGACGGGTGAGGGTCAGGCTTCGGGGAAGGGTTAGGGTTAGGGTTCGGGCTAGGGTTAGGGTTAGGGGACGGGGACGGTTTAGGGTCCAGGTGAGGGTACGACAACGCTTTAGGGGGAGCGTACGTGTGAGGGCGCGGGTTAGTGTCAGCGTACGGGTTAGGATTAGGGGACGGGAGAGGGTCAGGCTTCGGGGAAGGGTTAGGGTTAGGGTTCGGGCTAGGGTTAGGGTTAGGGGACGGGGAAGGTTTAGGGTCCAGGTGAGGGTACGACAACGCTTTAGGGGGAGCGTACGTGTGAGGGGGCGGGTTAGTGTCAGCGTACGGGTTAGGATTAGGGGACGGGTGAGGGTCAGGCTTCGGGGAAGGGTTAGGGTTAGGGTTCGGGCTAGGGTTAGCGTTAGGGGACGGGGACGGTTTAATGTCCAGGTGAGGGTACGACAACGCTTTAGGGGGAGCGTACGTGTGAGGGCGCGGGTTAGTGTCAGCGTACGGGTTAGGATTAGGGGACGGGTGAGGGTCAGGCTTCGGGGAAGGGTTAGGGTTAGGGTTCGGGCTAGGGTTAGGGTTAGGGGACGGGGACGGTTTAGGGTCCAGGTGAGGGTAGGACAACGCTTTAGGGGGAGCGTACGTGTGAGGGCGCGGGTTAGTGTCAGTGTACGGGTTAGGATTAGGGGACGGGTGAGGGTCAGGCTTGGGGAAGTGTTAGGGTTAGGGTTCGGGCTAGGGTTAGGGTTAGGGGACGGGGACGGTTTAGGGTCCAGGTGAGGGTACGACAACGCTTTAGGGGGAGGGTACGTGTGAGGGCGCGGGTTAGTGTCAGCGTACGGGTTAGGATTAGGGGACGGGTGAGGGTCAGGCTTCGGGGAAGGGTTAGGGTTAGGGTTCGGGCTAGGGTTAGGGTTAGGGGACGGGGAAGGTTTAGGGTCCAGGTGAGGGTACGACAATGCTTTAGGGGGAGCGTACGTGTGAGGGCGTGGGTTAGTGTCAGCGTACGGGTTAGGATTAGGGGACGGGTGAGGGTCAGGCTTGGGGAAGGGTTAGGGTTAGGGTTCGGGCTAGGGTTAGGGTTAGGAAACGGGGACGGTTTAGGGTCCAGGTGAGGGTACGACAACGCTTTAGGGGGAGCGTACGTGTGAGGGCGCGGGTTAGTGTCAGCGTACGGGTTAGGATTAGGGGACGGGTGAGGGTCAGGCTTCGGGGAAGGGTTAGGGTTAGGGTTCGGTCTAGGGTTAGGGTTAGGGGACGGGGAAGGTTTAGGGTCCAGGTGAGGGTACGACAACGCTTTAGGGGGAGCGTACGTGTGAGGGCGCGGGTTAGTGTCAGTGTACGGGTTAGGATTAGGGGACGGGTGAGGGTCAGGCTTCGGGGAAGGGTTAGGGTTAGGGTTCGGGCTAGGGTTAGGGTTAGGGGACGGGGACGGTTTAGGGTCCAGGTGAGGGTACGACAACGCTTTAGGGGGAGCGTACGTGTGAGGGCGCGGGTTAGTGTCAGCGTACGGGTTAGGATTAGGGGACGGGTGAGGGTCAGGCTTCGGGGAAGGGTTAGGGTTAGGGTTCGGGCTAGGGTTAGGGTTAGGGGACGGGGACGGTTTAGGGTCCAGGTGAGGGTACGACAACGCTCTAGGGGGAGCGTACGTGTGAGGGCGCGGGTTAGTGTCAGCGTACGGGTTAGGATTAGGGGACGGGTGAGGGTCAGGCTTCGGGGAAGTGTTAGGGTTAGGGTTCGGGCTAGGGTTAGGGTTAGGGGACGGGGACGGTTTAGGGTCCAGGTGAGGGTAGGACAACGCTTTAGGGGGAGCGTACGTGTGAGGGCGCGGGTTAGTGTCAGCGTACGGGTTAGGATTAGGGGACGGGTGAGGGTCAGGCTTGGGGAAGGGTTAGGGTTAGGGTTCGGGCTAGGGTTAGGGTTAGGGGACGGGGACGGTTTAGGGTCCAGGTGAGGGTACGACAACGCTTTAGGGGGAGCGTACGTGTGAGGGCGCGGGTTAGTGTCAGCGTACGGGTTAGGATTAGGGGACGGGTGAGGGTCAGGCTTCGGGGAAGGGTTAGGGTTAGGGTTCGGTCTAGGGTTAGGGTTAGGGGACGGGGAAGGTTTAGGGTCCAGGTGAGGGTACGACAACGCTTTAGGGGGAGCGTACGTGTGAGGGCGCGGGTTAGTGTCAGCGTACGGGTTAGGATTAGGGGACGGGTGAGGGTCAGGCTTCGGGGAAGGGTTAGGGTTAGGGTTCGGGCTAGGGTTAGCGTTAGGGGACGGGGACGGTTTAGGGTCCAGGTGAGGGTACGACAACGCTTTAGGGGGAGCGTACGTGTGAGGGCGCGGGTTAGTGTCAGCGTACGGGTTAGGATTAGGGGACGGGTGAGGGTCAGGCTTCGGGGAAGGGTAAGGGTTAGGGTTCGGGCTAGGGTTAGGGTTAGGGTTAGGGGACGGTTTAGGGTCCAGGTGAGGGTACGACAACGCTTTACGGGGAGCGTACGTGTGAGGGCGCGGGTTAGTGTCAGCGTACGGGTTAGGATTAGGGGACGGGTGAGGGTCAGGCTTCGGGGAAGGGTTAGGGTTAGGGTTCGGGCTAGGTTTAGGGTTAGGGGACGGGGACGGTTTAGGGTCCAGGTGAGGGTACGACAACGCTTTAGGGGGAGCGTACGTGTGAGGGCACGGGTTAGTGTCAGCGTACGGGTTAGGATTAGGGGACGGGTGAGGGTCAGGCTTCGGGGAAGGGTTAGGGTTAGGGTTCGGGCTAGGGTTAGGGTTAGGGGACGGGGACGGTTTAGGGTCCAGGTGAGGGTACGACAACGCTTTAGGGGGAGCGTACGTGTGAGGGCGCGGGTTAGTGTCAGCGTACGGGTTAGGATTAGGGGACGGGTGAGGGTCAGGCTTCGGGGAAGGGTTAGGGTTAGGGTTCGGGCTAGGGTTAGGGTTAGGGGACGGGGACGGTTTAGGGTCCAGGTGAGGGTAGGACAACGCTTTAGGGGGAGCGTACGTGTGAGGGCGCGGGTTAGTGTCAGCGTACGGGTTAGGATTAGGGGACGGGTGAGGGTCAGGCTTGGGGAAGGGTTAGGGTTAGGGTTCGGGCTAGGGTTAGGGTTAGGGGACGGGGACGGTTTAGGGTCCAGGTGAGGGTACGACAACGCTTTAGGGGGAGCGTACGTGTGTGGGCGCGGGTTAGTGTCAGCGAACGGGTTAGGATTAGGGGACGGGTGAGGGTCAGGCTTCGGGGAAGGGTTAGGGTTAGGGTTCGGTCTAGGGTTAGGGTTAGGGGACGGGGAAGGTTTAGGGTCCAGGTGAGGGTACGACAACGCTTTAGGGGGAGCGTACGTGTGAGGGCGCGGGTTAGTGTCAGCGTACGGGTTAGGATTAGGGGACGGGTGAGGGTCAGGCTTCGGGGAAGGGTTAGGGTTAGGGTTCGGGCTAGGGTTAGGGTTAGGGGACGGGGACGGTATAGGGTCCAGGTGAGGGTACGACAACGCTTTAGGGGGAGCGTACGTGTGAGGGCGCGGGTTAGTGTCAGCGTACGGGTTAGGATTAGGGGACGGGTGAGGGTCAGGCTTCGGGGAAGGGTTAGGGTTAGGGTTCGGGCTAGGGTTAGGGTTAGGGGACGGGGACGGTTTAGGGTCCAGGTGAGGGTACGACAACGCTTTAGGGGGAGCGTACGTGTGAGGGCGCGGGTTAGTGTCAGCGTACGGGTTAGGATTAGGGGACGGGTGAGGGTCAGGCTTCGGGGAAGGGTTAGGGTTAGGGTTCGGGCTAGGGTTAGGGTTAGGGGACGGGGACGGTTTAGGGTCCAGGTGAGGGTACGACAACGCTTTAGGGGGAGCGTACGTGTGTGGGCGCGGGTTAGTGTCAGCGAACGGGTTAGGATTAGGGGACGGGTGAGGGTCAGGCTTCGGGGAAGGGTTAGGGTTAGGGTTCGGTCTAGGGTTAGGGTTAGGGGACGGGGAAGGTTTAGGGTCCAGGTGAGGGTACGACAACGCTTTAGGGGGAGCGTACGTGTGAGGGCGCGGGTTAGTGTCAGCGTACGGGTTAGGATTAGGGGACGGGTGAGGGTCAGGCTTCGGGGAAGGGTTAGGGTTAGGGTTCGGGCTAGGGTTAGGGTTAGGGGACGGGGACGGTATAGGGTCCAGGTGAGGGTACGACAACGCTTTAGGGGGAGCGTACGTGTGAGGGCGCGGGTTAGTGTCAGCGTACGGGTTAGGATTAGGGGACGGGTGAGGGTCAGGCTTCGGGGAAGGGTTAGGGTTAGGGTTCGGGCTAGGGTTAGGGTTAGGGGACGGGGACGGTTTAGGGTCCAGGTGAGGGTACGACAACGCTTTAGGGGGAGCGTACGTGTGAGGGCGCGGGTTAGTGTCAGCGTACGGGTTAGGATTAGGGGACGGGTGAGGGTCAGGCTTCGGGGAAGGGTTAGGGTTAGGGTTCGGGCTAGGGTTAGCGTTAGGGGACGGGGACGGTTTAGGGTCCAGGTGAGGGTACGACAACGCTTTAGGGGGAGCGTACGTGTGAGGGCGCGGGTTAGTGTCAGCGTACGGGTTAGGATTAGGGGACGGGTGAGGGTCAGGCTTCGGGGAAGGGTTAGGGTTAGGGTTCGGGCTAGGGTTAGGGTTAGGGGACGGGGACGGTTTAGGGTCCAGGTGAGGGTACGACAACGCTTTAGGGGGAGCGTACGTGTGAGGGCGCTGGTTAGTGTCAGCGTACGGGTTAGGATTAGGGGACAGGTGAGGGTCAGGCTTCGGGGAATGGTTAGGGTTAGGGTTCGGGATAGGGTTAGGGTTAGGGGACGGGGACGGTTTAGGGTCCAGGTGAGGGTACGACAACGCTTTAGGGGGAGCGTACGTGTGAGGGCGCGGGTTAGTGTCAGCGTACGGGTTAGGATTAGGGGACGGGTGAGGGTCAGGCTTCGGGGAAGGGTTAGGGTTAGGGTTCGGGCTAGGGTTAGGGTTAGGGGACGGGGACGGTTTAGGGTCCAGGTGAGGGTACGACAACGCTTTAGGGGGAGCGTACGTGTGAGGGCGCGGGTTAGTGTCAGCGTACGGGTTAGGATTAGGGGACGGGTGAGGGTCAGGCTTCGGGGAAGGGTTAGGGTTAGGGTTCGGGCTAGGGTTAGGGTTAGGGGACGGGGACGGTTTAGGGTCCAGGTGAGGGTAGGACAACACTTTAGGGGGAGCGTACGTGTGAGGGCGCGGGTTAGTGTCAGCGTACGGGTTAGGATTAGGGGACGGGTGAGGGTCAGGCTTGGGGAAGGGTTAGGGTTAGGGTTCGGGCTAGGGTTAGGGTTAGGGGACGGGGACGGTTTAGGGTCCAGGTGAGGGTACGACAACGCTTTAGGGGGAGCGTACGTGTGAGGGCGCGGGTTAGTGTCAGCGTACGGTTTAGGATTAGGGGACGGGTGAGGGTCAGGCTTCGGGGAAGGGTTAGGGTTAGGGTTCGGGCTAGGGTTAGGGTTAGGGGACGGGGAAGGTTTAGGGTCCAGGTGAGGGTACGACAACGCTTTTGGGGAGCGTACGTGTGAGGGCGCGGGTTAGTGTCAGCGTACGGGTTAGGATTAGGGGACGGGTGAGGGTCAGGCTTCGGGGAAGGGTTAGGGTTAGGGTTCGGGCTAGGGTTAGGGTTAGGGGACGGGGACGGTTTAGGGTCCAGGTGAGGGTACGACAACGCTTTAGGGGGAGCGTACGTGTGAGGGCGCGGGTTAGTGTCAGCGTACGGGTTAGGATTAGGGGACGGGTGAGGGTCAGGCTTCGGGGAAGGGTTAGGGTTAGGGTTCGGGCTAGGGTTAGGGTTAGGGGACGGGGACGGTTTAGGGTCCAGGTGAGGGTACGACAACGCTTTAGGGGGAGCGTACGTGTGAGGGGGCGGGTTAGTGTCAGCGTACGGGTTAGGATTAGGGGACGGGTGAGGGTCAGGCTTCGGGGAAGGGTTAGGGTTAGGGTTCGGGCTAGGGTTAGCGTTAGGGGACGGGGACGGTTTAGGGTCCAGGTGAGGGTACGACAACGCTTTAGGGGGAGCGTACGTGTGAGGGCGCGGGTTAGTGTCAGCGTACGGGTTAGGATTAGGGGACGGGTGAGGGTCAGGCTTCTGGGAAGGGTTAGGGTTAGGGTTCGGGCTAGGGTTAGGGTTAGGGGACGGGGACGGTTTAGGGTCCAGGTGAGGGTAGGACAACGCTTTAGGGGGAGCGTACGTGTGAGGGCGCGGGTTAGTGTCAGTGTACGGGTTAGGATTAGGGGACGGGTGAGGGTCAGGCTTGGGGAAGTGTTAGGGTTAGGGTTCGGGCTAGGGTTAGGGTTAGGGGACGGGGACGGTTTAGGCTCCAGGTGAGGGTACGACAACGCTTTAGGGGGAGCGTACGTGTGAGGGCGCGGGTTAGTGTCAGCGTACGGGTTAGGATTAGGGGACGGGTGAGGGTCAGGCTTCGGGGAAGGGTTAGGGTTAGGGTTCGGGCTAGGGTTAGGGTTAGGGGACGGGGACGGTTTAGGGTCCAGGTGAGGGTACGACAACGCTTTAGGGGGAGCGTACGTGTGAGGGCGCGGGTTAGTGTCAGCGTACGGGTTAGGATTAGGGGACGGGTGAGGGTCAGGCTTCGGGGAAGGGTTAGGGTTAGGGTTCGGGCTAGGGTTAGGGTTAGGGGACGGGGACGGTTTAGGGTCCAGGTGAGGGTACGACAACGCTTTAGGGGGAGCGTACGTGTGAGGGCGCGGGTTAGTGTCAGCGTACGGGTTAGGATTAGGGGACGGGTGAGGGTCAGGCTTCGGGGAAGGGTTAGGGTTAGGGTTCGGGCTACGGTTAGGGTTAGGGGACGGGGACGGTTTAGGGTCCAGGTGAGGGTAGGACAAAGCTTTAGGGGGAGCGTACGTGTGAGGGCGCGGGTTAGTGTCAGCGTACGGGTTAGGATTAGGGGACGGGTGAGGGTCAGGCTTGGGGAAGGGTTAGGGTTAGGGTTCGGGCTAGGGTTAGGGTTAGGGGACGGGGACGGTTTAGGGTCCAGGTGAGGGTACGACAACGCTTTAGGGGGAGCGTACGTGTGAGGGCGCGGGTTAGTGTCAGCGTACGGGTTAGGATTAGGGGACGGGTGAGGGTCAGGCTTCGGGGAAGGGTTAGGGTTAGGGTTCGGGCTAGGGTTAGGGTTAGGGGACGGGGACGGTTTAGGGTCCAGGTGAGGGTACGACAACGCTTTAGGGGGAGCGTACATGTGAGGGCGCGGGTTAGTGTCAGCGTACGGGTTAGGATTAGGGGACGGGTGAGGGTCAGGCTTCGGGGAAGGGTTAGGGTTAGGGTTCGGGCTAGGGTTAGGGTTAGGGGACGGGGACGGTTTAGGGTCCAGGTGAGGGTACGACAACGCTCTAGGGGGAGCGTACGTGTGAGGGCGCGGGTTAGTGTCAGCGTACGGGTTAGGATTAGGGGACGGGTGAGGGTCAGGCTTCGGGGAAGTGTTAGGGTTAGGGTTCGGGCTAGGGTTAGGGTTAGGGGACGGGGACGGTTTAGGGTCCAGGTGAGGGTAGGACAACGCTTTAGGGGGAGCGTACGTGTGAGGGCGCGGGTTAGTGTCAGCGTACGGGTTAGGATTAGGGGACGGGTGAGGGTCAGGCTTGGGGAAGGGTTAGGGTTAGGGTTCGGGCTAGGGTTAGGGTTAGGGGACGGGGACGGTTTAGGGTCCAGGTGAGGGTACGACAACGCTTTAGGGGGAGCGTACGTGTGTGGGCGTGGGTTAGTGTCAGCGAACGGGTTAGGATTAGGGGACGGGTGAGGGTCAGGCTTCGGGGAAGGGTTAGGGTTAGGGTTCGGTCTAGGGTTAGGGTTAGGGGACGGGGAAGGTTTAGGGTCCAGGTGAGGGTACGACAACGCTTTAGGGGGAGCGTACGTGTGAGGGCGCGGGTTAGTGTCAGCGTACGGGTTAGGATTAGGGGACGGGTGAGGGTCAGGCTTCGGGGAAGGGTTAGGGTTAGGGTTCGGGCTAGGGTTAGGGTTAGGGGACGGGGACGGTTTAGGGTCCAGGTGAGGGTACGACAACGCTTTAGGGGGAGCGTACGTGTGAGGGCGCGGGTTAGTGTCAGCGTACGGGTTAGGATTAGGGGACGGGTGAGGGTCAGGCTTCGGGGAAGTGTTAGGGTTAGGGTTCGGGCTAGGGTTAGGGTTAGGGGACGGGGACGGTTTAGGGTCCAGGTGAGGGTACGACAACGCTTTAGGGGGAGCGTACGTGTGAGGGCGCGGGTTAGTGTGAGCGTACGGGTTAGGATTAGGGGACGGGTGAGGGTCAGGCTTCGGGGAAGGGTTAGGGTTAGGGTTCGGGCTAGGGTTAGGGTTAGGGGACGGGGACGGTTTAGGGTCCAGGTGAGGGTACGACAACGCTTTAGGGGGAGCGTACGTGTGAGGGCGCGGGTTAGTGTCAGCGTACGGGTTAGGATTAGGGGACGGGTGAGGGTCAGGCTTCGGGGAAGGGTTAGGGTTAGGGTTCGGGCTAGGGTTAGGGTTAGGGGACGGGGACGGTTTAGGGTCCAGGTGAGGGTACGACAACGCTTTAGGGGGAGCGTACGTGTGAGGGCGCTGGTTAGTGTCAGCATACGGGTTAGGATTAGGGGACGGGTGAGGGTCAGGCTTCGGGGAATGGTTAGGGTTAGGGTTCGGGATAGGGTTAGGGTTAGGGGACGGGGACGGTTTAGGGTCCAGGTGAGGGTACGACAACGCTTTAGGGGGAGCGTACGTGTGAGGGCGCGGGTTAGTGTCAGCGTACGGGTTAGGATTAGGGGACGGGTGAGGGTCAGGCTTCGGGGAAGGGTTAGGGTTAGGGTTCGGGCTAGGGTTAGGGTTAGGGGACGGGGACGGTTTAGGGTCCAGGTGAGGGTACGACAACGCTTTAGGGGGAGCGTACGTGTGAGGGCGCGGGTTAATGTCAGCGTACGGGTTAGGATTAGGGGACGGGTGAGGGTCAGGCTTCGGGGAGGGGTTAGGGTTAGGGTTCGGGCTAGGGTTAGGGTTAGGGGACGGGGACGGTTTAGGGTCCAGGTGAGGGTAGGACAACACTTTAGGGGGAGCGTACGTGTGAGGGCGCGGGTTAGTGTCAGCGTACGGGTTAGGATTAGGGGACGGGTGAGGGTCAGGCTTGGGGAAGGGTTAGGGTTAGGGTTCGGGCTAGGGTTAGGGTTAGGGGATGGGGACGGTTTAGGGTCCAGGTGAGGGTACGACAACGCTTTAGGGGGAGCGTACGTGTGAGGGCGCGGGTTAGTGTCAGCGTACGGTTTAGGATTAGGGGACGGGTGAGGGTCAGGCTTCGGGGAAGGGTTAGGGTTAGGGTTCGGGCTAGGGTTAGGGTTAGGGGACGGGGAAGGTTTAGGGTCCAGGTGAGGGTACGACAACGCTTTAGGGGGAGCGTACGTGTGAGGGCGCGGGTTAGTGTCAGCGTACGGGTTAGGATTAGGGGACGGGTGAGGGTCAGGCTTCGGGGAAGGGTTAGGGTTAGGGTTCGGGCTAGGGTTAGGGTTAGGGGACGGGGACGGTTTAGGGTCCAGGTGAGGGTACGACAACGCTTTAGGGGGAGCGTACGTGTGAGGGCGCGGGTTAGTGTCAGCGTACGGGTTAGGATTAGGGGACGGGAGAGGGTCAGGCTTCGGGGAAGGGTTAGGGTTAGGGTTCGGGCTAGGGTTAGGGTTAGGGGACGGGGAAGGTTTAGGGTCCAGGTGAGGGTACGACAACGCTTTAGGGGGAGCGTACGTGTGAGGGGGCGGGTTAGTGTCAGCGTACGGGTTAGGATTAGGGGACGGGTGAGGGTCAGGCTTCGGGGAAGGGTTAGGGTTAGGGTTCGGGCTAGGGTTAGCGTTAGGG
Organism: Globicephala melas; assembly: GCF_963455315.2. Lineage (NCBI taxonomy): Eukaryota > Metazoa > Chordata > Mammalia > Artiodactyla > Delphinidae > Globicephala > Globicephala melas. The sequence goes on from NW_027207406.1 coordinate 215,912, forward strand.
GACGGGGACGGTTTAATGTCCAGGTGAGGGTACGACAACGCTTTAGGGGGAGCGTACGTGTGAGGGCGCGGGTTAGTGTCAGCGTACGGGTTAGGATTAGGGGACGGGTGAGGGTCAGGCTTCGGGGAAGGGTTAGGGTTAGGGTTCGGGCTAGGGTTAGGGTTAGGGGACGGGGACGGTTTAGGGTCCAGGTGAGGGTAGGACAACGCTTTAGGGGGAGCGTACGTGTGAGGGCGCGGGTTAGTGTCAGTGTACGGGTTAGGATTAGGGGACGGGTGAGGGTCAGGCTTGGGGAAGTGTTAGGGTTAGGGTTCGGGCTAGGGTTAGGGTTAGGGGACGGGGACGGTTTAGGGTCCAGGTGAGGGTACGACAACGCTTTAGGGGGAGGGTACGTGTGAGGGCGCGGGTTAGTGTCAGCGTACGGGTTAGGATTAGGGGACGGGTGAGGGTCAGGCTTCGGGGAAGGGTTAGGGTTAGGGTTCGGGCTAGGGTTAGGGTTAGGGGACGGGGAAGGTTTAGGGTCCAGGTGAGGGTACGACAATGCTTTAGGGGGAGCGTACGTGTGAGGGCGTGGGTTAGTGTCAGCGTACGGGTTAGGATTAGGGGACGGGTGAGGGTCAGGCTTGGGGAAGGGTTAGGGTTAGGGTTCGGGCTAGGGTTAGGGTTAGGAAACGGGGACGGTTTAGGGTCCAGGTGAGGGTACGACAACGCTTTAGGGGGAGCGTACGTGTGAGGGCGCGGGTTAGTGTCAGCGTACGGGTTAGGATTAGGGGACGGGTGAGGGTCAGGCTTCGGGGAAGGGTTAGGGTTAGGGTTCGGTCTAGGGTTAGGGTTAGGGGACGGGGAAGGTTTAGGGTCCAGGTGAGGGTACGACAACGCTTTAGGGGGAGCGTACGTGTGAGGGCGCGGGTTAGTGTCAGTGTACGGGTTAGGATTAGGGGACGGGTGAGGGTCAGGCTTCGGGGAAGGGTTAGGGTTAGGGTTCGGGCTAGGGTTAGCGTTAGGGGACGGGGACGGTTTAGGGTCCAGGTGAGGGTAGGACAACGCTTTAGGGGGAGCGTACGTGTGAGGGCGCGGGTTAGTGTCAGCGTACGGGTTAGGATTAGGGGACGGGTGAGGGTCAGGCTTCGGGGAAGGGTTAGGGTTAGGGTTCGGTCTAGGGTTAGGGTTAGGGGACGGGGAAGGTTTAGGGTCCAGGTGAGGGTACGACAACGCTTTAGGGGGAGCGTACGTGTGAGGGCGCGGGTTAGTGTCAGCGTACGGGTTAGGATTAGGGGACGGGTGAGGGTCAGGCTTGGGGAAGGGTTAGGGTTAGGGTTCGGGCTAGGGTTAGGGTTAGGGGACGGGGACGGTTTAGGGTCCAGGTGAGGGTACGACAACGCTTTAGGGGGAGCGTACGTGTGAGGGCGCGGGTTAGTGTCAGCGTACGGGTTAGGATTAGGGGACGGGTGAGGGTCAGGCTTCGGGGAAGTGTTAGGGTTAGGGTTCGGTCTAGGGTTAGGGTTAGGGGACGGGGAAGGTTTAGGGTCCAGGTGAGGGTACGACAACGCTTTAGGGGGAGCGTACGTGTGAGGGCGCGGGTTAGTGTCAGCGTACGGGTTAGGATTAGGGGACGGGTGAGGGTCAGGCTTCGGGGAAGGGTTAGGGTTAGGGTTCGGGCTAGGGTTAGCGTTAGGGGACGGGGACGGTTTAGGGTCCAGGTGAGGGTACGACAACGCTTTAGGGGGAGCGTACGTGTGAGGGCGCGGGTTAGTGTCAGCGTACGGGTTAGGATTAGGGGACGGGTGAGGGTCAGGCTTCGGGGAAGGGTTAGGGTTAGGGTTCGGGCTAGGGTTAGGGTTAGGGGACGGGGACGGTTTAGGGTCCAAGTGAGGGTACGACAACGCTTTAGGGGGAGCGTACGTGTGAGGGCGCGGGTTAGTGTCAGCGTACGGGTTAGGATTAGGGGACGGGTGAGGGTCAGGCTTCGGGGAAGGGTTAGGGTTAGGGTTCGGGCTAGGGTTAGGGTTAGGGGACGGGGACGGTTTAGGGTCCAGGTGAGGGTAGGACAACACTTTAGGGGGAGCGTACGTGTGAGGGCGCGGGTTAGTGTCAGCGTACGGGTTAGGATTAGGGGACGGGTGAGGGTCAGGCTTGGGGAAGGGTTAGGGTTAGGGTTCGGGCTAGGGTTAGGGTTAGGGGACGGGGACGGTTTAGGGTCCAGGTGAGGGTACGACAACGCTTTAGGGGGAGCGTACGTGTGAGGGCGCGGGTTAGTGTCAGCGTACGGTTTAGGATTAGGGGACGGGTGAGGGTCAGGCTTCGGGGAAGGGTTAGGGTTAGGGTTCGGGCTAGGGTTAGGGTTAGGGGACGGGGAAGGTTTAGGGTCCAGGTGAGGGTACGACAACGCTTTTGGGGAGCGTACGTGTGAGGGCGCGGGTTAGTGTCAGCGTACGGGTTAGGATTAGGGGACGGGTGAGGGTCAGGCTTCGGGGAAGGGTTAGGGTTAGGGTTCGGGCTAGGGTTAGGGTTAGGGGACGGGGACGGTTTAGGGTCCAGGTGAGGGTACGACAACGCTTTAGGGGGAGCGTACGTGTGAGGGCGCGGGTTAGTGTCAGCGTACGGGTTAGGATTAGGGGACGGGTGAGGGTCAGGCTTCGGGGAAGGGTTAGGGTTAGGGTTCGGGCTAGGGTTAGGGTTAGGGGACGGGGACGGTTTAGGGTCCAGGTGAGGGTACGACAACGCTTTAGGGGGAGCGTACGTGTGAGGGGGCGGGTTAGTGTCAGCGTACGGGTTAGGATTAGGGGACGGGTGAGGGTCAGGCTTCGGGGAAGGGTTAGGGTTAGGGTTCGGGCTAGGGTTAGGGTTAGGGGACGGGGACGGTTTAGGGTCCAGGTGAGGGTACGACAACGCTTTAGGGGGAGCGTACGTGTGAGGGCGCGGGTTAGTGTCAGCGTACGGGTTAGGATTAGGGGACGGGTGAGGGTCAGGCTTCTGGGAAGGGTTAGGGTTAGGGTTCGGGCTAGGGTTAGGGTTAGGGGACGGGGACGGTTTAGGGTCCAGGTGAGGGTAGGACAACGCTTTAGGGGGAGCGTACGTGTGAGGGCGCGGGTTAGTGTCAGTGTACGGGTTAGGATTAGGGGACGGGTGAGGGTCAGGCTTGGGGAAGTGTTAGGGTTAGGGTTCGGGCTAGGGTTAGGGTTAGGGGACGGGGACGGTTTAGGCTCCAGGTGAGGGTACGACAACGCTTTAGGGGGAGCGTACGTGTGAGGGCGCGGGTTAGTGTCAGCGTACGGGTTAGGATTAGGGGACGGGTGAGGGTCAGGCTTCGGGGAAGGGTTAGGGTTAGGGTTCGGGCTAGGGTTAGGGTTAGGGGACGGGGACGGTTTAGGGTCCAGGTGAGGGTACGACAACGCTTTAGGGGGAGCGTACGTGTGAGGGCGCGGGTTAGTGTCAGCGTACGGGTTAGGATTAGGGGACGGGTGAGGGTCAGGCTTCGGGGAAGGGTTAGGGTTAGGGTTCGGGCTAGGGTTAGGGTTAGGGGACGGGGACGGTTTAGGGTCCAGGTGAGGGTACGACAACGCTTTAGGGGGAGCGTACGTGTGAGGGCGCGGGTTAGTGTCAGCGTACGGGTTAGGATTAGGGGACGGGTGAGGGTCAGGCTTCGGGGAAGGGTTAGGGTTAGGGTTCGGGCTACGGTTAGGGTTAGGGGACGGGGACGGTTTAGGGTCCAGGTGAGGGTAGGACAAAGCTTTAGGGGGAGCGTACGTGTGAGGGCGCGGGTTAGTGTCAGCGTACGGGTTAGGATTAGGGGACGGGTGAGGGTCAGGCTTGGGGAAGGGTTAGGGTTAGGGTTCGGGCTAGGGTTAGGGTTAGGGGACGGGGACGGTTTAGGGTCCAGGTGAGGGTACGACAACGCTTTAGGGGGAGCGTACGTGTGAGGGCGCGGGTTAGTGTCAGCGTACGGGTTAGGATTAGGGGACGGGTGAGGGTCAGGCTTCGGGGAAGGGTTAGGGTTAGGGTTCGGGCTAGGGTTAGGGTTAGGGGACGGGGACGGTTTAGGGTCCAGGTGAGGGTACGACAACGCTTTAGGGGGAGCGTACGTGTGAGGGCGCGGGTTAGTGTCAGCGTACGGGTTAGGATTAGGGGACGGGTGAGGGTCAGGCTTCGGGGAAGTGTTAGGGTTAGGGTTCGGGCTAGGGTTAGGGTTAGGGGACGGGGACGGTTTAGGGTCCAGGTGAGGGTACGACAACGCTCTAGGGGGAGCGTACGTGTGAGGGCGCGGGTTAGTGTCAGCGTACGGGTTAGGATTAGGGGACGGGTGAGGGTCAGGCTTCGGGGAAGTGTTAGGGTTAGGGTTCGGGCTAGGGTTAGGGTTAGGGGACGGGGACGGTTTAGGGTCCAGGTGAGGGTAGGACAACGCTTTAGGGGGAGCGTACGTGTGAGGGCGCGGGTTAGTGTCAGCGTACGGGTTAGGATTAGGGGACGGGTGAGGGTCAGGCTTGGGGAAGGGTTAGGGTTAGGGTTCGGGCTAGGGTTAGGGTTAGGGGATGGGGACGGTTTAGGGTCCAGGTGAGGGTACGACAACGCTTTAGGGGGAGCGTACGTGTGAGGGCGCGGGTTAGTGTCAGCGTACGGTTTAGGATTAGGGGACGGGTGAGGGTCAGGCTTCGGGGAAGGGTTAGGGTTAGGGTTCGGGCTAGGGTTAGGGTTAGGGGACGGGGAAGGTTTAGGGTCCAGGTGAGGGTACGACAACGCTTTAGGGGGAGCGTACGTGTGAGGGCGCGGGTTAGTGTCAGCGTACGGGTTAGGATTAGGGGACGGGTGAGGGTCAGGCTTCGGGGAAGGGTTAGGGTTAGGGTTCGGGCTAGGGTTAGGGTTAGGGGACGGGGACGGTTTAGGGTCCAGGTGAGGGTACGACAACGCTTTAGGGGGAGCGTACGTGTGAGGGCGCGGGTTAGTGTCAGCGTACGGGTTAGGATTAGGGGACGGGAGAGGGTCAGGCTTCGGGGAAGGGTTAGGGTTAGGGTTCGGGCTAGGGTTAGGGTTAGGGGACGGGGAAGGTTTAGGGTCCAGGTGAGGGTACGACAACGCTTTAGGGGGAGCGTACGTGTGAGGGGGCGGGTTAGTGTCAGCGTACGGGTTAGGATTAGGGGACGGGTGAGGGTCAGGCTTCGGGGAAGGGTTAGGGTTAGGGTTCGGGCTAGGGTTAGCGTTAGGGGACGGGGACGGTTTAATGTCCAGGTGAGGGTACGACAACGCTTTAGGGGGAGCGTACGTGTGAGGGCGCGGGTTAGTGTCAGCGTACGGGTTAGGATTAGGGGACGGGTGAGGGTCAGGCTTCGGGGAAGGGTTAGGGTTAGGGTTCGGGCTAGGGTTAGGGTTAGGGGACGGGGACGGTTTAGGGTCCAGGTGAGGGTAGGACAACGCTTTAGGGGGAGCGTACGTGTGAGGGCGCGGGTTAGTGTCAGTGTACGGGTTAGGATTAGGGGACGGGTGAGGGTCAGGCTTGGGGAAGTGTTAGGGTTAGGGTTCGGGCTAGGGTTAGGGTTAGGGGACGGGGACGGTTTAGGGTCCAGGTGAGGGTACGACAACGCTTTAGGGGGAGGGTACGTGTGAGGGCGCGGGTTAGTGTCAGCGTACGGGTTAGGATTAGGGGACGGGTGAGGGTCAGGCTTCGGGGAAGGGTTAGGGTTAGGGTTCGGGCTAGGGTTAGGGTTAGGGGACGGGGAAGGTTTAGGGTCCAGGTGAGGGTACGACAATGCTTTAGGGGGAGCGTACGTGTGAGGGCGTGGGTTAGTGTCAGCGTACGGGTTAGGATTAGGGGACGGGTGAGGGTCAGGCTTGGGGAAGGGTTAGGGTTAGGGTTCGGGCTAGGGTTAGGGTTAGGAAACGGGGACGGTTTAGGGTCCAGGTGAGGGTACGACAACGCTTTAGGGGGAGCGTACGTGTGAGGGCGCGGGTTAGTGTCAGCGTACGGGTTAGGATTAGGGGACGGGTGAGGGTCAGGCTTCGGGGAAGGGTTAGGGTTAGGGTTCGGTCTAGGGTTAGGGTTAGGGGACGGGGAAGGTTTAGGGTCCAGGTGAGGGTACGACAACGCTTTAGGGGGAGCGTACGTGTGAGGGCGCGGGTTAGTGTCAGTGTACGGGTTAGGATTAGGGGACGGGTGAGGGTCAGGCTTCGGGGAAGGGTTAGGGTTAGGGTTCGGGCTAGGGTTAGGGTTAGGGGACGGGGACGGTTTAGGGTCCAGGTGAGGGTACGACAACGCTTTAGGGGGAGCGTACGTGTGAGGGCGCGGGTTAGTGTCAGCGTACGGGTTAGGATTAGGGGACGGGTGAGGGTCAGGCTTCGGGGAAGGGTTAGGGTTAGGGTTCGGGCTAGGGTTAGGGTTAGGGGACGGGGACGGTTTAGGGTCCAGGTGAGGGTACGACAACGCTCTAGGGGGAGCGTACGTGTGAGGGCGCGGGTTAGTGTCAGCGTACGGGTTAGGATTAGGGGACGGGTGAGGGTCAGGCTTCGGGGAAGTGTTAGGGTTAGGGTTCGGGCTAGGGTTAGGGTTAGGGGACGGGGACGGTTTAGGGTCCAGGTGAGGGTAGGACAACGCTTTAGGGGGAGCGTACGTGTGAGGGCGCGGGTTAGTGTCAGCGTACGGGTTAGGATTAGGGGACGGGTGAGGGTCAGGCTTGGGGAAGGGTTAGGGTTAGGGTTCGGGCTAGGGTTAGGGTTAGGGGATGGGGACGGTTTAGGGTCCAGGTGAGGGTACGACAACGCTTTAGGGGGAGCGTACGTGTGAGGGCGCGGGTTAGTGTCAGCGTACGGTTTAGGATTAGGGGACGGGTGAGGGTCAGGCTTCGGGGAAGGGTTAGGGTTAGGGTTCGGGCTAGGGTTAGGGTTAGGGGACGGGGAAGGTTTAGGGTCCAGGTGAGGGTACGACAACGCTTTAGGGGGAGCGTACGTGTGAGGGCGCGGGTTAGTGTCAGCGTACGGGTTAGGATTAGGGGACGGGTGAGGGTCAGGCTTCGGGGAAGGGTTAGGGTTAGGGTTCGGGCTAGGGTTAGGGTTAGGGGACGGGGACGGTTTAGGGTCCAGGTGAGGGTACGACAACGCTTTAGGGGGAGCGTACGTGTGAGGGCGCGGGTTAGTGTCAGCGTACGGGTTAGGATTAGGGGACGGGAGAGGGTCAGGCTTCGGGGAAGGGTTAGGGTTAGGGTTCGGGCTAGGGTTAGGGTTAGGGGACGGGGAAGGTTTAGGGTCCAGGTGAGGGTACGACAACGCTTTAGGGGGAGCGTACGTGTGAGGGGGCGGGTTAGTGTCAGCGTACGGGTTAGGATTAGGGGACGGGTGAGGGTCAGGCTTCGGGGAAGGGTTAGGGTTAGGGTTCGGGCTAGGGTTAGCGTTAGGGGACGGGGACGGTTTAATGTCCAGGTGAGGGTACGACAACGCTTTAGGGGGAGCGTACGTGTGAGGGCGCGGGTTAGTGTCAGCGTACGGGTTAGGATTAGGGGACGGGTGAGGGTCAGGCTTCGGGGAAGGGTTAGGGTTAGGGTTCGGGCTAGGGTTAGGGTTAGGGGACGGGGACGGTTTAGGGTCCAGGTGAGGGTAGGACAACGCTTTAGGGGGAGCGTACGTGTGAGGGCGCGGGTTAGTGTCAGTGTACGGGTTAGGATTAGGGGACGGGTGAGGGTCAGGCTTGGGGAAGTGTTAGGGTTAGGGTTCGGGCTAGGGTTAGGGTTAGGGGACGGGGACGGTTTAGGGTCCAGGTGAGGGTACGACAACGCTTTAGGGGGAGGGTACGTGTGAGGGCGCGGGTTAGTGTCAGCGTACGGGTTAGGATTAGGGGACGGGTGAGGGTCAGGCTTCGGGGAAGGGTTAGGGTTAGGGTTCGGGCTAGGGTTAGGGTTAGGGGACGGGGAAGGTTTAGGGTCCAGGTGAGGGTACGACAATGCTTTAGGGGGAGCGTACGTGTGAGGGCGTGGGTTAGTGTCAGCGTACGGGTTAGGATTAGGGGACGGGTGAGGGTCAGGCTTGGGGAAGGGTTAGGGTTAGGGTTCGGGCTAGGGTTAGGGTTAGGAAACGGGGACGGTTTAGGGTCCAGGTGAGGGTACGACAACGCTTTAGGGGGAGCGTACGTGTGAGGGCGCGGGTTAGTGTCAGCGTACGGGTTAGGATTAGGGGACGGGTGAGGGTCAGGCTTCGGGGAAGGGTTAGGGTTAGGGTTCGGTCTAGGGTTAGGGTTAGGGGACGGGGAAGGTTTAGGGTCCAGGTGAGGGTACGACAACGCTTTAGGGGGAGCGTACGTGTGAGGGCGCGGGTTAGTGTCAGTGTACGGGTTAGGATTAGGGGACGGGTGAGGGTCAGGCTTCGGGGAAGGGTTAGGGTTAGGGTTCGGGCTAGGGTTAGGGTTAGGGGACGGGGACGGTTTAGGGTCCAGGTGAGGGTACGACAACGCTTTAGGGGGAGCGTACGTGTGAGGGCGCGGGTTAGTGTCAGCGTACGGGTTAGGATTAGGGGACGGGTGAGGGTCAGGCTTCGGGGAAGGGTTAGGGTTAGGGTTCGGGCTAGGGTTAGGGTTAGGGGACGGGGACGGTTTAGGGTCCAGGTGAGGGTACGACAACGCTCTAGGGGGAGCGTACGTGTGAGGGCGCGGGTTAGTGTCAGCGTACGGGTTAGGATTAGGGGACGGGTGAGGGTCAGGCTTCGGGGAAGTGTTAGGGTTAGGGTTCGGGCTAGGGTTAGGGTTAGGGGACGGGGACGGTTTAGGGTCCAGGTGAGGGTAGGACAACGCTTTAGGGGGAGCGTACGTGTGAGGGCGCGGGTTAGTGTCAGCGTACGGGTTAGGATTAGGGGACGGGTGAGGGTCAGGCTTGGGGAAGGGTTAGGGTTAGGGTTCGGGCTAGGGTTAGGGTTAGGGGACGGGGACGGTTTAGGGTCCAGGTGAGGGTACGACAACGCTTTAGGGGGAGCGTACGTGTGAGGGCGCGGGTTAGTGTCAGCGTACGGGTTAGGATTAGGGGACGGGTGAGGGTCAGGCTTCGGGGAAGGGTTAGGGTTAGGGTTCGGTCTAGGGTTAGGGTTAGGGGACGGGGAAGGTTTAGGGTCCAGGTGAGGGTACGACAACGCTTTAGGGGGAGCGTACGTGTGAGGGCGCGGGTTAGTGTCAGCGTACGGGTTAGGATTAGGGGACGGGTGAGGGTCAGGCTTCGGGGAAGGGTTAGGGTTAGGGTTCGGGCTAGGGTTAGCGTTAGGGGACGGGGACGGTTTAGGGTCCAGGTGAGGGTACGACAACGCTTTAGGGGGAGCGTACGTGTGAGGGCGCGGGTTAGTGTCAGCGTACGGGTTAGGATTAGGGGACGGGTGAGGGTCAGGCTTCGGGGAAGGGTAAGGGTTAGGGTTCGGGCTAGGGTTAGGGTTAGGGTTAGGGGACGGTTTAGGGTCCAGGTGAGGGTACGACAACGCTTTACGGGGAGCGTACGTGTGAGGGCGCGGGTTAGTGTCAGCGTACGGGTTAGGATTAGGGGACGGGTGAGGGTCAGGCTTCGGGGAAGGGTTAGGGTTAGGGTTCGGGCTAGGTTTAGGGTTAGGGGACGGGGACGGTTTAGGGTCCAGGTGAGGGTACGACAACGCTTTAGGGGGAGCGTACGTGTGAGGGCACGGGTTAGTGTCAGCGTACGGGTTAGGATTAGGGGACGGGTGAGGGTCAGGCTTCGGGGAAGGGTTAGGGTTAGGGTTCGGGCTAGGGTTAGGGTTAGGGGACGGGGACGGTTTAGGGTCCAGGTGAGGGTACGACAACGCTTTAGGGGGAGCGTACGTGTGAGGGCGCGGGTTAGTGTCAGCGTACGGGTTAGGATTAGGGGACGGGTGAGGGTCAGGCTTCGGGGAAGGGTTAGGGTTAGGGTTCGGGCTAGGGTTAGGGTTAGGGGACGGGGACGGTTTAGGGTCCAGGTGAGGGTAGGACAACGCTTTAGGGGGAGCGTACGTGTGAGGGCGCGGGTTAGTGTCAGCGTACGGGTTAGGATTAGGGGACGGGTGAGGGTCAGGCTTGGGGAAGGGTTAGGGTTAGGGTTCGGGCTAGGGTTAGGGTTAGGGGACGGGGACGGTTTAGGGTCCAGGTGAGGGTACGACAACGCTTTAGGGGGAGCGTACGTGTGTGGGCGCGGGTTAGTGTCAGCGAACGGGTTAGGATTAGGGGACGGGTGAGGGTCAGGCTTCGGGGAAGGGTTAGGGTTAGGGTTCGGTCTAGGGTTAGGGTTAGGGGACGGGGAAGGTTTAGGGTCCAGGTGAGGGTACGACAACGCTTTAGGGGGAGCGTACGTGTGAGGGCGCGGGTTAGTGTCAGCGTACGGGTTAGGATTAGGGGACGGGTGAGGGTCAGGCTTCGGGGAAGGGTTAGGGTTAGGGTTCGGGCTAGGGTTAGGGTTAGGGGACGGGGACGGTATAGGGTCCAGGTGAGGGTACGACAACGCTTTAGGGGGAGCGTACGTGTGAGGGCGCGGGTTAGTGTCAGCGTACGGGTTAGGATTAGGGGACGGGTGAGGGTCAGGCTTCGGGGAAGGGTTAGGGTTAGGGTTCGGGCTAGGGTTAGGGTTAGGGGACGGGGACGGTTTAGGGTCCAGGTGAGGGTACGACAACGCTTTAGGGGGAGCGTACGTGTGAGGGCGCGGGTTAGTGTCAGCGTACGGGTTAGGATTAGGGGACGGGTGAGGGTCAGGCTTCGGGGAAGGGTTAGGGTTAGGGTTCGGGCTAGGGTTAGGGTTAGGGGACGGGGACGGTTTAGGGTCCAGGTGAGGGTACGACAACGCTTTAGGGGGAGCGTACGTGTGTGGGCGCGGGTTAGTGTCAGCGAACGGGTTAGGATTAGGGGACGGGTGAGGGTCAGGCTTCGGGGAAGGGTTAGGGTTAGGGTTCGGTCTAGGGTTAGGGTTAGGGGACGGGGAAGGTTTAGGGTCCAGGTGAGGGTACGACAACGCTTTAGGGGGAGCGTACGTGTGAGGGCGCGGGTTAGTGTCAGCGTACGGGTTAGGATTAGGGGACGGGTGAGGGTCAGGCTTCGGGGAAGGGTTAGGGTTAGGGTTCGGGCTAGGGTTAGGGTTAGGGGACGGGGACGGTATAGGGTCCAGGTGAGGGTACGACAACGCTTTAGGGGGAGCGTACGTGTGAGGGCGCGGGTTAGTGTCAGCGTACGGGTTAGGATTAGGGGACGGGTGAGGGTCAGGCTTCGGGGAAGGGTTAGGGTTAGGGTTCGGGCTAGGGTTAGGGTTAGGGGACGGGGACGGTTTAGGGTCCAGGTGAGGGTACGACAACGCTTTAGGGGGAGCGTACGTGTGAGGGCGCGGGTTAGTGTCAGCGTACGGGTTAGGATTAGGGGACGGGTGAGGGTCAGGCTTCGGGGAAGGGTTAGGGTTAGGGTTCGGGCTAGGGTTAGCGTTAGGGGACGGGGACGGTTTAGGGTCCAGGTGAGGGTACGACAACGCTTTAGGGGGAGCGTACGTGTGAGGGCGCGGGTTAGTGTCAGCGTACGGGTTAGGATTAGGGGACGGGTGAGGGTCAGGCTTCGGGGAAGGGTTAGGGTTAGGGTTCGGGCTAGGGTTAGGGTTAGGGGACGGGGACGGTTTAGGGTCCAGGTGAGGGTACGACAACGCTTTAGGGGGAGCGTACGTGTGAGGGCGCTGGTTAGTGTCAGCGTACGGGTTAGGATTAGGGGACAGGTGAGGGTCAGGCTTCGGGGAATGGTTAGGGTTAGGGTTCGGGATAGGGTTAGGGTTAGGGGACGGGGACGGTTTAGGGTCCAGGTGAGGGTACGACAACGCTTTAGGGGGAGCGTACGTGTGAGGGCGCGGGTTAGTGTCAGCGTACGGGTTAGGATTAGGGGACGGGTGAGGGTCAGGCTTCGGGGAAGGGTTAGGGTTAGGGTTCGGGCTAGGGTTAGGGTTAGGGGACGGGGACGGTTTAGGGTCCAGGTGAGGGTACGACAACGCTTTAGGGGGAGCGTACGTGTGAGGGCGCGGGTTAGTGTCAGCGTACGGGTTAGGATTAGGGGACGGGTGAGGGTCAGGCTTCGGGGAAGGGTTAGGGTTAGGGTTCGGGCTAGGGTTAGGGTTAGGGGACGGGGACGGTTTAGGGTCCAGGTGAGGGTAGGACAACACTTTAGGGGGAGCGTACGTGTGAGGGCGCGGGTTAGTGTCAGCGTACGGGTTAGGATTAGGGGACGGGTGAGGGTCAGGCTTGGGGAAGGGTTAGGGTTAGGGTTCGGGCTAGGGTTAGGGTTAGGGGACGGGGACGGTTTAGGGTCCAGGTGAGGGTACGACAACGCTTTAGGGGGAGCGTACGTGTGAGGGCGCGGGTTAGTGTCAGCGTACGGTTTAGGATTAGGGGACGGGTGAGGGTCAGGCTTCGGGGAAGGGTTAGGGTTAGGGTTCGGGCTAGGGTTAGGGTTAGGGGACGGGGAAGGTTTAGGGTCCAGGTGAGGGTACGACAACGCTTTTGGGGAGCGTACGTGTGAGGGCGCGGGTTAGTGTCAGCGTACGGGTTAGGATTAGGGGACGGGTGAGGGTCAGGCTTCGGGGAAGGGTTAGGGTTAGGGTTCGGGCTAGGGTTAGGGTTAGGGGACGGGGACGGTTTAGGGTCCAGGTGAGGGTACGACAACGCTTTAGGGGGAGCGTACGTGTGAGGGCGCGGGTTAGTGTCAGCGTACGGGTTAGGATTAGGGGACGGGTGAGGGTCAGGCTTCGGGGAAGGGTTAGGGTTAGGGTTCGGGCTAGGGTTAGGGTTAGGGGACGGGGACGGTTTAGGGTCCAGGTGAGGGTACGACAACGCTTTAGGGGGAGCGTACGTGTGAGGGGGCGGGTTAGTGTCAGCGTACGGGTTAGGATTAGGGGACGGGTGAGGGTCAGGCTTCGGGGAAGGGTTAGGGTTAGGGTTCGGGCTAGGGTTAGCGTTAGGGGACGGGGACGGTTTAGGGTCCAGGTGAGGGTACGACAACGCTTTAGGGGGAGCGTACGTGTGAGGGCGCGGGTTAGTGTCAGCGTACGGGTTAGGATTAGGGGACGGGTGAGGGTCAGGCTTCTGGGAAGGGTTAGGGTTAGGGTTCGGGCTAGGGTTAGGGTTAGGGGACGGGGACGGTTTAGGGTCCAGGTGAGGGTAGGACAACGCTTTAGGGGGAGCGTACGTGTGAGGGCGCGGGTTAGTGTCAGTGTACGGGTTAGGATTAGGGGACGGGTGAGGGTCAGGCTTGGGGAAGTGTTAGGGTTAGGGTTCGGGCTAGGGTTAGGGTTAGGGGACGGGGACGGTTTAGGCTCCAGGTGAGGGTACGACAACGCTTTAGGGGGAGCGTACGTGTGAGGGCGCGGGTTAGTGTCAGCGTACGGGTTAGGATTAGGGGACGGGTGAGGGTCAGGCTTCGGGGAAGGGTTAGGGTTAGGGTTCGGGCTAGGGTTAGGGTTAGGGGACGGGGACGGTTTAGGGTCCAGGTGAGGGTACGACAACGCTTTAGGGGGAGCGTACGTGTGAGGGCGCGGGTTAGTGTCAGCGTACGGGTTAGGATTAGGGGACGGGTGAGGGTCAGGCTTCGGGGAAGGGTTAGGGTTAGGGTTCGGGCTAGGGTTAGGGTTAGGGGACGGGGACGGTTTAGGGTCCAGGTGAGGGTACGACAACGCTTTAGGGGGAGCGTACGTGTGAGGGCGCGGGTTAGTGTCAGCGTACGGGTTAGGATTAGGGGACGGGTGAGGGTCAGGCTTCGGGGAAGGGTTAGGGTTAGGGTTCGGGCTACGGTTAGGGTTAGGGGACGGGGACGGTTTAGGGTCCAGGTGAGGGTAGGACAAAGCTTTAGGGGGAGCGTACGTGTGAGGGCGCGGGTTAGTGTCAGCGTACGGGTTAGGATTAGGGGACGGGTGAGGGTCAGGCTTGGGGAAGGGTTAGGGTTAGGGTTCGGGCTAGGGTTAGGGTTAGGGGACGGGGACGGTTTAGGGTCCAGGTGAGGGTACGACAACGCTTTAGGGGGAGCGTACGTGTGAGGGCGCGGGTTAGTGTCAGCGTACGGGTTAGGATTAGGGGACGGGTGAGGGTCAGGCTTCGGGGAAGGGTTAGGGTTAGGGTTCGGGCTAGGGTTAGGGTTAGGGGACGGGGACGGTTTAGGGTCCAGGTGAGGGTACGACAACGCTTTAGGGGGAGCGTACGTGTGAGGGCGCGGGTTAGTGTCAGCGTACGGGTTAGGATTAGGGGACGGGTGAGGGTCAGGCTTCGGGGAAGGGTTAGGGTTAGGGTTCGGGCTAGGGTTAGGGTTAGGGGACGGGGACGGTTTAGGGTCCAGGTGAGGGTACGACAACGCTCTAGGGGGAGCGTACGTGTGAGGGCGCGGGTTAGTGTCAGCGTACGGGTTAGGATTAGGGGACGGGTGAGGGTCAGGCTTCGGGGAAGTGTTAGGGTTAGGGTTCGGGCTAGGGTTAGGGTTAGGGGACGGGGACGGTTTAGGGTCCAGGTGAGGGTAGGACAACGCTTTAGGGGGAGCGTACGTGTGAGGGCGCGGGTTAGTGTCAGCGTACGGGTTAGGATTAGGGGACGGGTGAGGGTCAGGCTTGGGGAAGGGTTAGGGTTAGGGTTCGGGCTAGGGTTAGGGTTAGGGGACGGGGACGGTTTAGGGTCCAGGTGAGGGTACGACAACGCTTTAGGGGGAGCGTACGTGTGTGGGCGTGGGTTAGTGTCAGCGAACGGGTTAGGATTAGGGGACGGGTGAGGGTCAGGCTTCGGGGAAGGGTTAGGGTTAGGGTTCGGTCTAGGGTTAGGGTTAGGGGACGGGGAAGGTTTAGGGTCCAGGTGAGGGTACGACAACGCTTTAGGGGGAGCGTACGTGTGAGGGCGCGGGTTAGTGTCAGCGTACGGGTTAGGATTAGGGGACGGGTGAGGGTCAGGCTTCGGGGAAGGGTTAGGGTTAGGGTTCGGGCTAGGGTTAGGGTTAGGGGACGGGGACGGTTTAGGGTCCAGGTGAGGGTACGACAACGCTTTAGGGGGAGCGTACGTGTGAGGGCGCGGGTTAGTGTCAGCGTACGGGTTAGGATTAGGGGACGGGTGAGGGTCAGGCTTCGGGGAAGTGTTAGGGTTAGGGTTCGGGCTAGGGTTAGGGTTAGGGGACGGGGACGGTTTAGGGTCCAGGTGAGGGTACGACAACGCTTTAGGGGGAGCGTACGTGTGAGGGCGCGGGTTAGTGTGAGCGTACGGGTTAGGATTAGGGGACGGGTGAGGGTCAGGCTTCGGGGAAGGGTTAGGGTTAGGGTTCGGGCTAGGGTTAGGGTTAGGGGACGGGGACGGTTTAGGGTCCAGGTGAGGGTACGACAACGCTTTAGGGGGAGCGTACGTGTGAGGGCGCGGGTTAGTGTCAGCGTACGGGTTAGGATTAGGGGACGGGTGAGGGTCAGGCTTCGGGGAAGGGTTAGGGTTAGGGTTCGGGCTAGGGTTAGGGTTAGGGGACGGGGACGGTTTAGGGTCCAGGTGAGGGTACGACAACGCTTTAGGGGGAGCGTACGTGTGAGGGCGCTGGTTAGTGTCAGCATACGGGTTAGGATTAGGGGACGGGTGAGGGTCAGGCTTCGGGGAATGGTTAGGGTTAGGGTTCGGGATAGGGTTAGGGTTAGGGGACGGGGACGGTTTAGGGTCCAGGTGAGGGTACGACAACGCTTTAGGGGGAGCGTACGTGTGAGGGCGCGGGTTAGTGTCAGCGTACGGGTTAGGATTAGGGGACGGGTGAGGGTCAGGCTTCGGGGAAGGGTTAGGGTTAGGGTTCGGGCTAGGGTTAGGGTTAGGGGACGGGGACGGTTTAGGGTCCAGGTGAGGGTACGACAACGCTTTAGGGGGAGCGTACGTGTGAGGGCGCGGGTTAATGTCAGCGTACGGGTTAGGATTAGGGGACGGGTGAGGGTCAGGCTTCGGGGAGGGGTTAGGGTTAGGGTTCGGGCTAGGGTTAGGGTTAGGGGACGGGGACGGTTTAGGGTCCAGGTGAGGGTAGGACAACACTTTAGGGGGAGCGTACGTGTGAGGGCGCGGGTTAGTGTCAGCGTACGGGTTAGGATTAGGGGACGGGTGAGGGTCAGGCTTGGGGAAGGGTTAGGGTTAGGGTTCGGGCTAGGGTTAGGGTTAGGGGATGGGGACGGTTTAGGGTCCAGGTGAGGGTACGACAACGCTTTAGGGGGAGCGTACGTGTGAGGGCGCGGGTTAGTGTCAGCGTACGGTTTAGGATTAGGGGACGGGTGAGGGTCAGGCTTCGGGGAAGGGTTAGGGTTAGGGTTCGGGCTAGGGTTAGGGTTAGGGGACGGGGAAGGTTTAGGGTCCAGGTGAGGGTACGACAACGCTTTAGGGGGAGCGTACGTGTGAGGGCGCGGGTTAGTGTCAGCGTACGGGTTAGGATTAGGGGACGGGTGAGGGTCAGGCTTCGGGGAAGGGTTAGGGTTAGGGTTCGGGCTAGGGTTAGGGTTAGGGGACGGGGACGGTTTAGGGTCCAGGTGAGGGTACGACAACGCTTTAGGGGGAGCGTACGTGTGAGGGCGCGGGTTAGTGTCAGCGTACGGGTTAGGATTAGGGGACGGGAGAGGGTCAGGCTTCGGGGAAGGGTTAGGGTTAGGGTTCGGGCTAGGGTTAGGGTTAGGGGACGGGGAAGGTTTAGGGTCCAGGTGAGGGTACGACAACGCTTTAGGGGGAGCGTACGTGTGAGGGGGCGGGTTAGTGTCAGCGTACGGGTTAGGATTAGGGGACGGGTGAGGGTCAGGCTTCGGGGAAGGGTTAGGGTTAGGGTTCGGGCTAGGGTTAGCGTTAGGGGACGGGGACGGTTTAATGTCCAGGTGAGGGTACGACAACGCTTTAGGGGGAGCGTACGTGTGAGGGCGCGGGTTAGTGTCAGCGTACGGGTTAGGATTAGGGGACGGGTGAGGGTCAGGCTTCGGGGAAGGGTTAGGGTTAGGGTTCGGGCTAGGGTTAGGGTTAGGGGACGGGGACGGTTTAGGGTCCAGGTGAGGGTAGGACAACGCTTTAGGGGGAGCGTACGTGTGAGGGCGCGGGTTAGTGTCAGTGTACGGGTTAGGATTAGGGGACGGGTGAGGGTCAGGCTTGGGGAAGTGTTAGGGTTAGGGTTCGGGCTAGGGTTAGGGTTAGGGGACGGGGACGGTTTAGGGTCCAGGTGAGGGTACGACAACGCTTTAGGGGGAGGGTACGTGTGAGGGCGCGGGTTAGTGTCAGCGTACGGGTTAGGATTAGGGGACGGGTGAGGGTCAGGCTTCGGGGAAGGGTTAGGGTTAGGGTTCGGGCTAGGGTTAGGGTTAGGGGACGGGGAAGGTTTAGGGTCCAGGTGAGGGTACGACAATGCTTTAGGGGGAGCGTACGTGTGAGGGCGTGGGTTAGTGTCAGCGTACGGGTTAGGATTAGGGGACGGGTGAGGGTCAGGCTTGGGGAAGGGTTAGGGTTAGGGTTCGGGCTAGGGTTAGGGTTAGGAAACGGGGACGGTTTAGGGTCCAGGTGAGGGTACGACAACGCTTTAGGGGGAGCGTACGTGTGAGGGCGCGGGTTAGTGTCAGCGTACGGGTTAGGATTAGGGGACGGGTGAGGGTCAGGCTTCGGGGAAGGGTTAGGGTTAGGGTTCGGTCTAGGGTTAGGGTTAGGGGACGGGGAAGGTTTAGGGTCCAGGTGAGGGTACGACAACGCTTTAGGGGGAGCGTACGTGTGAGGGCGCGGGTTAGTGTCAGTGTACGGGTTAGGATTAGGGGACGGGTGAGGGTCAGGCTTCGGGGAAGGGTTAGGGTTAGGGTTCGGGCTAGGGTTAGCGTTAGGGGACGGGGACGGTTTAGGGTCCAGGTGAGGGTAGGACAACGCTTTAGGGGGAGCGTACGTGTGAGGGCGCGGGTTAGTGTCAGCGTACGGGTTAGGATTAGGGGACGGGTGAGGGTCAGGCTTCGGGGAAGGGTTAGGGTTAGGGTTCGGTCTAGGGTTAGGGTTAGGGGACGGGGAAGGTTTAGGGTCCAGGTGAGGGTACGACAACGCTTTAGGGGGAGCGTACGTGTGAGGGCGCGGGTTAGTGTCAGCGTACGGGTTAGGATTAGGGGACGGGTGAGGGTCAGGCTTGGGGAAGGGTTAGGGTTAGGGTTCGGGCTAGGGTTAGGGTTAGGGGACGGGGACGGTTTAGGGTCCAGGTGAGGGTACGACAACGCTTTAGGGGGAGCGTACGTGTGAGGGCGCGGGTTAGTGTCAGCGTACGGGTTAGGATTAGGGGACGGGTGAGGGTCAGGCTTCGGGGAAGTGTTAGGGTTAGGGTTCGGTCTAGGGTTAGGGTTAGGGGACGGGGAAGGTTTAGGGTCCAGGTGAGGGTACGACAACGCTTTAGGGGGAGCGTACGTGTGAGGGCGCGGGTTAGTGTCAGCGTACGGGTTAGGATTAGGGGACGGGTGAGGGTCAGGCTTCGGGGAAGGGTTAGGGTTAGGGTTCGGGCTAGGGTTAGCGTTAGGGGACGGGGACGGTTTAGGGTCCAGGTGAGGGTACGACAACGCTTTAGGGGGAGCGTACGTGTGAGGGCGCGGGTTAGTGTCAGCGTACGGGTTAGGATTAGGGGACGGGTGAGGGTCAGGCTTCGGGGAAGGGTTAGGGTTAGGGTTCGGGCTAGGGTTAGGGTTAGGGGACGGGGACGGTTTAGGGTCCAGGTGAGGGTACGACAACGCTTTAGGGGGAGCGTACGTGTGAGGGCGCGGGTTAGTGTCAGCGTACGGGTTAGGATTAGGGGACGGGTGAGGGTCAGGCTTCGGGGAAGGGTTAGGGTTAGGGTTCGGGCTAGGGTTAGGGTTAGGGGACGGGGACGGTTTAGGGTCCAGGTGAGGGTACGACAACGCTTTAGGGGGAGCGTACGTGTGAGGGCGCGGGTTAGTGTCAGCGTACGGGTTAGGATTAGGGGACGGGTGAGGGTCAGGCTTCGGGGAAGGGTTAGGGTTAGGGTTCGGGCTAGGGTTAGCGTTAGGGGACGGGGACGGTTTAGGGTCCAGGTGAGGGTACGACAACGCTTTAGGGGGAGCGTACGTGTGAGGGCGCGGGTTAGTGTCAGCGTACGGGTTAGGATTAGGGGACGGGTGAGGGTCAGGCTTCGGGGAAGGGTTAGGGTTAGGGTTCGGGCTAGGGTTAGGGTTAGGGGACGGGGACGGTTTAGGGTCCAGGTGAGGGTAGGACAACGCTTTAGGGGGAGCGTACGTGTGAGGGCGCGGGTTAGTGTCAGTGTACGGGTTAGGATTAGGGGACGGGTGAGGGTCAGGCTTGGGGAAGTGTTAGGGTTAGGGTTCGGGCTAGGGTTAGGGTTAGGGGACGGTGACGGTTTAGGGTCCAGGTGAGGGTACGACAACGCTTTAGGGGGAGGGTACGTGTGAGGGCGCGGGTTAGTGTCAGCGTACGGGTTAGGATTAGGGGACGGGTGAGGGTCAGGCTTCGGGGAAGGGTTAGGGTTAGGGTTCGGGCTAGGGTTAGGGTTAGGGGACGGGGAAGGTTTAGGGTCCAGGTGAGGGTACGACAATGCTTTAGGGGGAGCGTACGTGTGAGGGCGTGGGTTAGTGTCAGCGTACGGGTTAGGATTAGGGGACGGGTGAGGGTCAGGCTTGGGGAAGGGTTAGGGTTAGGGTTCGGGCTAGGGTTAGGGTTAGGAAACGGGGACGGTTTAGGGTCCAGGTGAGGGTACGACAACGCTTTAGGGGGAGCGTACGTGTGAGGGCGCGGGTTAGTGTCAGCGTACGGGTTAGGATTAGGGGACGGGTGAGGGTCAGGCTTCGGGGAAGGGTTAGGGTTAGGGTTCGGTCTAGGGTTAGGGTTAGGGGACGGGGAAGGTTTAGGGTCCAGGTGAGGGTACGACAACGCTTTAGGGGGAGCGTACGTGTGAGGGCGCGGGTTAGTGTCAGTGTACGGGTTAGGATTAGGGGACGGGTGAGGGTCAGGCTTCGGGGAAGGGTTAGGGTTAGGGTTCGGGCTAGGGTTAGCGTTAGGGGACGGGGACGGTTTAGGGTCCAGGTGAGGGTACGACAACGCTTTAGGGGGAGCGTACGTGTGAGGGCGCGGGTTAGTGTCAGCGTACGGGTTAGGATTAGGGGACGGGTGAGGGTCAGGCTTCGGGGAAGGGTTAGGGTTAGGGTTCGGTCTAGGGTTAGGGTTAGGGGACGGGGAAGGTTTAGGGTCCAGGTGAGGGTACGACAACGCTTTAGGGGGAGCGTACGTGTGAGGGCGCGGGTTAGTGTCAGCGTACGGGTTAGGATTAGGGGACGGGTGAGGGTCAGGCTTGGGGAAGGGTTAGGGTTAGGGTTCGGGCTAGGGTTAGGGTTAGGGGACGGGGACGGTTTAGGGTCCAGGTGAGGGTACGACAACGCTTTAGGGGGAGCGTACGTGTGAGGGCGCGGGTTAGTGTCAGCGTACGGGTTAGGATTAGGGGACGGGTGAGGGTCAGGCTTCGGGGAAGTGTTAGGGTTAGGGTTCGGTCTAGGGTTAGGGTTAGGGGACGGGGAAGGTTTAGGGTCCAGGTGAGGGTACGACAACGCTTTAGGGGGAGCGTACGTGTGAGGACGCGGGTTAGTGTCAGCGTACGGGTTAGGATTAGGGGACGGGTGAGGGTCAGGCTTCGGGGAAGGGTTAGGGTTAGGGTTCGGGCTAGGGTTAGCGTTAGGGGACGGGGACGGTTTAGGGTCCAGGTGAGGGTACGACAACGCTTTAGGGGGAGCGTACGTGTGAGGGCGCGGGTTAGTGTCAGCGTACGGGTTAGGATTAGGGGACGGGTGAGGGTCAGGCTTCGGGGAAGGGTTAGGGTTAGGGTTCGGGCTAGGGTTAGGGTTAGGGGACGGGGACGGTTTAGGGTCCAGGTGAGGGTACGACAACGCTTTAGGGGGAGCGTACGTGTGAGGGCGCGGGTTAGTGTCAGCGTACGGGTTAGGATTAGGGGACGGGTGAGGGTCAGGCTTCGGGGAAGGGTTAGGGTTAGGGTTCGGGCTAGGGTTAGGGTTAGGGGACGGGGACGGTTTAGGGTCCAGGTGAGGGTACGACAACGCTTTAGGGGGAGCGTACGTGTGAGGGCGCGGGTTAGTGTCAGCGTACGGGTTAGGATTAGGGGACGGGTGAGGGTCAGGCTTGGGGAAGGGTTAGGGTTAGGGTTCGGGCTAGGGTTAGGGTTAGGGGACGGGGACGGTTTAGGGTCCAGGTGAGGGTACGACAACGCTTTAGGGGGAGCGTACGTGTGTGGGCGCGGGTTAGTGTCAGCGAACGGGTTAGGATTAGGGGACGGGTGAGGGTCAGGCTTCGGGGAAGGGTTAGGGTTAGGGTTCGGTCTAGGGTTAGGGTTAGGGGACGGGGAAGGTTTAGGGTCCAGGTGAGTGTACGACAACGCTTTAGGGGGACCGTACGTGTGAGGGCGCGGGTTAGTGTCAGCGTACGGGTTAGGATTAGGGGACGGGTGAGGGTCAGGCTTCGGGGAAGCGTTAGGGTTAGGGTTCGGGCTAGGGTTAGGGTTAGGGGACGGGGACGGTATAGGGTCCAGGTGAGGGTACGACAACGCTTTAGGGGGAGCGTACGTGTGAGGGCGCGGGTTAGTGTCAGCGTACGGGTTAGGATTAGGGGACGGGTGAGGGTCAGGCTTCGGGGAAGGGTTAGGGTTAGGGTTCGGGCTAGGGTTAGGGTTAGGGGACGGGGACGGTTTAGGGTCCAGGTGAGGGTACGACAACGCTTTAGGGGGAGCGTACGTGTGAGGGCGTGGGTTAGTGTCAGCGTACGGGTTAGGATTAGGGGACGGGTGAGGGTCAGGCTTCGGGGAAGGGTTAGGGTTAGGGTTCGGGCTAGGGTTAGCGTTAGGGGACGGGGACGGTTTAGGGTCCAGG
Source organism: Globicephala melas (assembly GCF_963455315.2). Lineage (NCBI taxonomy): Eukaryota > Metazoa > Chordata > Mammalia > Artiodactyla > Delphinidae > Globicephala > Globicephala melas. The sequence goes on from NW_027207406.1 coordinate 237,748, forward strand.
TGAGGGTACGACAACGCTTTAGGGGGAGCGTACGTGTGAGGGCGCGGGTTAGTGTCAGCGTACGGGTTAGGATTAGGGGACGGGTGAGGGTCAGGCTTCGGGGAAGGGTTAGGGTTAGGGTTCGGGCTAGGGTTAGGGTTAGGGGACGGGGACGGTTTAGGGTCCAGGTGAGGGTACGACAACGCTTTAGGGGGAGCGTACGTGTGTGGGCGCGGGTTAGTGTCAGCGAACGGGTTAGGATTAGGGGACGGGTGAGGGTCAGGCTTCGGGGAAGGGTTAGGGTTAGGGTTCGGTCTAGGGTTAGGGTTAGGGGACGGGGAAGGTTTAGGGTCCAGGTGAGGGTACGACAACGCTTTAGGGGGAGCGTACGTGTGAGGGCGCGGGTTAGTGTCAGCGTACGGGTTAGGATTAGGGGACGGGTGAGGGTCAGGCTTCGGGGAAGGGTTAGGGTTAGGGTTCGGGCTAGGGTTAGGGTTAGGGGACGGGGACGGTATAGGGTCCAGGTGAGGGTACGACAACGCTTTAGGGGGAGCGTACGTGTGAGGGCGCGGGTTAGTGTCAGCGTACGGGTTAGGATTAGGGGACGGGTGAGGGTCAGGCTTCGGGGAAGGGTTAGGGTTAGGGTTCGGGCTAGGGTTAGGGTTAGGGGACGGGGACGGTTTAGGGTCCAGGTGAGGGTACGACAACGCTTTAGGGGGAGCGTACGTGTGAGGGCGCGGGTTAGTGTCAGCGTACGGGTTAGGATTAGGGGACGGGTGAGGGTCAGGCTTCGGGGAAGGGTTAGGGTTAGGGTTCGGGCTAGGGTTAGCGTTAGGGGACGGGGACGGTTTAGGGTCCAGGTGAGGGTACGACAACGCTTTAGGGGGAGCGTACGTGTGAGGGCGCGGGTTAGTGTCAGCGTACGGGTTAGGATTAGGGGACGGGTGAGGGTCAGGCTTCGGGGAAGGGTTAGGGTTAGGGTTCGGGCTAGGGTTAGGGTTAGGGGACGGGGACGGTTTAGGTCCAGGTGAGGGTACGACAACGCTTTAGGGGGAGCGTACGTGTGAGGGCGCTGGTTAGTGTCAGCGTACGGGTTAGGATTAGGGGACAGGTGAGGGTCAGCCTTCGGGGAATGGTTAGGGTTAGGGTTCGGGATAGGGTTAGGGTTAGGGGACGGGGACGGTTTAGGGTCCAGGTGAGGGTACGACAACGCTTTAGGGGGAGCGTACGTGTGAGGGCGCGGGTTAGTGTCAGCGTACGGGTTAGGATTAGGGGACGGGTGAGGGTCAGGCTTCGGGGAAGGGTTAGGGTTAGGGTTCGGGCTAGGGTTAGGGTTAGGGGACGGGGACGGTTTAGGGTCCAGGTGAGGGTACGACAACGCTTTAGGGGGAGCGTACGTGTGAGGGCGCGGGTTAGTGTCAGCGTACGGGTTAGGATTAGGGGACGGGTGAGGGTCAGGCTTCGGGGAAGGGTTAGGGTTAGGGTTCGGGCTAGGGTTAGGGTTAGGGGACGGGGACGGTTTAGGGTCCAGGTGAGGGTAGGACAACACTTTAGGGGGAGCGTACGTGTGAGGGCGTGGGTTAGTGTCAGCGTACGGGTTAGGATTAGGGGACGGGTGAGGGTCAGGCTTGGGGAAGGGTTAGGGTTAGGGTTCGGGCTAGGGTTAGGGTTAGGGGACGGGGACGGTTTAGGGTCCAGGTGAGGGTACGACAACGCTTTAGGGGGAGCGTACGTGTGAGGGCGCGGGTTAGTGTCAGCGTACGGTTTAGGATTAGGGGACGGGTGAGGGTCAGGCTTCGGGGAAGGGTTAGGGTTAGGGTTCGGGCTAGGGTTAGGGTTAGGGGACGGGGAAGGTTTAGGGTCCAGGTGAGGGTACGACAACGCTTTTGGGGAGCGTACGTGTGAGGGCGCGGGTTAGTGTCAGCGTACGGGTTAGGATTAGGGGACGGGTGAGGGTCAGGCTTCGGGGAAGGGTTAGGGTTAGGGTTCGGGCTAGGGTTAGGGTTAGGGGACGGGGACGGTTTAGGGTCCAGGTGAGGGTACGACAACGCTTTAGGGGGAGCGTACGTGTGAGGGCGCGGGTTAGTGTCAGCGTACGGGTTAGGATTAGGGGACGGGTGAGGGTCAGGCTTCGGGGAAGGGTTAGGGTTAGGGTTCGGGCTAGGGTTAGGGTTAGGGGACGGGGAAGGTTTAGGGTCCAGGTGAGGGTACGACAACGCTTTAGGGGGAGCGTACGTGTGAGGGGGCGGGTTAGTGTCAGCGTACGGGTTAGGATTAGGGGACGGGTGAGGGTCAGGCTTCGGGGAAGGGTTAGGGTTAGGGTTCGGGCTAGGGTTAGCGTTAGGGGACGGGGACGGTTTAGGGTCCAGGTGAGGGTACGACAACGCTTTAGGGGGAGCGTACGTGTGAGGGCGCGGGTTAGTGTCAGCGTACGGGTTAGGATTAGGGGACGGGTGAGGGTCAGGCTTCTGGGAAGGGTTAGGGTTAGGGTTCGGGCTAGGGTTAGGGTTAGGGGACGGGGACGGTTTAGGGTCCAGGTGAGGGTAGGACAACGCTTTAGGGGGAGCGTACGTGTGAGGGCGCGGGTTAGTGTCAGTGTACGGGTTAGGATTAGGGGACGGGTGAGGGTCAGGCTTGGGGAAGTGTTAGGGTTAGGGTTCGGGCTAGGGTTAGGGTTAGGGGACGGGGACGGTTTAGGCTCCAGGTGAGGGTACGACAACGCTTTAGGGGGAGCGTACGTGTGAGGGCGCGGGTTAGTGTCAGCGTACGGGTTAGGATTAGGGGACGGGTGAGGGTCAGGCTTCGGGGAAGGGTTAGGGTTAGGGTTCGGGCTAGGGTTAGGGTTAGGGGACGGGGACGGTTTAGGGTCCAGGTGAGGGTACGACAACGCTTTAGGGGGAGCGTACGTGTGAGGGCGCGGGTTAGTGTCAGCGTACAGGTTAGGATTAGGGGACGGGTGAGGGTCAGGCTTCGGGGAAGGGTTAGGGTTAGGGTTCGGGCTAGGGTTAGGGTTAGGGGACGGGGACGGTTTAGGGTCCAGGTGAGGGTACGACAACGCTTTAGGGGGAGCGTACGTGTGAGGGCGCGGGTTAGTGTCAGCGTACGGGTTAGGATTAGGGGACGGGTGAGGGTCAGGCTTCGGGGAAGGGTTAGGGTTAGGGTTCGGGCTACGGTTAGGGTTAGGGGACGGGGACGGTTTAGGGTCCAGGTGAGGGTAGGACAAAGCTTTAGGGGGAGCGTACGTGTGAGGGCGCGGGTTAGTGTCAGCGTACGGGTTAGGATTAGGGGACGGGTGAGGGTCAGGCTTGGGGAAGGGTTAGGGTTAGGGTTCGGGCTAGGGTTAGGGTTAGGGGACGGGGACGGTTTAGGGTCCAGGTGAGGGTACAACGCTTTAGGGGGAGCGTACGTGTGAGGGCGCGGGTTAGTGTCAGCGTACGGGTTAGGATTAGGGGACGGGTGAGGGTCAGGCTTCGGGGAAGGGTTAGGGTTAGGGTTCGGGCTAGGGTTAGGGTTAGGGGACGGGGACGGTTTAGGGTCCAGGTGAGGGTACGACAACGCTTTAGGGGGAGCGTACGTGTGAGGGCGCGGGTTAGTGTCAGCGTACGGGTTAGGATTAGGGGACGGGTGAGGGTCAGGCTTCGGGGAAGGGTTAGGGTTAGGGTTCGGGCTAGGGTTAGGGTTAGGGGACGGGGACGGTTTAGGGTCCAGGTGAGGGTACGACAACGCTCTAGGGGGAGCGTACGTGTGAGGGCGCGGGTTAGTGTCAGCGTACGGGTTAGGATTAGGGGACGGGTGAGGGTCAGGCTTCGGGGAAGTGTTAGGGTTAGGGTTCGGGCTAGGGTTAGGGTTAGGGGACGGGGACGGTTTAGGGTCCAGGTGAGGGTAGGACAACGCTTTAGGGGGAGCGTACGTGTGAGGGCGCGGGTTAGTGTCAGCGTACGGGTTAGGATTAGGGGACGGGTGAGGGTCAGGCTTGGGGAAGGTTTAGGGTTAGGGTTCGGGCTAGGGTTAGGGTTAGGGGACGGGGACGGTTTAGGGTCCAGGTGAGGGTACGACAACGCTTTAGGGGGAGCGTACGTGTGAGGGCGCGGGTTAGTGTCAGCGTACGGGTTAGGATTAGGGGACGGGTGAGGGTCAGGCTTCGGGGAAGGGTTAGGGTTAGGGTTCGGTCTAGGGTTAGGGTTAGGGGACGGGGAAGGTTTAGGGTCCAGGTGAGGGTACGACAACGCTTTAGGGGGAGCGTACGTGTGAGGGCGCGGGTTAGTGTCAGCGTACGGGTTAGGATTAGGGGACGGGTGAGGGTCAGGCTTCGGGGAAGGGTTAGGGTTAGGGTTCGGGCTAGGGTTAGCGTTAGGGGACGGGGACGGTTTAGGGTCCAGGTGAGGGTACGACAACGCTTTAGGGGGAGCGTACATGTGAGGGCGCGGGTTAGTGTCAGCGTACGGGTTAGGATTAGGGGACGGGTGAGGGTCAGGCTTCGGGGAAGGGTAAGGGTTAGGGTTCGGGCTAGGGTTAGGGTTAGGGGACGGGGACGGTTTAGGGTCCAGGTGAGGGTACGACAACGCTTTACGGGGAGCGTACGTGTGAGGGCGCGGGTTAGTGTCAGCGTACGGGTTAGGATTAGGGGACGGGTGAGGGTCAGGCTTCGGGGAAGGGTTAGGGTTAGGGTTCGGGCTAGGTTTAGGGTTAGGGGACGGGGACGGTTTAGGGTCCAGGTGAGGGTACGACAACGCTTTAGGGGGAGCGTACGTGTGAGGGCACGGGTTAGTGTCAGCGTACGGGTTAGGATTAGGGGACGGGTGAGGGTCAGGCTTCGGGGAAGGGTTAGGGTTAGGGTTCGGGCTAGGGTTAGGGTTAGGGGACGGGGACGGTTTAGGGTCCAGGTGAGGGTACGACAACGCATTAGGGGGAGCGTACGTGTGAGGGCGCGGGTTAGTGTCAGCGTACGGGTTAGGATTAGGGGACGGGTGAGGGTCAGGCTTCGGGGAAGGGTTAGGGTTAGGGTTCGGGCTAGGGTTAGGGTTAGGGGACGGGGACGGTTTAGGGTCCAGGTGAGGGTAGGACAACGCTTTAGGGGGAGCGTACGTGTGAGGGCGCGGGTTAGTGTCAGCGTACGGGTTAGGATTAGGGGACGGGTGATGGTCAGGCTTGGGGAAGGGTTAGGGTTAGGGTTCGGGCTAGGGTTAGGGTTAGGGGACGGGGACGGTTTAGGGTCCAGGTGAGGGTACGACAACGCTTTAGGGGGAGCGTACGTGTGTGGGCGCGGGTTAGTGTCAGCGAACGGGTTAGGATTAGGGGACGGGTGAGGGTCAGGCTTCGGGGAAGGGTTAGGGTTAGGGTTCGGTCTAGGGTTAGGGTTAGGGGACGGGGAAGGTTTAGGGTCCAGGTGAGGGTACGACAACGCTTTAGGGGGAGCGTACGTGTGAGGGCGCGGGTTAGTGTCAGCGTACGGGTTAGGATTAGGGGACGGGTGAGGGTCAGGCTTCGGGGAAGGGTTAGGGTTAGGGTTCGGGCTAGGGTTAGGGTTAGGGGACGGGGACGGTATAGGGTCCAGGTGAGGGTACGACAACGCTTTAGGGGGAGCGTACGTGTGAGGGCGCGGGTTAGTGTCAGCGTACGGGTTAGGATTAGGGGACGGGTGAGGGTCAGGCTTCGGGGAAGGGTTAGGGTTAGGGTTCGGGCTAGGGTTAGGGTTAGGGGACGGGGACGGTTTAGGGTCCAGGTGAGGGTACGACAACGCTTTAGGGGGAGCGTACGTGTGAGGGCGCGGGTTAGTGTCAGCGTACGGGTTAGGATTAGGGGACGGGTGAGGGTCAGGCTTCGGGGAAGGGTTAGGGTTAGGGTTCGGGCTAGGGTTAGCGTTAGGGGACGGGGACGGTTTAGGGTCCAGGTGAGGGTACGACAACGCTTTAGGGGGAGCGTACGTGTGAGGGCGCGGGTTAGTGTCAGCGTACGGGTTAGGATTAGGGGACGGGTGAGGGTCAGGCTTCGGGGAAGGGTTAGGGTTAGGGTTCGGGCTAGGGTTAGGGTTAGGGGACGGGGACGGTTTAGGGTCCAGGTGAGGGTACGACAACGCTTTAGGGGGAGCGTACGTGTGAGGGCGCTGGTTAGTGTCAGCGTACGGGTTAGGATTAGGGGACAGGTGAGGGTCAGGCTTCGGGGAATGGTTAGGGTTAGGGTTCGGGATAGGGTTAGGGTTAGGGGACGGGGACGGTTTAGGGTCCAGGTGAGGGTACGACAACGCTTTAGGGGGAGCGTACGTGTGAGGGCGCGGGTTAGTGTCAGCGTACGGGTTAGGATTAGGGGACGGGTGAGGGTCAGGCTTCGGGGAAGGGTTAGGGTTAGGGTTCGGGCTAGGGTTAGGGTTAGGGGACGGGGACGGTTTAGGGTCCAGGTGAGGGTACGACAACGCTTTAGGGGGAGCGTACGTGTGAGGGCGCGGGTTAGTGTCAGCGTACGGGTTAGGATTAGGGGACGGGTGAGGGTCAGGCTTCGGGGAAGGGTTAGGGTTAGGGTTCGGGCTAGGGTTAGGGTTAGGGGACGGGGACGGTTTAGGGTCCAGGTGAGGGTAGGACAACACTTTAGGGGGAGCGTACGTGTGAGGGCGCGGGTTAGTGTCAGCGTACGGGTTAGGATTAGGGGACGGGTGAGGGTCAGGCTTGGGGAAGGGTTAGGGTTAGGGTTCGGGCTAGGGTTAGGGTTAGGGGACGGGGACGGTTTAGGGTCCAGGTGAGGGTACGACAACGCTTTAGGGGGAGCGTACGTGTGAGGGCGCGGGTTAGTGTCAGCGTACGGTTTAGGATTAGGGGACGGGTGAGGGTCAGGCTTCGGGGAAGGGTTAGGGTTAGGGTTCGGGCTAGGGTTAGGGTTAGGGGACGGGGAAGGTTTAGGGTCCAGGTGAGGGTACGACAACGCTTTTGGGGAGCGTACGTGTGAGGGCGCGGGTTAGTGTCAGCGTACGGGTTAGGATTAGGGGACGGGTGAGGGTCAGGCTTCGGGGAAGGGTTAGGGTTAGGGTTCGGGCTAGGGTTAGGGTTAGGGGACGGGGACGGTTTAGGGTCCAGGTGAGGGTACGACAACGCTTTAGGGGGAGCGTACGTGTGAGGGCGCGGGTTAGTGTCAGCGTACGGGTTAGGATTAGGGGACGGGTGAGGGTCAGGCTTCGGGGAAGGGTTAGGGTTAGGGTTCGGGCTAGGGTTAGGGTTAGGGGACGGGGACGGTTTAGGGTCCAGGTGAGGGTACGACAACGCTTTAGGGGGAGCGTACGTGTGAGGGCGCGGGTTAGTGTCAGCGTACGGGTTAGGATTAGGGGACGGGTGAGGGTCAGGCTTCGGGGAAGGGTTAGGGTTAGGGTTCGGGCTAGGGTTAGCGTTAGGGGACGGGGACGGTTTAGGGTCCAGGTGAGGGTACGACAACGCTTTAGGGGGAGCGTACGTGTGAGGGCGCGGGTTAGTGTCAGCGTACGGGTTAGGATTAGGGGACGGGTGAGGGTCAGGCTTCGGGGAAGGGTTAGGGTTAGGGTTCGGGCTAGGGTTAGGGTTAGGGGACGGGGACGGTTTAGGTCCAGGTGAGGGTACGACAACGCTTTAGGGGGAGCGTACGTGTGAGGGCGCTGGTTAGTGTCAGCGTACGGGTTAGGATTAGGGGACAGGTGAGGGTCAGGCTTCGGGGAATGGTTAGGGTTAGGGTTCGGGATAGGGTTAGGGTTAGGGGACGGGGACGGTTTAGGGTCCAGGTGAGGGTACGACAACGCTTTAGGGGGAGCGTACGTGTGAGGGCGCGGGTTAGTGTCAGCGTACGGGTTAGGATTAGGGGACGGGTGAGGGTCAGGCTTCGGGGAAGGGTTAGGGTTAGGGTTCGGGCTAGGGTTAGGGTTAGGGGACGGGGACGGTTTAGGGTCCAGGTGAGGGTACGACAACGCTTTAGGGGGAGCGTACGTGTGAGGGCGCGGGTTAGTGTCAGCGTACGGGTTAGGATTAGGGGACGGGTGAGGGTCAGGCTTCGGGGAAGGGTTAGGGTTAGGGTTCGGGCTAGGGTTAGGGTTAGGGGACGGGGACGGTTTAGGGTCCAGGTGAGGGTAGGACAACACTTTAGGGGGAGCGTACGTGTGAGGGCGCGGGTTAGTGTCAGCGTACGGGTTAGGATTAGGGGACGGGTGAGGGTCAGGCTTGGGGAAGGGTTAGGGTTAGGGTTCGGGCTAGGGTTAGGGTTAGGGGACGGGGACGGTTTAGGGTCCAGGTGAGGGTACGACAACGCTTTAGGGGGAGCGTACGTGTGAGGGCGCGGGTTAGTGTCAGCGTACGGTTTAGGATTAGGGGACGGGTGAGGGTCAGGCTTCGGGGAAGGGTTAGGGTTAGGGTTCGGGCTAGGGTTAGGGTTAGGGGACGGGGAAGGTTTAGGGTCCAGGTGAGGGTACGACAACGCTTTTGGGGAGCGTACGTGTGAGGGCGCGGGTTAGTGTCAGCGTACGGGTTAGGATTAGGGGACGGGTGAGGGTCAGGCTTCGGGGAAGGGTTAGGGTTAGGGTTCGGGCTAGGGTTAGGGTTAGGGGACGGGGACGGTTTAGGGTCCAGGTGAGGGTACGACAACGCTTTAGGGGGAGCGTACGTGTGAGGGCGCGGGTTAGTGTCAGCGTACGGGTTAGGATTAGGGGACGGGTGAGGGTCAGGCTTCGGGGAAGGGTTAGGGTTAGGGTTCGGGCTAGGGTTAGGGTTAGGGGACGGGGAAGGTTTAGGGTCCAGGTGAGGGTACGACAACGCTTTAGGGGGAGCGTACGTGTGAGGGGGCGGGTTAGTGTCAGCGTACGGGTTAGGATTAGGGGACGGGTGAGGGTCAGGCTTCGGGGAAGGGTTAGGGTTAGGGTTCGGGCTAGGGTTAGCGTTAGGGGACGGGGACGGTTTAGGGTCCAGGTGAGGGTACGACAACGCTTTAGGGGGAGCGTACGTGTGAGGGCGCGGGTTAGTGTCAGCGTACGGGTTAGGATTAGGGGACGGGTGAGGGTCAGGCTTCTGGGAAGGGTTAGGGTTAGGGTTCGGGCTAGGGTTAGGGTTAGGGGACGGGGACGGTTTAGGGTCCAGGTGAGGGTAGGACAACGCTTTAGGGGGAGCGTACGTGTGAGGGCGCGGGTTAGTGTCAGTGTACGGGTTAGGATTAGGGGACGGGTGAGGGTCAGGCTTGGGGAAGTGTTAGGGTTAGGGTTCGGGCTAGGGTTAGGGTTAGGGGACGGGGACGGTTTAGGCTCCAGGTGAGGGTACGACAACGCTTTAGGGGGAGCGTACGTGTGAGGGCGCGGGTTAGTGTCAGCGTACGGGTTAGGATTAGGGGACGGGTGAGGGTCAGGCTTCGGGGAAGGGTTAGGGTTAGGGTTCGGGCTAGGGTTAGGGTTAGGGGACGGGGACGGTTTAGGGTCCAGGTGAGGGTACGACAACGCTTTAGGGGGAGCGTACGTGTGAGGGCGCGGGTTAGTGTCAGCGTACAGGTTAGGATTAGGGGACGGGTGAGGGTCAGGCTTCGGGGAAGGGTTAGGGTTAGGGTTCGGGCTAGGGTTAGGGTTAGGGGACGGGGACGGTTTAGGGTCCAGGTGAGGGTACGACAACGCTTTAGGGGGAGCGTACGTGTGAGGGCGCGGGTTAGTGTCAGCGTACGGGTTAGGATTAGGGGACGGGTGAGGGTCAGGCTTCGGGGAAGGGTTAGGGTTAGGGTTCGGGCTACGGTTAGGGTTAGGGGACGGGGACGGTTTAGGGTCCAGGTGAGGGTAGGACAAAGCTTTAGGGGGAGCGTACGTGTGAGGGCGCGGGTTAGTGTCAGCGTACGGGTTAGGATTAGGGGACGGGTGAGGGTCAGGCTTGGGGAAGGGTTAGGGTTAGGGTTCGGGCTAGGGTTAGGGTTAGGGGACGGGGACGGTTTAGGGTCCAGGTGAGGGTACAACGCTTTAGGGGGAGCGTACGTGTGAGGGCGCGGGTTAGTGTCAGCGTACGGGTTAGGATTAGGGGACGGGTGAGGGTCAGGCTTCGGGGAAGGGTTAGGGTTAGGGTTCGGGCTAGGGTTAGGGTTAGGGGACGGGGACGGTTTAGGGTCCAGGTGAGGGTACGACAACGCTTTAGGGGGAGCGTACGTGTGAGGGCGCGGGTTAGTGTCAGCGTACGGGTTAGGATTAGGGGACGGGTGAGGGTCAGGCTTCGGGGAAGGGTTAGGGTTAGGGTTCGGGCTAGGGTTAGGGTTAGGGGACGGGGACGGTTTAGGGTCCAGGTGAGGGTACGACAACGCTCTAGGGGGAGCGTACGTGTGAGGGCGCGGGTTAGTGTCAGCGTACGGGTTAGGATTAGGGGACGGGTGAGGGTCAGGCTTCGGGGAAGTGTTAGGGTTAGGGTTCGGGCTAGGGTTAGGGTTAGGGGACGGGGACGGTTTAGGGTCCAGGTGAGGGTAGGACAACGCTTTAGGGGGAGCGTACGTGTGAGGGCGCGGGTTAGTGTCAGCGTACGGGTTAGGATTAGGGGACGGGTGAGGGTCAGGCTTGGGGAAGGTTTAGGGTTAGGGTTCGGGCTAGGGTTAGGGTTAGGGGACGGGGACGGTTTAGGGTCCAGGTGAGGGTACGACAACGCTTTAGGGGGAGCGTACGTGTGAGGGCGCGGGTTAGTGTCAGCGTACGGGTTAGGATTAGGGGACGGGTGAGGGTCAGGCTTCGGGGAAGGGTTAGGGTTAGGGTTCGGTCTAGGGTTAGGGTTAGGGGACGGGGAAGGTTTAGGGTCCAGGTGAGGGTACGACAACGCTTTAGGGGGAGCGTACGTGTGAGGGCGCGGGTTAGTGTCAGCGTACGGGTTAGGATTAGGGGACGGGTGAGGGTCAGGCTTCGGGGAAGGGTTAGGGTTAGGGTTCGGGCTAGGGTTAGCGTTAGGGGACGGGGACGGTTTAGGGTCCAGGTGAGGGTACGACAACGCTTTAGGGGGAGCGTACGTGTGAGGGCGCGGGTTAGTGTCAGCGTACGGGTTAGGATTAGGGGACGGGTGAGGGTCAGGCTTCGGGGAAGGGTAAGGGTTAGGGTTCGGGCTAGGGTTAGGGTTAGGGGACGGGGACGGTTTAGGGTCCAGGTGAGGGTACGACAACGCTTTACGGGGAGCGTACGTGTGAGGGCGCGGGTTAGTGTCAGCGTACGGGTTAGGATTAGGGGACGGGTGAGGGTCAGGCTTCGGGGAAGGGTTAGGGTTAGGGTTCGGGCTAGGTTTAGGGTTAGGGGACGGGGACGGTTTAGGGTCCAGGTGAGGGTACGACAACGCTTTAGGGGGAGCGTACGTGTGAGGGCACGGGTTAGTGTCAGCGTACGGGTTAGGATTAGGGGACGGGTGAGGGTCAGGCTTCGGGGAAGGGTTAGGGTTAGGGTTCGGGCTAGGGTTAGGGTTAGGGGACGGGGACGGTTTAGGGTCCAGGTGAGGGTACGACAACGCATTAGGGGGAGCGTACGTGTGAGGGCGCGGGTTAGTGTCAGCGTACGGGTTAGGATTAGGGGACGGGTGAGGGTCAGGCTTCGGGGAAGGGTTAGGGTTAGGGTTCGGGCTAGGGTTAGGGTTAGGGGACGGGGACGGTTTAGGGTCCAGGTGAGGGTAGGACAACGCTTTAGGGGGAGCGTACGTGTGAGGGCGCGGGTTAGTGTCAGCGTACGGGTTAGGATTAGGGGACGGGTGATGGTCAGGCTTGGGGAAGGGTTAGGGTTAGGGTTCGGGCTAGGGTTAGGGTTAGGGGACGGGGACGGTTTAGGGTCCAGGTGAGGGTACGACAACGCTTTAGGGGGAGCGTACGTGTGTGGGCGCGGGTTAGTGTCAGCGAACGGGTTAGGATTAGGGGACGGGTGAGGGTCAGGCTTCGGGGAAGGGTTAGGGTTAGGGTTCGGTCTAGGGTTAGGGTTAGGGGACGGGGAAGGTTTAGGGTCCAGGTGAGGGTACGACAACGCTTTAGGGGGAGCGTACGTGTGAGGGCGCGGGTTAGTGTCAGCGTACGGGTTAGGATTAGGGGACGGGTGAGGGTCAGGCTTCGGGGAAGGGTTAGGGTTAGGGTTCGGGCTAGGGTTAGGGTTAGGGGACGGGGACGGTATAGGGTCCAGGTGAGGGTACGACAACGCTTTAGGGGGAGCGTACGTGTGAGGGCGCGGGTTAGTGTCAGCGTACGGGTTAGGATTAGGGGACGGGTGAGGGTCAGGCTTCGGGGAAGGGTTAGGGTTAGGGTTCGGGCTAGGGTTAGGGTTAGGGGACGGGGACGGTTTAGGGTCCAGGTGAGGGTACGACAACGCTTTAGGGGGAGCGTACATGTGAGGGCGCGGGTTAGTGTCAGCGTACGGGTTAGGATTAGGGGACGGGTGAGGGTCAGGCTTCGGGGAAGGGTTAGGGTTAGGGTTCGGGCTAGGGTTAGCGTTAGGGGACGGGGACGGTTTAGGGTCCAGGTGAGGGTACGACAACGCTTTAGGGGGAGCGTACGTGTGAGGGCGCGGGTTAGTGTCAGCGTACGGGTTAGGATTAGGGGACGGGTGAGGGTCAGGCTTCGGGGAAGGGTTAGGGTTAGGGTTCGGGCTAGGGTTAGGGTTAGGGGACGGGGACGGTTTAGGGTCCAGGTGAGGGTACGACAACGCTTTAGGGGGAGCGTACGTGTGAGGGCGCTGGTTAGTGTCAGCGTACGGGTTAGGATTAGGGGACAGGTGAGGGTCAGGCTTCGGGGAATGGTTAGGGTTAGGGTTCGGGATAGGGTTAGGGTTAGGGGACGGGGACGGTTTAGGGTCCAGGTGAGGGTACGACAACGCTTTAGGGGGAGCGTACGTGTGAGGGCGCGGGTTAGTGTCAGCGTACGGGTTAGGATTAGGGGACGGGTGAGGGTCAGGCTTCGGGGAAGGGTTAGGGTTAGGGTTCGGGCTAGGGTTAGGGTTAGGGGACGGGGACGGTTTAGGGTCCAGGTGAGGGTACGACAACGCTTTAGGGGGAGCGTACGTGTGAGGGCGCGGGTTAGTGTCAGCGTACGGGTTAGGATTAGGGGACGGGTGAGGGTCAGGCTTCGGGGAAGGGTTAGGGTTAGGGTTCGGGCTAGGGTTAGGGTTAGGGGACGGGGACGGTTTAGGGTCCAGGTGAGGGTAGGACAACACTTTAGGGGGAGCGTACGTGTGAGGGCGCGGGTTAGTGTCAGCGTACGGGTTAGGATTAGGGGACGGGTGAGGGTCAGGCTTGGGGAAGGGTTAGGGTTAGGGTTCGGGCTAGGGTTAGGGTTAGGGGACGGGGACGGTTTAGGGTCCAGGTGAGGGTACGACAACGCTTTAGGGGGAGCGTACGTGTGAGGGCGCGGGTTAGTGTCAGCGTACGGTTTAGGATTAGGGGACGGGTGAGGGTCAGGCTTCGGGGAAGGGTTAGGGTTAGGGTTCGGGCTAGGGTTAGGGTTAGGGGACGGGGAAGGTTTAGGGTCCAGGTGAGGGTACGACAACGCTTTTGGGGAGCGTACGTGTGAGGGCGCGGGTTAGTGTCAGCGTACGGGTTAGGATTAGGGGACGGGTGAGGGTCAGGCTTCGGGGAAGGGTTAGGGTTAGGGTTCGGGCTAGGGTTAGGGTTAGGGGACGGGGACGGTTTAGGGTCCAGGTGAGGGTACGACAACGCTTTAGGGGGAGCGTACGTGTGAGGGCGCGGGTTAGTGTCAGCGTACGGGTTAGGATTAGGGGACGGGTGAGGGTCAGGCTTCGGGGAAGGGTTAGGGTTAGGGTTCGGGCTAGGGTTAGGGTTAGGGGACGGGGAAGGTTTAGGGTCCAGGTGAGGGTATGACAACGCTTTAGGGGGAGCGTACGTGTGAGGGGGCGGGTTAGTGTCAGCGTACGGGTTAGGATTAGGGGACGGGTGAGGGTCAGGCTTCGGGGAAGGGTTAGGGTTAGGGTTCGGGCTAGGGTTAGCGTTAGGGGACGGGGACGGTTTAGGGTCCAGGTGAGGGTACGACAACGCTTTAGGGGGAGCGTACGTGTGAGGGCGCGGGTTAGTGTCAGCGTACGGGTTAGGATTAGGGGACGGGTGAGGGTCAGGCTTCTGGGAAGGGTTAGGGTTAGGGTTCGGGCTAGGGTTAGGGTTAGGGGACGGGGACGGTTTAGGGTCCAGGTGAGGGTAGGACAACGCTTTAGGGGGAGCGTACGTGTGAGGGCGCGGGTTAGTGTCAGTGTACGGGTTAGGATTAGGGGACGGGTGAGGGTCAGGCTTGGGGAAGTGTTAGGGTTAGGGTTCGGGCTAGGGTTAGGGTTAGGGGACGGGGACGGTTTAGGCTCCAGGTGAGGGTACGACAACGCTTTAGGGGGAGCGTACGTGTGAGGGCGCGGGTTAGTGTCAGCGTACGGGTTAGGATTAGGGGACGGGTGAGGGTCAGGCTTCGGGGAAGGGTTAGGGTTAGGGTTCGGGCTAGGGTTAGGGTTAGGGGACGGGGACGGTTTAGGGTCCAGGTGAGGGTACGACAACGCTTTAGGGGGAGCGTACGTGTGAGGGCGCGGGTTAGTGTCAGCGTACGGGTTAGGATTAGGGGACGGGTGAGGGTCAGGCTTCGGGGAAGGGTTAGGGTTAGGGTTCGGGCTAGGGTTAGGGTTAGGGGACGGGGACGGTTTAGGGTCCAGGTGAGGGTACGACAACGCTTTAGGGGGAGCGTACGTGTGAGGGCGCGGGTTAGTGTCAGCGTACGGGTTAGGATTAGGGGACGGGTGAGGGTCAGGCTTCGGGGAAGGGTTAGGGTTAGGGTTCGGGCTACGGTTAGGGTTAGGGGACGGGGACGGTTTAGGGTCCAGGTGAGGGTAGGACAAAGCTTTAGGGGGAGCGTACGTGTGAGGGCGCGGGTTAGTGTCAGCGTACGGGTTAGGATTAGGGGACGGGTGAGGGTCAGGCTTGGGGAAGGGTTAGGGTTAGGGTTCGGGCTAGGGTTAGGGTTAGGGGACGGGGACGGTTTAGGGTCCAGGTGAGGGTACGACAACGCTTTAGGGGGAGCGTACGTGTGAGGGCGCGGGTTAGTGTCAGCGTACGGGTTAGGATTAGGGGACGGGTGAGGGTCAGGCTTCGGGGAAGGGTTAGGGTTAGGGTTCGGGCTAGGGTTAGGGTTAGGGGACGGGGACGGTTTAGGGTCCAGGTGAGGGTACGACAACGCTTTAGGGGGAGCGTACGTGTGAGGGCGCGGGTTAGTGTCAGCGTACGGGTTAGGATTAGGGGACGGGTGAGGGTCAGGCTTCGGGGAAGGGTTAGGGTTAGGGTTCGGGCTAGGGTTAGGGTTAGGGGACGGGGACGGTTTAGGGTCCAGGTGAGGGTACGACAACGCTCTAGGGGGAGCGTACGTGTGAGGGCGCGGGTTAGTGTCAGCGTACGGGT
Organism: Globicephala melas; assembly: GCF_963455315.2. NCBI lineage: Eukaryota > Metazoa > Chordata > Mammalia > Artiodactyla > Delphinidae > Globicephala > Globicephala melas. The sequence goes on from NW_027207406.1 coordinate 253,077, forward strand.
TAGGATTAGGGGACGGGTGAGGGTCAGGCTTCGGGGAAGTGTTAGGGTTAGGGTTCGGGCTAGGGTTAGGGTTAGGGGACGGGGACGGTTTAGGGTCCAGGTGAGGGTAGGACAACGCTTTAGGGGGAGCGTACGTGTGAGGGCGCGGGTTAGTGTCAGCGTACGGGTTAGGATTAGGGGACGGGTGAGGGTCAGGCTTGGGGAAGGGTTAGGGTTAGGGTTCGGGCTAGGGTTAGGGTTAGGGGACGGGGACGGTTTAGGGTCCAGGTGAGGGTACGACAACGCTTTAGGGGGAGCGTACGTGTGTGGGCGCGGGTTAGTGTCAGCGAACGGGTTAGGATTAGGGGACGGGTGAGGGTCAGGCTTCGGGGAAGGGTTAGGGTTAGGGTTTGGTCTAGGGTTAGGGTTAGGGGACGGGGAAGGTTTAGGGTCCAGGTGAGGGTACGACAACGCTTTAGGGGGAGCGTACGTGTGAGGGCGCGGGTTAGTGTCAGCGTACGGGTTAGGATTAGGGGACGGGTGAGGGTCAGGCTTCGGGGAAGGGTTAGGGTTAGGGTTCGGGCTAGGGTTAGGGTTAGGGGACGGGGACGGTTTAGGGTCCAGGTGAGGGTACGACAACGCTTTAGGGGGAGCGTACGTGTGAGGGCGCGGGTTAGTGTCAGCGTACGGGTTAGGATTAGGGGACGGGTGAGGGTCAGGCTTCGGGGAAGTGTTAGGGTTAGGGTTCGGGCTAGGGTTAGGGTTAGGGGACGGGGACGGTTTAGGGTCCAGGTGAGGGTACGACAACGCTTTAGGGGGAGCGTACGTGTGAGGGCGCGGGTTAGTGTCAGCGTACGGGTTAGGATTAGGGGACGGGTGAGGGTCAGGCTTCGGGGAAGGGTTAGGGTTAGGGTTCGGGCTAGGGTTAGGGTTAGGGGACGGGGACGGTTTAGGGTCCAGGTGAGGGTACGACAACGCTTTAGGGGGAGCGTACGTGTGAGGGCGCGGGTTAGTGTCAGCGTACGGGTTAGGATTAGGGGACGGGTGAGGGTCAGGCTTCGGGGAAGGGTTAGGGTTAGGGTTCGGGCTAGGGTTAGGGTTAGGGGACGGGGACGGTTTAGGGTCCAGGTGAGGGTACGACAACGCTTTAGGGGGAGCGTACGTGTGAGGGCGCTGGTTAGTGTCAGCATACGGGTTAGGATTAGGGGACGGGTGAGGGTCAGGCTTCGGGGAATGGTTAGGGTTAGGGTTCGGGATAGGGTTAGGGTTAGGGGACGGGGACGGTTTAGGGTCCAGGTGAGGGTACGACAACGCTTTAGGGGGAGCGTACGTGTGAGGGCGCGGGTTAGTGTCAGCGTACGGGTTAGGATTAGGGGACGGGTGAGGGTCAGGCTTCGGGGAAGGGTTAGGGTTAGGGTTCGGGCTAGGGTTAGGGTTAGGGGACGGGGACGGTTTAGGGTCCAGGTGAGGGTACGACAACGCTTTAGGGGGAGCGTACGTGTGAGGGCGCGGGTTAATGTCAGCGTACGGGTTAGGATTAGGGGACGGGTGAGGGTCAGGCTTCGGGGAAGGGTTAGGGTTAGGGTTCGGGCTAGGGTTAGGGTTAGGGGACGGGGACGGTTTAGGGTCCAGGTGAGGGTAGGACAACACTTTAGGGGGAGCGTACGTGTGAGGGCGCGGGTTAGTGTCAGCGTACGGGTTAGGATTAGGGGACGGGTGAGGGTCAGGCTTGGGGAAGGGTTAGGGTTAGGGTTCGGGCTAGGGTTAGGGTTAGGGGATGGGGACGGTTTAGGGTCCAGGTGAGGGTACGACAACGCTTTAGGGGGAGCGTACGTGTGAGGGCGCGGGTTAGTGTCAGCGTACGGTTTAGGATTAGGGGACGGGTGAGGGTCAGGCTTCGGGGAAGGGTTAGGGTTAGGGTTCGGGCTAGGGTTAGGGTTAGGGGACGGGGAAGGTTTAGGGTCCAGGTGAGGGTACGACAACGCTTTAGGGGGAGCGTACGTGTGAGGGCGCGGGTTAGTGTCAGCGTACGGGTTAGGATTAGGGGACGGGTGAGGGTCAGGCTTCGGGGAAGGGTTAGGGTTAGGGTTCGGGCTAGGGTTAGGGTTAGGGGACGGGGACGGTTTAGGGTCCAGGTGAGGGTACGACAACGCTTTAGGGGGAGCGTACGTGTGAGGGCGCGGGTTAGTGTCAGCGTACGGGTTAGGATTAGGGGACGGGTGAGGGTCAGGCTTCGGGGAAGGGTTAGGGTTAGGGTTCGGGCTAGGGTTAGGGTTAGGGGACGGGGAAGGTTTAGGGTCCAGGTGAGGGTACGACAACGCTTTAGGGGGAGCGTACGTGTGAGGGGGCGGGTTAGTGTCAGCGTACGGGTTAGGATTAGGGGACGGGTGAGGGTCAGGCTTCGGGGAAGGGTTAGGGTTAGGGTTCGGGCTAGGGTTAGCGTTAGGGGACCGGGACGGTTTAATGTCCAGGTGAGGGTACGACAACGCTTTAGGGGGAGCGTACGTGTGAGGGGGCGGGTTAGTGTCAGCGTACGGGTTAGGATTAGGGGACGGGTGAGGGTCAGGCTTCGGGGAAGGGTTAGGGTTAGGGTTCGGGCTAGGGTTAGGGTTAGGGGACGGGGACGGTTTAGGGTCCAGGTGAGGGTAGGACAACGCTTTAGGGGGAGCGTACGTGTGAGGGCGCGGGTTAGTGTCAGTGTACGGGTTAGGATTAGGGGACGGGTGAGGGTCAGGCTTGGGGAAGTGTTAGGGTTAGGGTTCGGGCTAGGGTTAGGGTTAGGGGACGGGGACGGTTTAGGGTCCAGGTGAGGGTACGACAACACTTTAGGGGGAGGGTACGTGTGAGGGCGCGGGTTAGTGTCAGCGTACGGGTTAGGATTAGGGGACGGGTGAGGGTCAGGCTTCGGGGAAGGGTTAGGGTTAGGGTTCGGGCTAGGGTTAGGGTTAGGGGACGGGGAAGGTTTAGGGTCCAGGTGAGGGTACGACAATGCTTTAGGGGGAGCGTACGTGTGAGGGCGTGGGTTAGTGTCAGCGTACGGGTTAGGATTAGGGGACGGGTGAGGGTCAGGCTTGGGGAAGGGTTAGGGTTAGGTTTCGGGCTAGGGTTAGGGTTAGGAAACGGGGACGGTTTAGGGTCCAGGTGAGGGTACGACAACGCTTTAGGGGGAGCGTACGTGTGAGGGCGCGGGTTAGTGTCAGCGTACGGGTTAGGATTAGGGGACGGGTGAGGGTCAGGCTTCGGGGAAGGGTTAGGGTTAGGGTTCGGTCTAGGGTTAGGGTTAGGGGACGGGGAAGGTTTAGGGTCCAGGTGAGGGTACGACAACGCTTTAGGGGGAGCGTACGTGTGAGGGCGCGGGTTAGTGTCAGTGTACGGGTTAGGATTAGGGGACGGGTGAGGGTCAGGCTTCGGGGAAGGGTTAGGGTTAGGGTTCGGGCTAGGGTTAGCGTTAGGGGACGGGGACGGTTTAGGGTCCAGGTGAGGGTACGACAACGCTTTAGGGGGAGCGTACGTGTGAGGGCGCGGGTTAGTGTCAGCGTACGGGTTAGGATTAGGGGACGGGTGAGGGTCAGGCTTCGGGGAAGGGTTAGGGTTAGGGTTCGGGCTAGGGTTAGGGTTAAGGGACGGGGACGGTTTAGGGTCCAGGTGAGGGTACGACAACGCTTTAGGGGGAGCATACGTGTGAGGGCGCGGGTTAGTGTCAGCGTACGGGTTAGGATTAGGGGACGGGTGAGTGTCAGGCTTCGGGGAAGGGTTAGGGTTAGGGTTCGGGCTACGGTTAGGGTTAGGGGACGGGGACGGTTTAGGGTCCAGGTGAGGGTAGGACAACGCTTTAGGGGGAGCGTACGTGTGAGGGCGCGGGTTAGTGTCAGCGTACGGGTTAGGATTAGGGGACGGGTGAGGGTCAGGCTTGGGGAAGGGTTAGGGTTAGGGTTCGGGCTAGGGTTAGGGTTAGGGGACGGGGACGGTTTAGGGTCCAGGTGAGGGTACGACAACGCTTTAGGGGGAGCGTACGTGTGAGGGCGCGGGTTAGTGTCAGCGTACGGGTTAGGATTAGGGGACGTGTGAGGGTCAGGCTTCGGGGAAGTGTTAGGTTTAGGGTTCGGGCTAGGGTAAGGGTTAGGGGACGGGGACGGTTTAGGGTCCAGGTGAGGGTAGGACAACGCTTTAGGGGGAGCGTACGTGTGAGGGCACGGGTTAGTGTCAGCGTACGGGTTAGGATTAGGGGACGGGTGAGGGTCAGGCATGGGGAAGGGTTAGGGTTAGGGTTCGGGCTAGGGTTAGGGTTAGGGGACGGGGACGGTTTAGGGTCCAGGTGAGGGTACGACAACGCTTTAGAGGGAGCGTACGTGTGAGGGCGCGGGTTAGTGTCAGCGTACGGGTTAGGATTAGGGTACGGGTGAGGGTCAGGCTTCGGGGAAGGGTTAGGGTTAGGGTTCGGTCTAGGGTTAGGGTTAGGGTACGGGGAAGGTTTAGGGTCCAGGTGAGGGTACGACAACGCTTTAGGGGGAGCGTACGTGTGAGGGCGCGGGTTAGTGTCAGCGTACGGGTTAGGATTAGGGGACGGGTGAGGGTCAGGCTTGGGGAAGGGTTAGGGTTAGGGTTCGGGCTAGGGTTAGGGTTAGGGGACGGGGACGGTTTAGGGTCCAGGTGAGGGTACGACAACGCTTTAGGGGGAGCGTACGTGTGAGGGCGCGGGTTAGTGTCAGCGTACGGGTTAGGATTAGGGGACGGGTGAGTGTCAGGCTTCGGGGAAGGGTTAGGGTTAGGGTTCGGGCTACGGTTAGGGTTAGGGGACGGGGACGGTTTAGGGTCCAGGTGAGGGTAGGACAAAGCTTTAGGGGGAGCGTACGTGTGAGCGCGCGGGTTAGTGTCAGCGTACGGGTTAGGATTAGGGGACGGGTGAGGGTCAGGCTTGGGGAAGGGTTAGGGTTAGGGTTCGGGCTAGGGTTAGGTTTAGGGGACGGGGACGGTTTAGGGTCCAGGTGAGGGTACGACAACGCTTTAGGGGGAGCGTACGTGTGAGGGCGCGGGTTAGTGTCAGCGTACGGGTTAGGATTAGGGGACGGGTGAGGGTCAGGCTTCGGGGAAGGGTTAGGGTTAGGGTTCGGTCTAGGGTTAGGGTTAGGGGACGGGTAAGGTTTAGGTTCCAGGTGAGGGTACGACAACGCTTTAGGGGGAGCGTACGTGTGAGGGCGCGGGTTAGTGTCAGCGTACGGGTTAGGATTAGGGGACGGGTGAGGGTCAGGCTTCGGGGAAGGGTTACGGTTACGGTTCGGGCTAGGGTTAGGGTTAGGGGACGGGGATGGTTTAGGGTCCAGGTGAGGTTACGACAAAGCTTTAGGCGGAGCGTATGTGTGAGGGCGCGGGTTAGTGTCAGCGTACGGGTTAGGATTAGGGGACGGGTGAGGGTCAGGCTTCGGGGAAGGGTTAGGGTTAGGGTTCGGGCTAGGGTTAGGGTTAGGGGACGGGGATGGTTTAGGGTCCAGGTGAGGGTACGACAACGCTTTAGGGGGAGCGTACGTGTGAGGGCGCAGGTTAGTGTCAGCGTACGGGTTAGGATTAGGGGACGGGTGAGGGTCAGGCTTCAGGGAAGGGTTAGGGTTAGGGTTCGGGCTAGGGTTAGGGTTAGGGGACGGGGACGGTTTAGGGTCCAGGTGAGGGTAGGACAACGCTTTAGGGGGAGCGTACGTGTGAGGGCGCGGGTTAGTGTCAGCGTACGGGTTAGGATTAGGGGACGGGTGAGGGTCAGGCTTGGGGAAGGGTTAGGGTTAGGGTTCGGGCTAGGGTTAGGGTTAGGGGACGGGGACGGTTTAGGGTCCAGGTGAGGGTACGACAACGCTTTAGGGGGAGCGTACGTGTGTGGGCGCGGGTTAGTGTCAGCGAACGGGTTAGGATTAGGGGACGGGTGAGGGTCAGGCTTCGGGGAAGGGTTAGGGTTAGGGTTTGGTCTAGGGTTAGGGTTAGGGGACGGGGAAGGTTTAGGGTCCAGGTGAGGGTACGACAACGCTTTAGGGGGAGCGTACGTGTGAGGGCGCGGGTTAGTGTCAGCGTACGGGTTAGGATTAGGGGACGGGTGAGGGTCAGGCTTCGGGGAAGGGTTAGGGTTAGGGTTCGGGCTAGGGTTAGGGTTAGGGGACGGGGACGGTTTAGGGTCCAGGTGAGGGTACGACAACGCTTTAGGGGGAGCGTACGTGTGAGGGCGCGGGTTAGTGTCAGCGTACGGGTTAGGATTAGGGGACGGGTGAGGGTCAGGCTTCGGGGAAGTGTTAGGGTTAGGGTTCGGGCTAGGGTTAGGGTTAGGGGACGGGGACGGTTTAGGGTCCAGGTGAGGGTACGACAACGCTTTAGGGGGAGCGTACGTGTGAGGGCGCGGGTTAGTGTCAGCGTACGGGTTAGGATTAGGGGACGGGTGAGGGTCAGGCTTCGGGGAAGGGTTAGGGTTAGGGTTCGGGCTAGGGTTAGGGTTAGGGGACGGGGACGGTTTAGGGTCCAGGTGAGGGTACGACAACGCTTTAGGGGGAGCGTACGTGTGAGGGCGCGGGTTAGTGTCAGCGTACGGGTTAGGATTAGGGGACGGGTGAGGGTCAGGCTTCGGGGAAGGGTTAGGGTTAGGGTTCGGGCTAGGGTTAGGGTTAGGGGACGGGGACGGTTTAGGGTCCAGGTGAGGGTACGACAACGCTTTAGGGGGAGCGTACGTGTGAGGGCGCTGGTTAGTGTCAGCATACGGGTTAGGATTAGGGGACGGGTGAGGGTCAGGCTTCGGGGAATGGTTAGGGTTAGGGTTCGGGATAGGGTTAGGGTTAGGGGACGGGGACGGTTTAGGGTCCAGGTGAGGGTACGACAACGCTTTAGGGGGAGCGTACGTGTGAGGGCGCGGGTTAGTGTCAGCGTACGGGTTAGGATTAGGGGACGGGTGAGGGTCAGGCTTCGGGGAAGGGTTAGGGTTAGGGTTCGGGCTAGGGTTAGGGTTAGGGGACGGGGACGGTTTAGGGTCCAGGTGAGGGTACGACAACGCTTTAGGGGGAGCGTACGTGTGAGGGCGCGGGTTAATGTCAGCGTACGGGTTAGGATTAGGGGACGGGTGAGGGTCAGGCTTCGGGGAAGGGTTAGGGTTAGGGTTCGGGCTAGGGTTAGGGTTAGGGGACGGGGACGGTTTAGGGTCCAGGTGAGGGTAGGACAACACTTTAGGGGGAGCGTACGTGTGAGGGCGCGGGTTAGTGTCAGCGTACGGGTTAGGATTAGGGGACGGGTGAGGGTCAGGCTTGGGGAAGGGTTAGGGTTAGGGTTCGGGCTAGGGTTAGGGTTAGGGGATGGGGACGGTTTAGGGTCCAGGTGAGGGTACGACAACGCTTTAGGGGGAGCGTACGTGTGAGGGCGCGGGTTAGTGTCAGCGTACGGTTTAGGATTAGGGGACGGGTGAGGGTCAGGCTTCGGGGAAGGGTTAGGGTTAGGGTTCGGGCTAGGGTTAGGGTTAGGGGACGGGGAAGGTTTAGGGTCCAGGTGAGGGTACGACAACGCTTTAGGGGGAGCGTACGTGTGAGGGCGCGGGTTAGTGTCAGCGTACGGGTTAGGATTAGGGGACGGGTGAGGGTCAGGCTTCGGGGAAGGGTTAGGGTTAGGGTTCGGGCTAGGGTTAGGGTTAGGGGACGGGGACGGTTTAGGGTCCAGGTGAGGGTACGACAACGCTTTAGGGGGAGCGTACGTGTGAGGGCGCGGGTTAGTGTCAGCGTACGGGTTAGGATTAGGGGACGGGTGAGGGTCAGGCTTCGGGGAAGGGTTAGGGTTAGGGTTCGGGCTAGGGTTAGGGTTAGGGGACGGGGAAGGTTTAGGGTCCAGGTGAGGGTACGACAACGCTTTAGGGGGAGCGTACGTGTGAGGGGGCGGGTTAGTGTCAGCGTACGGGTTAGGATTAGGGGACGGGTGAGGGTCAGGCTTCGGGGAAGGGTTAGGGTTAGGGTTCGGGCTAGGGTTAGCGTTAGGGGACGGGGACGGTTTAATGTCCAGGTGAGGGTACGACAACGCTTTAGGGGGAGCGTACGTGTGAGGGGGCGGGTTAGTGTCAGCGTACGGGTTAGGATTAGGGGACGGGTGAGGGTCAGGCTTCGGGGAAGGGTTAGGGTTAGGGTTCGGGCTAGGGTTAGGGTTAGGGGACGGGGACGGTTTAGGGTCCAGGTGAGGGTAGGACAACGCTTTAGGGGGAGCGTACGTGTGAGGGCGCGGGTTAGTGTCAGTGTACGGGTTAGGATTAGGGGACGGGTGAGGGTCAGGCTTGGGGAAGTGTTAGGGTTAGGGTTCGGGCTAGGGTTAGGGTTAGGGGACGGGGACGGTTTAGGGTCCAGGTGAGGGTACGACAACACTTTAGGGGGAGGGTACGTGTGAGGGCGCGGGTTAGTGTCAGCGTACGGGTTAGGATTAGGGGACGGGTGAGGGTCAGGCTTCGGGGAAGGGTTAGGGTTAGGGTTCGGGCTAGGGTTAGGGTTAGGGGACGGGGAAGGTTTAGGGTCCAGGTGAGGGTACGACAATGCTTTAGGGGGAGCGTACGTGTGAGGGCGTGGGTTAGTGTCAGCGTACGGGTTAGGATTAGGGGACGGGTGAGGGTCAGGCTTGGGGAAGGGTTAGGGTTAGGTTTCGGGCTAGGGTTAGGGTTAGGAAACGGGGACGGTTTAGGGTCCAGGTGAGGGTACGACAACGCTTTAGGGGGAGCGTACGTGTGAGGGCGCGGGTTAGTGTCAGCGTACGGGTTAGGATTAGGGGACGGGTGAGGGTCAGGCTTCGGGGAAGGGTTAGGGTTAGGGTTCGGTCTAGGGTTAGGGTTAGGGGACGGGGAAGGTTTAGGGTCCAGGTGAGGGTACGACAACGCTTTAGGGGGAGCGTACGTGTGAGGGCGCGGGTTAGTGTCAGTGTACGGGTTAGGATTAGGGGACGGGTGAGGGTCAGGCTTCGGGGAAGGGTTAGGGTTAGGGTTCGGGCTAGGGTTAGCGTTAGGGGACGGGGACGGTTTAGGGTCCAGGTGAGGGTACGACAACGCTTTAGGGGGAGCGTACGTGTGAGGGCGCGGGTTAGTGTCAGCGTACGGGTTAGGATTAGGGGACGGGTGAGGGTCAGGCTTCGGGGAAGGGTTAGGGTTAGGGTTCGGGCTAGGGTTAGGGTTAAGGGACGGGGACGGTTTAGGGTCCAGGTGAGGGTACGACAACGCTTTAGGGGGAGCATACGTGTGAGGGCGCGGGTTAGTGTCAGCGTACGGGTTAGGATTAGGGGACGGGTGAGTGTCAGGCTTCGGGGAAGGGTTAGGGTTAGGGTTCGGGCTACGGTTAGGGTTAGGGGACGGGGACGGTTTAGGGTCCAGGTGAGGGTAGGACAACGCTTTAGGGGGAGCGTACGTGTGAGGGCGCGGGTTAGTGTCAGCGTACGGGTTAGGATTAGGGGACGGGTGAGGGTCAGGCTTGGGGAAGGGTTAGGGTTAGGGTTCGGGCTAGGGTTAGGGTTAGGGGACGGGGACGGTTTAGGGTCCAGGTGAGGGTACGACAACGCTTTAGGGGGAGCGTACGTGTGAGGGCGCGGGTTAGTGTCAGCGTACGGGTTAGGATTAGGGGACGTGTGAGGGTCAGGCTTCGGGGAAGTGTTAGGTTTAGGGTTCGGGCTAGGGTAAGGGTTAGGGGACGGGGACGGTTTAGGGTCCAGGTGAGGGTAGGACAACGCTTTAGGGGGAGCGTACGTGTGAGGGCACGGGTTAGTGTCAGCGTACGGGTTAGGATTAGGGGACGGGTGAGGGTCAGGCATGGGGAAGGGTTAGGGTTAGGGTTCGGGCTAGGGTTAGGGTTAGGGGACGGGGACGGTTTAGGGTCCAGGTGAGGGTACGACAACGCTTTAGAGGGAGCGTACGTGTGAGGGCGCGGGTTAGTGTCAGCGTACGGGTTAGGATTAGGGTACGGGTGAGGGTCAGGCTTCGGGGAAGGGTTAGGGTTAGGGTTCGGTCTAGGGTTAGGGTTAGGGTACGGGGAAGGTTTAGGGTCCAGGTGAGGGTACGACAACGCTTTAGGGGGAGCGTACGTGTGAGGGCGCGGGTTAGTGTCAGCGTACGGGTTAGGATTAGGGGACGGGTGAGGGTCAGGCTTGGGGAAGGGTTAGGGTTAGGGTTCGGGCTAGGGTTAGGGTTAGGGGACGGGGACGGTTTAGGGTCCAGGTGAGGGTACGACAACGCTTTAGGGGGAGCGTACGTGTGAGGGCGCGGGTTAGTGTCAGCGTACGGGTTAGGATTAGGGGACGGGTGAGTGTCAGGCTTCGGGGAAGGGTTAGGGTTAGGGTTCGGGCTACGGTTAGGGTTAGGGGACGGGGACGGTTTAGGGTCCAGGTGAGGGTAGGACAAAGCTTTAGGGGGAGCGTACGTGTGAGCGCGCGGGTTAGTGTCAGCGTACGGGTTAGGATTAGGGGACGGGTGAGGGTCAGGCTTGGGGAAGGGTTAGGGTTAGGGTTCGGGCTAGGGTTAGGTTTAGGGGACGGGGACGGTTTAGGGTCCAGGTGAGGGTACGACAACGCTTTAGGGGGAGCGTACGTGTGAGGGCGCGGGTTAGTGTCAGCGTACGGGTTAGGATTAGGGGACGGGTGAGGGTCAGGCTTCGGGGAAGGGTTAGGGTTAGGGTTCGGTCTAGGGTTAGGGTTAGGGGACGGGTAAGGTTTAGGTTCCAGGTGAGGGTACGACAACGCTTTAGGGGGAGCGTACGTGTGAGGGCGCGGGTTAGTGTCAGCGTACGGGTTAGGATTAGGGGACGGGTGAGGGTCAGGCTTCGGGGAAGGGTTACGGTTACGGTTCGGGCTAGGGTTAGGGTTAGGGGACGGGGATGGTTTAGGGTCCAGGTGAGGTTACGACAACGCTTTAGGCGGAGCGTATGTGTGAGGGCGCGGGTTAGTGTCAGCGTACGGGTTAGGATTAGGGGACGGGTGAGGGTCAGGCTTCGGGGAAGGGTTAGGGTTAGGGTTCGGGCTAGGGTTAGGGTTAGGGGACGGGGATGGTTTAGGGTCCAGGTGAGGGTACGACAACGCTTTAGGGGGAGCGTACGTGTGAGGGCGCAGGTTAGTGTCAGCGTACGGGTTAGGATTAGGGGACGGGTGAGGGTCAGGCTTCAGGGAAGGGTTAGGGTTAGGGTTCGGGCTAGGGTTAGGGTTAGGGGACGGGGACGGTTTAGGGTCCAGGTGAGGGTAGGACAACGCTTTAGGGGGAGCGTACGTGTGAGGGCGCGGGTTAGTGTCAGCGTACGGGTTAGGATTAGGGGACGGGTGAGGGTCAGGCTTGGGGAAGGGTTAGGGTTAGGGTTCGGGCTAGGGTTAGGGTTAGGGGACGGGGACGGTTTAGGGTCCAGGTGAGGGTACGACAACGCTTTAGGGGGAGCGTACCTGTGAGGGCGCGGGTTAGTGTCAGCGTACGTGTTAGGATTAGGGGACGGGTGAGGGTCAGGCTTCGGGGAAGGGTTAGGGTTAGGGTTCGGTCTAGGGTTAGGGTTAGGGGACGGGGAAGGTTTAGGGTCCAGGTGAGGGTACGACAACGCTTTAGGGGGAGCGTACGTGTGAGGGGGCGGGTTAGTGTCAGCGTACGTGTTAGGATTAGGGGACGGGTGAGGGTCAGGCTTCGGGGAAGGGTTAGGGTTAGGGTTCGGGCTAGGGTTAGCGTTAGGGGACGGGGACGGTTTAGGGTCCAGGTGAGGGTACGACAACGCTTTAGGGGGAGCGTACGTGTGAGAGCGCGGGTTAGTGTCAGCGTACGGTTAGGATTAGGGGACGGGTGAGGGTCAGGCTTCGGGGAAGGTTTAGGGTTAGGGTTCGGGCTAGGGTTAGGGTTAGGGGACGGGGACGGTTTAGGGTCCAGGTGAGGGTACGACAACGCTTTAGGGGGAGCGTACGTGTGAGGGCGCGGGTTAGTGTCAGCGTACGGGTTAGGATTAGGGGACGGGTGAGGGTCAGGCTTCGGGGAAGGGTTAGGGTTAGGGTTCGGGCTAGGGTTAGGGTTAGGGGACGGGGACGGTTTAGGGTCCAGGTGAGGGTACGACAATGCTTTAGGGGGAGCGTACGTGTGAGGGCGCCGGTTAGTGTCAGCGTACGGGTTAGGATTAGGGGACGGGTGAGGGTCAGGCTTCGGGGAAGGGTTAGGGTTAGGGTTCGGGATAGGGTTAGGGTTAGGGGACGGGGACGGTTTAGAGTCCAGGTGAGGGTACGACAACGCTTTAGGGGGAGCGTACGTGTGAGGGCGCGGGTTAGTGTCAGCGTACGGGTTAGGATTAGGGGACGGGTGAGGGTCAGGCTTCGGGGAAGGGTTAGGGTTAGGGTTCGGTCTAGGGTTAGGGTTAGGGGACGGGGAAGGTTTAGGGTCCAGGTGAGGGTATGACAATGCTTTAGGGGGAGCGTACGTGTGAGGGCGCGGGTTAGTGTCAGCGTACGGGTTAGGATTAGGGGACGGGTGAGGGTCAGGCTTGGGGAAGGGTTAGGGTTAGGGTTCGGGCTAGGGTTAGGGTTAGGGGACGGGGACGGTTTAGGGTCCAGGTGAGGGTACGACAACGCTTTAGGGGGAGCGTACATGTGAGGGCGCGGGTTAGTGTCAGCGTACGGGTTAGGATTAGGGGACGGGTGAGGGTCAGGCTTCGGGGAAGTGTTAGGGTTAGGGTTCGGTCTAGGGTTAGGGTTAGGGGACGGGGAAGGTTTAGGGTCCAGGTGAGGGTACGACAACGCTTTAGGGGGAGCGTACGTGTGAGGGCGCGGGTTAGTGTCAGCGTACGGGTTAGGATTAGGGGAAGGGTGAGGGTCAGGCTTCGGGGAAGGGTTAGGGTTAGGGTTCGGGCTAGGGTTAGCGTTAGGGGACGGGGACGGTTTAGGGTCCAGGTGAGGGTACGACAACGCTTTAGGGGGAGCGTACGTGTGAGGGCGCGGGTTAGTGTCAGCGTACGGGTTAAGATTAGGGGACGGGTGAGGGTCAGGCTTCGGGGAAGGGTTAGGGTTAGGGTTCGGGCTAGGGTTAGGGTTAGGGGACGGGGACGGTTTAGGGTCCAGGTGAGGGTACGACAACGCTTTAGGGGGAGCGTACGTGTGAGGGCGCGGGTTAGTGTCAGCGTACGGGTTAGGATTAGGGGACGGGTGAGGGTCAGGCTTCGGGGAAGGGTTAGGGTTAGGGTTCGGGCTAGGGTTAGGGTTAGGGGACGGGGACGGTTTAGGGTCCAGGTGAGGGTACGACAACGCTTTAGGGGGAGCGTACGTGTGAGGGCGCGGGTTAGTGTCAGCGTACGGGTTAGGATTAGGGGACGGGTGAGGGTCAGGCTTCGGGGAAGGGTTAGGGTTAGGGTTCGGGCTAGGGTTAGCGTTAGGGGACGGGGACGGTTTAGGGTCCAGGTGAGGGTACGACAACGCTTTAGGGGGAGCGTACGTGTGAGGGCGCGGGTTAGTGTCAGCGTACGGGTTAGGATTAGGGGACGGGTGAGGGTCAGGCTTCGGGGAAGGGTTAGGGTTAGGGTTCGGGCTAGGGTTAGGGTTAGGGGACGGGGACGGTTTAGGGTCCAGGTGAGGGTACGACAATGCTTTAGGGGGAGCGTACGTGTGAGGGCGCGGGTTAGTGTCAGCGTACGGGTTAGGATTAGGGGACGGGTGAGTGTCAGGCTTCGGGGAAGGGTTAGGGTTAGGGTTCGGGCTACGGTTAGGGTTAGGGGACGGGGACGGTTTAGGGTCCAGGTGAGGGTAGGACAACGCTTTAGGGGGAGCGTACGTGTGAGGGCGCGGGTTAGTGTCAGCGTACGGGTTAGGATTAGGGGACGGGTGAGGGTCAGGCTTGGGGAAGGGTTAGGGTTAGGGTTCGGGCTAGGGTTAGGGTTAGGGGACAGGGACGGTTTAGGGTCCAGGTGAGGGTACGACAATGCTTTAGGGGGAGCGTACGTGTGAGGGCGCGGGTTAGTGTCAGCGTACGGATTAGGATTAGGGGACGGGTGAGGGTCAGGCTTCTGGGAAGGGTTAGGGTTAGGGTTCGGTCTAGGGTTAGGGTTAGGGAACGGGGACGGTTTAGGGTCCAGGTGAGGGTACGACAACGCTTTAGGGGGAGCGTACGTGTGAGGGCGCGGGTTAGTGTCAGCGTACGGGTTAGGATTAGGGGACGGGTGAGGGTCAGGCTTCGGGGAAGGGTTACGGTTACGGTTCGGGCTAGGGTTAGGATTAGGGGACGGGGACGGTTTAGGGTCCAGGTGAGGGTACGACAACGCTCTAGGGGGAGCGTACGTGTGAGGGCGCGGGTTAGTGTCAGCGTACGGGTTAGGATTAGGGGACGGCTGAGGGTCAGGCTTCGGGGAAGGGTTAGGGTTAGGCTTCGGGCTAGGGTTAGGGTTAGGGGACGGGGATGGTTTAGAGTCCAGGTGAGGGTACGACAACGCTTTAGGGGGAGCGTACGTGCGAGGGAGCGGGTTAGTGTCAGCGTACGGGTTAGGATTAGGGGACGGGTGAGGGTCAGGCTTCGGGGAAGGGTTAGTGTTAGGGTTCGGGCTAGGGTTAGGGTTAGGGGACGGGGACGGTTTAGGGTCCAGGTGAGGGTACGACAACGCTTTAGGGGGAGCGTACGTGTGAGGGCGCGGGTTAGTGTCAGCGTACGGGTTAGGATTAGGGGACGGGTGAGGGTCAGGCTTCGGGGAAGGGTTAGGGTTAGGGTTCGGGCTAGGGTTAGGGTTAGGGGACGGGGACTGTTTAGGGTCCAGGTGAGGGTACGACAACGCTTTAGGGGGAGCGTACGTGTGAGGGCGCGGGTTAGTGTCAGCGTACGGGTTAGGATTAGGGGACGGGTGAGGGTCAGGCTTCGGGGAAGGGTTAGGGTTAGGGTTCGGGCTAGGGTTAGGGTTAGGGGACGGGGACGGTTTAGGGTCCAGGTGAGGGTACGACAACGCTTTAGGGGGAGCGTACGTGTGAGGGCGCGGGTTAGTGTCAGCGTACAGGTTAGGATTAGGGGACGGGTGAGAGTCAGGCTTCGGGGAAGGGTTAGGGTTAGGCTTCGGGCTAGGATTAGGGTTAGGGGACGGGGACGGTTTAGGGTCCAGGTGAGGGTAGGACAACGCTTTAGGGGGAGCGTACGTGTGAGGGCGCGGGTTAGTGTCAGCGTACGCGTTAGGATTAGGGGACGGGTGAGGGTCAGGCTTCTGGGAAGGGTTAGGGTTAGGGTTCGGTCTAGGGTTAGGGTTAGGGGACGGGGAAGGTTTAGGGTCCAGGTGAGGGTACGACAACGCTTTAGGGGGAGCGTACGTGTGAGGGCGCGGGTTAGTGTCAGCGTACGGGTTAGGATTAGGGGACGGGTGAGGGTCAGGCTTCGGGGAAGGGTTAGGGTTAGGGTTCGGGCTAGGGTTAGGGTTAGGGGACGGGGACGGTTTAGGGTCCAGGTGAGGGTACGACAACGCTTTAGGGGGAGCGTACGTGTGAGGGCGCGGGTTAGTGTCAGCGTACGGGTTAGGATTAGGGGACAGGTGAGGGTCAGGCTTCGGGAAAGGGTTAGGGTTAGGGTTCGGGCTAGGGTTAGGGTTAGGGGACGGGGACGGTTTAGGGTCCAGGTGAGGGTACGACAACGCTTTAGGGGGAGCGTACGTGTGAGGGCGCGGGTTAGTGTCAGCGTACGGGTTAGGATTAGGGGACGGGTGAGGGTCAGGCTTCGGGGAAGGGTTAGGGTTAGGGTTCGGGCTAGGGTTAGGGTTAGGGGACGGGGACGGTTTAGGGTCCAGGTGAGGGTACGACAACGCTTTAGGGGGAGCGTACGTGTGAGGGCGCGGGTTAGTGTCAGCGTACGGGTTAGGATTAGGGGACGGGTGAGGGTCAGGCTTCGGGGAAGGGTTAGGGTTAGGGTTCGGGCTAGGGTTAGGGTTAGGGGACGGGGACGGTTTAGGGTCCAGGTGAGGGTACGACAACGCTTTAGGGGGAGCGTACGTGTGAGGGCGCGGGTTAGTGTCAGCGTACGGGTTAGGATTAGGGGACGGGTGAGGGTCAGGCTTCGGGAAAGGGTTAGGGTTAGGGTTCGGGCTAGGGTTAGGGTTAGGGGACGGGGACGGTTTAGGGTCCAGGTGAGGGTACGACAACGCTTTAGGGGGAGCGTACGTGTGAGGGCGCGGGTTAGTGTCAGCGTACGGGTTAGGATTAGGGGAAGGGTGAGGGTCAGGCTTCGGGGAAGGGTTAGGGTTAGGTTTAGGGTTCGGGCTAGGGTTAGGGTTAGGGGACGGGGACGGTTTAGGGTCCAGGTGAGGGTACGACAACGCTTTAGGGGGAGCGTACGTGTGAGGGCGCGGGTTAGTGTCAGCGTACGGGTTAGGATTAGGGGACGGGTGAGGGTCAGGCTTCGGGGAAGGGTTAGGGTTAGGGTTCGGGCTAGGGTTAGGGTTAGGGGACGGGGACGGTTTAGGGTCCAGGTGAGGGTACGACAACGCTTTAGGGGGAGCGTACGTGTGAGGGCGCGGGTTAGTGTCAGCGTACGGGTTAGGATTAGGGGACGGGTGAGGGTCAGGCTTGGGGAAGGGTTAGGGTTAGGGTTAGGGCTAGGGTTAGGGTTAGGGGACGGGGACGGTTTAGGGTCCAGGTGAGGGTACGACAACGCTTTAGGGGGAGCGTACGTGTGAGGGCGCGGGTTAGTGT
Source organism: Globicephala melas (assembly GCF_963455315.2). Taxonomy (NCBI): domain Eukaryota; kingdom Metazoa; phylum Chordata; class Mammalia; order Artiodactyla; family Delphinidae; genus Globicephala; species Globicephala melas. The sequence goes on from NW_027207406.1 coordinate 269,682, forward strand.
CAGCGTACGGGTTAGGATTAGGGGACGGGTGAGGGTCAGGCTTCGGGGAAGGGTTAGGGTTAGGGTTCGGTCTAGGGTTAGGGTTAGGGGACGGGGACGGTTTAGGGTCCAGGTGAGGGTACGACAACGCTTTAGGGGGAGCGTACGTGTGAGGGCGCGGGTTAGTGTCAGCGTACGGGTTAGGATTAGGGGACGGGTGAGGGTCAGGCTTCGGGGAAGGGTTAGGGTTAGGGTTCGGGCTAGGGTTAGGGTTAGGGGACGGGGACGGTTTAGGGTCCAGGTGAGGGTACGACAACGCTTTAGGGGGAGCGTACGTGTGAGGGCGCGGGTTAGTGTCAGTGTACGGGTTAGGATTAGGGGACGGGTGAGGGTCAGGCTTGGGGAAGGGTTAGGGTTAGGGTTCGGGCTAGGGTTAGGGTTAGGGGACGGGGACGGTTTAGGGTCCAGGTGAGGGTACCACAACGCTTTAGGGGGAGCGTACGTGTGAGGGCGCGGGTTAGTGTCAGCGTACGGGTTAGGATTAGGGGACGGGTGAGGGTCAGGCTTCGGGGAAGGGTTAGGGTTAGGGTTCGGTCTAGGGTTAGGGTTAGGGGACGGGGAAGGTTTAGGGTCCAGGTGAGGGTACGACAACGCTTTAGGGGGAGCGTACGTGTGAGGGGGCGGGTTAGTGTCAGCGTACGTGTTAGGATTAGGGGACGGGTGAGGGTCAGGCTTCGGGGAAGGGTTAGTGTTAGGGTTCGGGCTAGGGTTAGCGTTAGGGGACGGGGACGGTTTAGGGTCCAGGTGAGGGTACGACAACGCTTTAGGGGGAGCGTACGTGTGAGGGCGCGGGTTAGTGTCAGCGTACGGGTTAGGATTAGGGGACGGGTGAGGGTCAGGCTTCGGGGAAGGTTTAGGGTTAGGGTTCGGGCTAGGGTTAGGGTTAGGGGACGGGGACGGTTTAGGGTCCAGGTGAGGGTACGACAATGCTTTAGGGGGAGCGTACGTGTGAGGGCGCGGGTTAGTGTCAGCGTACGGGTTAGGATTAGGGGACGGGTGAGGGTCAGGCTTGGGGAAGGGTTAGGGTTAGGGTTCGGGCTAGGGTTAGGGTTAGGGGACGGGGACGGTTTAGGGTCCAGGTGAGGGTACGACAACGCTTTAGGGGGAGCGTACGTGTGAGGGCGCGGGTTAGTGTCAGCGTACGGGTTAGGATTAGGGGACGGGTGAGGGTCAGGCTTCGGGGAAGTGTTAGGGTTAGGGTTCGGTCTAGGGTTAGGGTTAGGGGACGGGGAAGGTTTAGGGTCCAGGTGAGGGTACGACAACGCTTTAGGGGGAGCGTACGTGTGAGGGCGCGGGTTAGTGTCAGCGTACGGGTTAGGATTAGGGGAAGGGTGAGGGTCAGGCTTCGGGGAAGGGTTAGGGTTAGGGTTCGGGCTAGGGTTAGCGTTAGGGGACGGGGACGGTTTAGGGTCCAGGTGAGGGTACGACAACGCTTTAGGGGGAGCGTACGTGTGAGGGCGCGGGTTAGTGTCAGCGTACGGGTTAAGATTAGGGGACGGGTGAGGGTCAGGCTTCGGGGAAGGGTTAGGGTTAGGGTTCGGGCTAGGGTTAGGGTTAGGGGACGGGGACGGTTTAGGGTCCAGGTGAGGGTACGACAACGCTTTAGGGGGAGCGTACGTGTGAGGGCGCGGGTTAGTGTCAGCGTACGGGTTAGGATTAGGGGACGGGTGAGGGTCAGGCTTCGGGGAAGGGTTAGGGTTAGGGTTCGGGCTAGGGTTAGGGTTAGGGGACGGGGACGGTTTAGGGTCCAGGTGAGGGTACGACAACGCTTTAGGGGGAGCGTACGTGTGAGGGCGCGGGTTAGTGTCAGCGTACGGGTTAGGATTAGGGGACGGGTGAGGGTCAGGCTTCGGGGAAGGGTTAGGGTTAGGGTTCGGGCTAGGGTTAGCGTTAGGGGACGGGGAGGGTTTAGGGTCCAGGTGAGGGTACGACAACGCTTTAGGGGGAGCGTACGTGTGAGGGCGCGGGTTAGTGTCAGCGTACGGGTTAGGATTAGGGGACGGGTGAGGGTCAGGCTTCGGGGAAGGGTTAGGGTTAGGGTTCGGGCTAGGGTTAGGGTTAGGGGATGGGGACGGTTTAGGGTCCAGGTGAGGGTACGACAATGCTTTAGGGGGAGCGTACGTGTGAGGGTGCGGGTTAGTGTCAGCGTACGGGTTAGGATTAGGGGACGGGTGAGTGTCAGGCTTCGGGGAAGGGTTAGGGTTAGGGTTCGGGCTACGGTTAGGGTTAGGGGACGGGGACGGTTTAGGGTCCAGGTGAGGGTAGGACAACGCTTTAGGGGGAGCGTACGTGTGAGGGCGCGGGTTAGTGTCAGCGTACGGGTTAGGATTAGGGGACGGGTGAGGGTCAGGCTTGGGGAAGGGTTAGGGTTAGGGTTCGGGCTAGGGTTAGGGTTAGGGGACGGGGACGGTTTAGGGTCCAGGTGAGGGTACGACAATGCTTTAGGGGGAGCGTACGTGTGAGGGCGCGGGTTAGTGTCAGCGTACGGATTAGGATTAGGGGACGGGTGAGGGACAGGCTTCTGGGAAGGGTTAGGGTTAGGGTTCGGTCTAGGGTTAGGGTTAGGGAACGGGGACGGTTTAGGGTCCAGGTGAGGGTACGACAACGCTTTAGGGGGAGCGTACGTGTGAGGGCGCGGGTTAGTGTCAGCGTACGGGTTAGGATTAGGGGACGGGTGAGGGTCAGGCTTCGGGGAAGGGTTACGGTTACGGTTCGGGCTAGGGTTAGGATTAGGGGACGGGGACGGTTTAGGGTCCAGGTGAGGGTACGACAACGCTTTAGGGGGAGCGTACGTGTGAGGGCGCGGGTTAGTGTCAGCGTACGGGTTAGGATTAGGGGACGGGTGAGGGTCAGGCTTCGGGGAAGGGTTAGGGTTAGGGTTCGGGCTAGGGTTAGGGTTAGGGGACGGGGACGGTTTAGGGTCCAGGTGAGGGTAGGACAACGCTTTAGGGGGAGCGTACGTGTGAGGGCGCGGGTTAGTGTCAGCGTACGGGTTAGGATTAGGGGACGGGTGAGGGTCAGGCTTGGGGAAGGGTTAGGGTTAGGGTTCGGGCTAGGGTTAGGGTTAGGGGACGGGGACGGTTTAGGGTCCAGGTGAGGGTACGACAACGTTTTAGGGGGAGCGTACGTGTGAGGGCACGGGTTAGTGTCAGCGTACGGGTTAGAATTAGGGGACGGGTGAGGGTCAGGCTTCGGGGAAGCGTTAGGGTTAGGGTTCGGGCTAGGGTTAGGGTTAGGGGACGGGGACGGTTTAGGGTCCAGGTGAGGGTACGACAACGCTTTAGGGGGAGCGTACGTGTGAGGGCGCGGGTTAGTGTCAGCGTACGGGTTAGGATTAGGGGACGGGTGAGGGTCAGGCTTCGGGGAAGGGTTAGGGTTAGGGTTCGGGCTAGGGTTAGGGTTAGGGGACGGGGACGGTTTAGGGTCCAGGTGAGGGTACGACAATGCTTTAGGGGGAGCGTACGTGTGAGGGCGCGGGTTAGTGTCAGCGTACGGGTTAGGATTAGGGGACGGGTGAGTGTCAGGCTTCGGGGAAGGGTTAGGGTTAGGGTTCGGGCTACGGTTAGGGTTAGGGGACGGGGACGGTTTAGGGTCCAGGTGAGGGTAGGACAACGCTTTAGGTGGAGCATACGTGTGAGGGCGCGGGTTAGTGTCAGCGTACGGGTTAGGATTAGGGGACGGGTGAGGGTCAGGCTTGGGGAAGGGTTAGGGTTAGGGTTCGGGCTAGGGTTAGGGTTAGGGGACGGGGACGGTTTAGGGTCCAGGTGAGGGTACGACAATGCTTTAGGGGGAGCGTACGTGTGAGGGCGCGGGTTAGTGTCAGCGTACGGATTAGGATTAGGGGACGGGTGAGGGTCAGGCTTCTGGGAAGGGTTAGGGTTAGGGTTCGGTCTAGGGTTAGGGTTAGGGAACGGGGACGGTTTAGGGTCCAGGTGAGGGTACGACAACGCTTTAGGGGGAGCGTACGTGTGAGGGCGCGGGTTAGTGTCAGCGTACGGGTTAGGATTAGGGGACGGGTGAGGGTCAGGCTTCGGGGAAGGGTTACGGTTACGGTTCGGGCTAGGGTTAGGATTAGGGGACGGGGACGGTTTAGGGTCCAGGTGAGGGTACGACAACGCTCTAGGGGGAGCGTACGTGTGAGGGCGCGGGTTAGTGTCAGCGTACGGGTTAGGATTAGGGGACGGCTGAGGGTCAGGCTTCGGGGAAGGGTTAGGGTTAGGCTTCGGGCTAGGGTTAGGGTTAGGGGACGGGGATGGTTTAGAGTCCAGGTGAGGGTACGACAACGCTTTAGGGGGAGCGTACGTGCGAGGGAGCGGGTTAGTGTCAGCGTACGGGTTAGGATTAGGGGACGGGTGAGGGTCAGGCTTCGGGGAAGGGTTAGTGTTAGGGTTCGGGCTAGGGTTAGGGTTAGGGGACGGGGACGGTTTAGGGTCCAGGTGAGGGTACGACAACGCTTTAGGGGGAGCGTACGTGTGAGGGCGCGGGTTAGTGTCAGCGTACGGGTTAGGATTAGGGGACGGGTGAGGGTCAGGCTTCGGGGAAGGGTTAGGGTTAGGGTTCGGGCTAGGGTTAGGGTTAGGGGACGGGGACTGTTTAGGGTCCAGGTGAGGGTACGACAACGCTTTAGGGGGAGCGTACGTGTGAGGGCGCGGGTTAGTGTCAGCGTACGGGTTAGGATTAGGGGACGGGTGAGGGTCAGGCTTCGGGGAAGGGTTAGGGTTAGGGTTCGGGCTAGGGTTAGGGTTAGGGGACGGGGACGGTTTAGGGTCCAGGTGAGGGTACGACAACGCTTTAGGGGGAGCGTACGTGTGAGGGCGCGGGTTAGTGTCAGCGTACAGGTTAGGATTAGGGGACGGGTGAGAGTCAGGCTTCGGGGAAGGGTTAGGGTTAGGCTTCGGGCTAGGATTAGGGTTAGGGGACGGGGACGGTTTAGGGTCCAGGTGAGGGTAGGACAACGCTTTAGGGGGAGCGTACGTGTGAGGGCGCGGGTTAGTGTCAGCGTACGCGTTAGGATTAGGGGACGGGTGAGGGTCAGGCTTCTGGGAAGGGTTAGGGTTAGGGTTCGGTCTAGGGTTAGGGTTAGGGGACGGGGAAGGTTTAGGGTCCAGGTGAGGGTACGACAACGCTTTAGGGGGAGCGTACGTGTGAGGGCGCGGGTTAGTGTCAGCGTACGGGTTAGGATTAGGGGACGGGTGAGGGTCAGGCTTCGGGGAAGGGTTAGGGTTAGGGTTCGGGCTAGGGTTAGGGTTAGGGGACGGGGACGGTTTAGGGTCCAGGTGAGGGTACGACAACGCTTTAGGGGGAGCGTACGTGTGAGGGCGCGGGTTAGTGTCAGCGTACGGGTTAGGATTAGGGGACGGGTGAGGGTCAGGCTTCGGGAAAGGGTTAGGGTTAGGGTTCGGGCTAGGGTTAGGGTTAGGGGACGGGGACGGTTTAGGGTCCAGGTGAGGGTACGACAACGCTGTAGGGGGAGCGTACGTGTGAGGGCGCGGGTTAGTGTCAGCGTACGGGTTAGGATTAGGGGACGGGTGAGGGTCAGGCTTCGGGGAAGGGTTAGGGTTAGGGTTCGGGCTAGGGTTAGGGTTAGGGGACGGGGACGGTTTAGGGTCCAGGTGAGGGTACGACAACGCTTTAGGGGGAGCGTACGTGTGAGGGCGCGGGTTAGTGTCAGCGTACGGGTTAGGATTAGGGGACGGGTGAGGGTCAGGCTTCGGGGAAGGGTTAGGGTTAGGGTTCGGGCTAGGGTTAGGGTTAGGGGACGGGGACGGTTTAGGGTCCAGGTGAGGGTACGACAACGCTTTAGGGGGAGCGTACGTGTGAGGGCGCGGGTTAGTGTCAGCGTACGGGTTAGGATTAGGGGACGGGTGAGGGTCAGGCTTCGGGAAAGGGTTAGGGTTAGGGTTCGGGCTAGGGTTAGGGTTAGGGGACGGGGACGGTTTAGGGTCCAGGTGAGGGTACGACAACGCTTTAGGGGGAGCGTACGTGTGAGGGCGCGGGTTAGTGTCAGCGTACGGGTTAGGATTAGGGGAAGGGTGAGGGTCAGGCTTCGGGGAAGGGTTAGGGTTAGGTTTAGGGTTCGGGCTAGGGTTAGGGTTAGGGGACGGGGACGGTTTAGGGTCCAGGTGAGGGTACGACAACGCTTTAGGGGGAGCGTACGTGTGAGGGCGCGGGTTAGTGTCAGCGTACGGGTTAGGATTAGGGGACGGGTGAGGGTCAGGCTTCGGGGAAGGGTTAGGGTTAGGGTTCGGGCTAGGGTTAGGGTTAGGGGACGGGGACGGTTTAGGGTCCAGGTGAGGGTACGACAACGCTTTAGGGGGAGCGTACGTGTGAGGGCGCGGGTTAGTGTCAGCGTATGGGTTAGGATTAGGGGACGGGTGAGGGTCAGGCTTGGGGAAGGGTTAGGGTTAGGGTTCGGGCTAGGGTTAGGGTTAGGGGACGGGGACGGTTTAGGGTCCAGGTGAGGGTACGACAACGCTTTAGGGGGAGCGTACGTGTGAGGGCGCGGGTTAGTGTCAGCGTACGGGTTAGGATTAGGGGACGGGTGAGGGTCAGGCTTCGGGGAAGGGTTAGGGTTAGGGTTCGGTCTAGGGTTAGGGTTAGGGGACGGGGACGGTTTAGGGTCCAGGTGAGGGTACGACAACGCTTTAGGGGGAGCGTACGTGTGAGGGCGCGGGTTAGTGTCAGCGTACGGGTTAGGATTAGGGGACGGGTGAGGGTCAGGCTTCGGGGAAGGGTTAGGGTTAGGGTTCGGGCTAGGGTTAGGGTTAGGGGACGGGGACGGTTTAGGGTCCAGGTGAGGGTACGACAACGCTTTAGGGGGAGCGTACGTGTGAGGGCGCGGGTTAGTGTCAGCGTACGGGTTAGGATTAGGGGACGGGTGAGGGTCAGGCTTCGGGGAAGGGTTAGGGTTAGGGTTCGGGCTAGGGTTAGGGTTAGGGGACGGGGACGGTTTAGGGTCCAGGTGAGGGTACGACAACGCTTTAGGGGGAGCGTACGTGTGAGGGCGCGGGTTAGTGTCAGCGTACGGGTTAGGATTAGGGGACGGGTGAGGGTCAGGCTTCGGGGAAGGGTTAGGGTTAGGGTTCGGGCTAGGGTTAGGGTTAGGGGACGGGGACGGTTTAGGGTCCAGGTGAGGGTACGACAACGCTTTAGGGGGAGCGTACGTGTGAGGGCGCGGGTTAGTGTCAGCGTACGGGTTAGGATTAGGGGACGGGTGAGGGTCAGGCTTCGGGGAAGGGTTACGGTTACGGTTCGGGCTAGGGTTAGGATTAGGGGACGGGGACGGTTTAGGGTCCAGGTGAGTGTACGACAACGCTCTAGGGGGAGCGTACGTGTGAGGGCGCGGGTTAGTGTCAGCGTACAGGTTAGGATTAGGGGACGGGTGAGAGTCAGGCTTCGGGGAAGGGTTAGGGTTAGGCTTCGGGCTAGGATTAGGGTTAGGGGACGGGGACGGTTTAGGGTCCAGGTGAGGGTAGGACAACGCTTTAGGGGGAGCGTACGTGTGAGGGCGCGGGTTAGTGTCAGCGTACGCGTTAGGATTAGGGGACGGGTGAGGGTCAGGCTTCTGGGAAGGGTTAGGGTTAGGGTTCGGTCTAGGGTTAGGGTTAGGGGACGGGGAAGGTTTAGGGTCCAGGTGAGGGTACGACAACGCTTTAGGGGGAGCGTACGTGTGAGGGCGCGGGTTAGTGTCAGCGTACGGGTTAGGATTAGGGGACGGGTGAGGGTCAGGCTTCGGGGAAGGGTTAGGGTTAGGGTTCGGGCTAGGGTTAGGGTTAGGGGACGGGGACGGTTTAGGGTCCAGGTGAGGGTACGACAACGCTTTAGGGGGAGCGTACGTGTGAGGGCGCGGGTTAGTGTCAGCGTACGGGTTAGGATTAGGGGACGGGTGAGGGTCAGGCTTCGGGAAAGGGTTAGGGTTAGGGTTCGGGCTAGGGTTAGGGTTAGGGGACGGGGACGGTTTAGGGTCCAGGTGAGGGTACGACAACGCTTTAGGGGGAGCGTACGTGTGAGGGCGCGGGTTAGTGTCAGCGTACGGGTTAGGATTAGGGGACGGGTGAGGGTCAGGCTTCGGGGAAGGGTTAGGGTTAGGGTTCGGGCTAGGGTTAGGGTTAGGGGACGGGGACGGTTTAGGGTCCAGGTGAGGGTACGACAACGCTTTAGGGGGAGCGTACGTGTGAGGGCGCGGGTTAGTGTCAGCGTACGGGTTAGGATTAGGGGACGGGTGAGGGTCAGGCTTCGGGGAAGGGTTAGGGTTAGGGTTCGGGCTAGGGTTAGGGTTAGGGGACGGGGACGGTTTAGGGTCCAGGTGAGGGTACGACAACGCTTTAGGGGGAGCGTACGTGTGAGGGCGCGGGTTAGTGTCAGCGTACGGGTTAGGATTAGGGGACGGGTGAGGGTCAGGCTTCGGGAAAGGGTTAGGGTTAGGGTTCGGGCTAGGGTTAGGGTTAGGGGACGGGGACGGTTTAGGGTCCAGGTGAGGGTACGACAACGCTTTAGGGGGAGCGTACGTGTGAGGGCGCGGGTTAGTGTCAGCGTACGGGTTAGGATTAGGGGAAGGGTGAGGGTCAGGCTTCGGGGAAGGGTTAGGGTTAGGTTTAGGGTTCGGGCTAGGGTTAGGGTTAGGGGACGGGGACGGTTTAGGGTCCAGGTGAGGGTACGACAACGCTTTAGGGGGAGCGTACGTGTGAGGGCGCGGGTTAGTGTCAGCGTACGGGTTAGGATTAGGGGACGGGTGAGGGTCAGGCTTCGGGGAAGGGTTAGGGTTAGGGTTCGGGCTAGGGTTAGGGTTAGGGGACGGGGACGGTTTAGGGTCCAGGTGAGGGTACGACAACGCTTTAGGGGGAGCGTACGTGTGAGGGCGCGGGTTAGTGTCAGCGTACGGGTTAGGATTAGGGGACGGGTGAGGGTCAGGCTTGGGGAAGGGTTAGGGTTAGGGTTCGGGCTAGGGTTAGGGTTAGGGGACGGGGACGGTTTAGGGTCCAGGTGAGGGTACGACAACGCTTTAGGGGGAGCGTACGTGTGAGGGCGCGGGTTAGTGTCAGCGTACGGGTTAGGATTAGGGGACGGGTGAGGGTCAGGCTTCGGGGAAGGGTTAGGGTTAGGGTTCGGTCTAGGGTTAGGGTTAGGGGACGGGGACGGTTTAGGGTCCAGGTGAGGGTACGACAACGCTTTAGGGGGAGCGTACGTGTGAGGGCGCGGGTTAGTGTCAGCGTACGGGTTAGGATTAGGGGACGGGTGAGGGTCAGGCTTCGGGGAAGGGTTAGGGTTAGGGTTCGGGCTAGGGTTAGGGTTAGGGGACGGGGACGGTTTAGGGTCCAGGTGAGGGTACGACAACGCTTTAGGGGGAGCGTACGTGTGAGGGCGCGGGTTAGTGTCAGCGTACGGGTTAGGATTAGGGGACGGGTGAGGGTCAGGCTTCGGGGAAGGGTTAGGGTTAGGGTTCGGGCTAGGGTTAGGGTTAGGGGACGGGGACGGTTTAGGGTCCAGGTGAGGGTACGACAACGCTTTAGGGGGAGCGTACGTGTGAGGGCGCGGGTTAGTGTCAGCGTACGGGTTAGGATTAGGGGACGGGTGAGGGTCAGGCTTCGGGGAAGGGTTAGGGTTAGGGTTCGGGCTAGGGTTAGGGTTAGGGGACGGGGACGGTTTAGGGTCCAGGTGAGGGTACGACAACGCTTTAGGGGGAGCGTACGTGTGAGGGCGCGGGTTAGTGTCAGCGTACGGGTTAGGATTAGGGGACGGGTGAGGGTCAGGCTTCGGGGAAGGGTTACGGTTACGGTTCGGGCTAGGGTTAGGATTAGGGGACGGGGACGGTTTAGGGTCCAGGTGAGGGTACGACAACGCTCTAGGGGGAGCGTACGTGTGAGGGCGCGGGTTAGTGTCAGCGTACGGGTTAGGATTAGGGGACGGCTGAGGGTCAGGCTTCGGGGAAGGGTTAGGGTTAGGCTTCGGGCTAGGGTTAGGGTTAGGGGACGGGGATGGTTTAGAGTCCAGGTGAGGGTACGACAACGCTTTAGGGGGAGCGTACGTGCGAGGGAGCGGGTTAGTGTCAGCGTACGGGTTAGGATTAGGGGACGGGTGAGGGTCAGGCTTCGGGGAAGGGTTAGGGTTAGGGTTCGGTCTAGGGTTAGGGTTAGGGAACGGGGACGGTTTAGGGTCCAGGTGAGGGTACGACAACGCTTTAGGGGGAGCGTACGTGTGAGGGCGCGGGTTAGTGTCAGCGTACGGGTTAGGATTAGGGGACGGGTGAGGGTCAGGCTTCGGGGAAGGGTTACGGTTACGGTTCGGGCTAGGGTTAGGATTAGGGGACGGGGACGGTTTAGGGTCCAGGTGAGGGTACGACAACGCTCTAGGGGGAGCGTACGTGTGAGGGCGCGGGTTAGTGTCAGCGTACGGGTTAGGATTAGGGGACGGCTGAGGGTCAGGCTTCGGGGAAGGGTTAGGGTTAGGCTTCGGGCTAGGGTTAGGGTTAGGGGACGGGGATGGTTTAGAGTCCAGGTGAGGGTACGACAACGCTTTAGGGGGAGCGTACGTGCGAGGGAGCGGGTTAGTGTCAGCGTACGGGTTAGGATTAGGGGACGGGTGAGGGTCAGGCTTCGGGGAAGGGTTAGTGTTAGGGTTCGGGCTAGGGTTAGGGTTAGGGGACGGGGACGGTTTAGGGTCCAGGTGAGGGTACGACAACGCTTTAGGGGGAGCGTACGTGTGAGGGCGCGGGTTAGTGTCAGCGTACGGGTTAGGATTAGGGGACGGGTGAGGGTCAGGCTTCGGGGAAGTGTTAGGGTTAGGGTTCGGGCTAGGGTTAGGGTTAGGGGACGGGGACGGTTTAGGGTCCAGGTGAGGGTAGGACAACGCTTTAGGGGGAGCGTACGTGTGAGGGCGCGGGTTAGTGTCAGCGTACGGGTTAGGATTAGGGGACGGGTGAGGGTCAGGCTTGGGGAAGGGTTAGGGTTAGGGTTCGGGCTAGGGTTAGGGTTAGGGGACGGGGACGGTTTAGGGTCCAGGTGAGGGTATGACAACGTTTTAGGGGGAGCGTACGTGTGAGGGCACGGGTTAGTGTCAGCGTACGGGTTAGGATTAGGGGACGGGTGAGGGTCAGGCTTCGGGAAAGGGTTAGGGTTAGGGTTCGGGCTAGGGTTAGGGTTAGGGGACGGGGACGGTTTAGGGTCCAGGTGAGGGTACGACAACGCTTTAGGGGGAGCGTACGTGTGAGGGCGCGGGTTAGTGTCAGCGTACGGGTTAGGATTAGGGGACGGGTGAGGGTCAGGCTTCGGGGAAGGGTTAGGGTTAGGGTTCGGGCTAGGGTTAGGGTTAGGGGACGGGGACGGTTTAGGGTCCAGGTGAGGGTACGACAATGCTTTAGGGGGAGCGTACGTGTGAGGGCGCGGGTTAGTGTCAGCGTACGGGTTAGGATTAGGGGACGGGTGAGTGTCAGGCTTCGGGGAAGGGTTAGGGTTAGGGTTCGGGCTACGGTTAGGGTTAGGGGACGGGGACGGTTTAGGGTCCAGGTGAGGGTAGGACCACGCTTTAGGGGGAGCGTACGTGTGAGGGCGCGGGTTAGTGTCAGCGTACGGGTTAGGATTAGGGGACGGGTGAGGGTCAGGCTTGGGGAAGGGTTAGGGTTAGGGTTCGGGCTAGGGTTAGGGTTAGGGGACGGGGACGGTTTAGGGTCCAGGTGAGGGTACGACAATGCTTTAGGGGGAGCGTACGTGTGAGGGCGCGGGTTAGTGTCAGCGTACGGATTAGGATTAGGGGACGGGTGAGGGTCAGGCTTCTGGGAAGGGTTAGGGTTAGGGTTCGGTCTAGGGTTAGGGTTAGGGAACGGGGACGGTTTAGGGTCCAGGTGAGGGTACGACAACGCTTTAGGGGGAGCGTACGTGTGAGGGCGCGGGTTAGTGTCAGCGTACGGGTTAGGATTAGGGGACGGGTGAGGGTCAGGCTTCGGGGAAGGGTTACGGTTACGGTTCGGGCTAGGGTTAGGATTAGGGGACGGGGACGGTTTAGGGTCCAGGTGAGGGTACGACAACGCTCTAGGGGGAGCGTACGTGTGAGGGCGCGGGTTAGTGTCAGCGTACGGGTTAGGATTAGGGGACGGCTGAGGGTCAGGCTTCGGGGAAGGGTTAGGGTTAGGCTTCGGGCTAGGGTTAGGGTTAGGGGACGGGGATGGTTTAGAGTCCAGGTGAGGGTACGACAACGCTTTAGGGGGAGCGTACGTGCGAGGGAGCGGGTTAGTGTCAGCGTACGGGTTAGGATTAGGGGACGGGTGAGGGTCAGGCTTCGGGGAAGGGTTAGTGTTAGGGTTCGGGCTAGGGTTAGGGTTAGGGGACGGGGACGGTTTAGGGTCCAGGTGAGGGTACGACAACGCTTTAGGGGGAGCGTACGTGTGAGGGCGCGGGTTAGTGTCAGCGTACGGGTTAGGATTAGGGGACGGGTGAGGGTCAGGCTTCGGGGAAGGGTTAGGGTTAGGGTTCGGGCTAGGGTTAGGGTTAGGGGACGGGGACTGTTTAGGGTCCAGGTGAGGGTACGACAACGCTTTAGGGGGAGCGTACGTGTGAGGGCGCGGGTTAGTGTCAGCGTACGGGTTAGGATTAGGGGACGGGTGAGGGTCAGGCTTCGGGGAAGGGTTAGGGTTAGGGTTCGGGCTAGGGTTAGGGTTAGGGGACGGGGACGGTTTAGGGTCCAGGTGAGGGTACGACAACGCTTTAGGGGGAGCGTACGTGTGAGGGCGCGGGTTAGTGTCAGCGTACAGGTTAGGATTAGGGGACGGGTGAGAGTCAGGCTTCGGGGAAGGGTTAGGGTTAGGCTTCGGGCTAGGATTAGGGTTAGGGGACGGGGACGGTTTAGGGTCCAGGTGAGGGTACGACAACGCTTTAGGGGGAGCGTACGTGTGAGGGCGCGGGTTAGTGTCAGCGTACGGGTTAGGATTAGGGGACGGGTGAGGGTCAGGCTTCGGGGAAGGGTTAGGGTTAGGGTTCGGTCTAGGGTTAGGGTTAGGGGACGGGGACGGTTTAGGGTCCAGGTGAGGGTACGACAACGCTTTAGGGGGAGCGTACGTGTGAGGGCGCGGGTTAGTGTCAGCGTACGGGTTAGGATTAGGGGACGGGTGAGGGTCAGGCTTCGGGGAAGGGTTAGGGTTAGGGTTCGGGCTAGGGTTAGGGTTAGGGGACGGGGACGGTTTAGGGTCCAGGTGAGGGTACGACAACGCTTTAGGGGGAGCGTACGTGTGAGGGCGCGGGTTAGTGTCAGCGTACGGGTTAGGATTAGGGGACGGGTGAGGGTCAGGCTTCGGGGAAGGGTTAGGGTTAGGGTTCGGGCTAGGGTTAGGGTTAGGGGACGGGGACGGTTTAGGGTCCAGGTGAGGGTACGACAACGCTTTAGGGGGAGCGTACGTGTGAGGGCGCGGGTTAGTGTCAGCGTACGGGTTAGGATTAGGGGACGGGTGAGGGTCAGGCTTCGGGGAAGGGTTAGGGTTAGGGTTCGGGCTAGGGTTAGGGTTAGGGGACGGGGACGGTTTAGGGTCCAGGTGAGGGTACGACAACGCTTTAGGGGGAGCGTACGTGTGAGGGCGCGGGTTAGTGTCAGCGTACGGGTTAGGATTAGGGGACGGGTGAGGGTCAGGCTTCGGGGAAGGGTTACGGTTACGGTTCGGGCTAGGGTTAGGATTAGGGGACGGGGACGGTTTAGGGTCCAGGTGAGTGTACGACAACGCTCTAGGGGGAGCGTACGTGTGAGGGCGCGGGTTAGTGTCAGCGTACAGGTTAGGATTAGGGGACGGGTGAGAGTCAGGCTTCGGGGAAGGGTTAGGGTTAGGCTTCGGGCTAGGATTAGGGTTAGGGGACGGGGACGGTTTAGGGTCCAGGTGAGGGTAGGACAACGCTTTAGGGGGAGCGTACGTGTGAGGGCGCGGGTTAGTGTCAGCGTACGCGTTAGGATTAGGGGACGGGTGAGGGTCAGGCTTCTGGGAAGGGTTAGGGTTAGGGTTCGGTCTAGGGTTAGGGTTAGGGGACGGGGAAGGTTTAGGGTCCAGGTGAGGGTACGACAACGCTTTAGGGGGAGCGTACGTGTGAGGGCGCGGGTTAGTGTCAGCGTACGGGTTAGGATTAGGGGACGGGTGAGGGTCAGGCTTCGGGGAAGGGTTAGGGTTAGGGTTCGGGCTAGGGTTAGGGTTAGGGGACGGGGACGGTTTAGGGTCCAGGTGAGGGTACGACAACGCTTTAGGGGGAGCGTACGTGTGAGGGCGCGGGTTAGTGTCAGCGTACGGGTTAGGATTAGGGGACGGGTGAGGGTCAGGCTTCGGGAAAGGGTTAGGGTTAGGGTTCGGGCTAGGGTTAGGGTTAGGGGACGGGGACGGTTTAGGGTCCAGGTGAGGGTACGACAACGCTTTAGGGGGAGCGTACGTGTGAGGGCGCGGGTTAGTGTCAGCGTACGGGTTAGGATTAGGGGACGGGTGAGGGTCAGGCTTCGGGGAAGGGTTAGGGTTAGGGTTCGGGCTAGGGTTAGGGTTAGGGGACGGGGACGGTTTAGGGTCCAGGTGAGGGTACGACAACGCTTTAGGGGGAGCGTACGTGTGAGGGCGCGGGTTAGTGTCAGCGTACGGGTTAGGATTAGGGGACGGGTGAGGGTCAGGCTTCGGGGAAGGGTTAGGGTTAGGGTTCGGGCTAGGGTTAGGGTTAGGGGACGGGGACGGTTTAGGGTCCAGGTGAGGGTACGACAACGCTTTAGGGGGAGCGTACGTGTGAGGGCGCGGGTTAGTGTCAGCGTACGGGTTAGGATTAGGGGACGGGTGAGGGTCAGGCTTCGGGAAAGGGTTAGGGTTAGGGTTCGGGCTAGGGTTAGGGTTAGGGGACGGGGACGGTTTAGGGTCCAGGTGAGGGTACGACAACGCTTTAGGGGGAGCGTACGTGTGAGGGCGCGGGTTAGTGTCAGCGTACGGGTTAGGATTAGGGGAAGGGTGAGGGTCAGGCTTCGGGGAAGGGTTAGGGTTAGGTTTAGGGTTCGGGCTAGGGTTAGGGTTAGGGGACGGGGACGGTTTAGGGTCCAGGTGAGGGTACGACAACGCTTTAGGGGGAGCGTACGTGTGAGGGCGCGGGTTAGTGTCAGCGTACGGGTTAGGATTAGGGGACGGGTGAGGGTCAGGCTTCGGGGAAGGGTTAGGGTTAGGGTTCGGGCTAGGGTTAGGGTTAGGGGACGGGGACGGTTTAGGGTCCAGGTGAGGGTACGACAACGCTTTAGGGGGAGCGTACGTGTGAGGGCGCGGGTTAGTGTCAGCGTACGGGTTAGGATTAGGGGACGGGTGAGGGTCAGGCTTGGGGAAGGGTTAGGGTTAGGGTTCGGGCTAGGGTTAGGGTTAGGGGACGGGGACGGTTTAGGGTCCAGGTGAGGGTACGACAACGCTTTAGGGGGAGCGTACGTGTGAGGGCGCGGGTTAGTGTCAGCGTACGGGTTAGGATTAGGGGACGGGTGAGGGTCAGGCTTCGGGGAAGGGTTAGGGTTAGGGTTCGCTCTAGGGTTAGGGTTAGGGGACGGGGACGGTTTAGGGTCCAGGTGAGGGTACGACAACGCTTTAGGGGGAGCGTACGTGTGAGGGCGCGGGTTAGTGTCAGCGTACGGGTTAGGATTAGGGGACGGGTGAGGGTCAGGCTTCGGGGAAGGGTTAGGGTTAGGGTTCGGGCTAGGGTTAGGGTTAGGGGACGGGGACGGTTTAGGGTCCAGGTGAGGGTACGACAACGCTTTAGGGGGAGCGTACGTGTGAGGGCGCGGGTTAGTGTCAGCGTACGGGTTAGGATTAGGGGACGGGTGAGGGTCAGGCTTCGGGGAAGGGTTAGGGTTAGGGTTCGGGCTAGGGTTAGGGTTAGGGGACGGGGACGGTTTAGGGTCCAGGTGAGGGTACGACAACGCTTTAGGGGGAGCGTACGTGTGAGGGCGCGGGTTAGTGTCAGCGTACGGGTTAGGATTAGGGGACGGGTGAGGGTCAGGCTTCGGGGAAGGGTTAGGGTTAGGGTTCGGGCTAGGGTTAGGGTTAGGGGACGGGGACGGTTTAGGGTCCAGGTGAGGGTACGACAACGCTTTAGGGGGAGCGTACGTGTGAGGGCGCGGGTTAGTGTCAGCGTACGGGTTAGGATTAGGGGACGGGTGAGGGTCAGGCTTCGGGGAAGGGTTACGGTTACGGTTCGGGCTAGGGTTAGGATTAGGGGACGGGGACGGTTTAGGGTCCAGGTGAGGGTACGACAACGCTCTAGGGGGAGCGTACGTGTGAGGGCGCGGGTTAGTGTCAGCGTACGGGTTAGGATTAGGGGACGGCTGAGGGTCAGGCTTCGGGGAAGGGTTAGGGTTAGGCTTCGGGCTAGGGTTAGGGTTAGGGGACGGGGATGGTTTAGAGTCCAGGTGAGGGTACGACAACGCTTTAGGGGGAGCGTACGTGCGAGGGAGCGGGTTAGTGTCAGCGTACGGGTTAGGATTAGGGGACGGGTGAGGGTCAGGCTTCGGGGAAGGGTTAGGGTTAGGGTTCGGTCTAGGGTTAGGGTTAGGGAACGGGGACGGTTTAGGGTCCAGGTGAGGGTACGACAACGCTTTAGGGGGAGCGTACGTGTGAGGGCGCGGGTTAGTGTCAGCGTACGGGTTAGGATTAGGGGACGGGTGAGGGTCAGGCTTCGGGGAAGGGTTACGGTTACGGTTCGGGCTAGGGTTAGGATTAGGGGACGGGGACGGTTTAGGGTCCAGGTGAGGGTACGACAACGCTCTAGGGGGAGCGTACGTGTGAGGGCGCGGGTTAGTGTCAGCGTACGGGTTAGGATTAGGGGACGGCTGAGGGTCAGGCTTCGGGGAAGGGTTAGGGTTAGGCTTCGGGCTAGGGTTAGGGTTAGGGGACGGGGATGGTTTAGAGTCCAGGTGAGGGTACGACAACGCTTTAGGGGGAGCGTACGTGCGAGGGAGCGGGTTAGTGTCAGCGTACGGGTTAGGATTAGGGGACGGGTGAGGGTCAGGCTTCGGGGAAGGGTTAGTGTTAGGGTTCGGGCTAGGGTTAGGGTTAGGGGATGGGGACGGTTTAGGGTCCAGGTGAGGGTACGACAACGCTTTAGGGGGAGCGTACGTGTGAGGGCGCGGGTTAGTGTCAGCGTACGGGTTAGGATTAGGGGACGGGTGAGGGTCAGGCTTCGGGGAAGGGTTAGGGTTAGGGTTCGGGCTAGGGTTAGGGTTAGGGGACGGGGACGGTTTAGGGTCCAGGTGAGGGTAGGACAACGCTTTAGGGGGAGCGTACGTGTGAGGGCGCGGGTTAGTGTCAGCGTACGGGTTAGGATTAGGGGACGGGTGAGGGTCAGGCTTGGGGAAGGGTTAGGGTTAGGGTTCGGGCTAGGGTTAGGGTTAGGGGACGGGGACGGTTTAGGGTCCAGGTGAGGGTATGACAACGTTTTAGGGGGAGCGTACGTGTGAGGGCACGGGTTAGTGTCAGCGTACGGGTTAGGATTAGGGGACGGGTGAGGGTCAGGCTTCGGGAAAGGGTTAGGGTTAGGGTTCGGGCTAGGGTTAGGGTTAGGGGACGGGGACGGTTTAGGGTCCAGGTGAGGGTACGACAACGCTTTAGGGGGAGCGTACGTGTGAGGGCGCGGGTTAGTGTCAGCGTACGGGTTAGGATTAGGGGACGGGTGAGGGTCAGGCTTCGGGGAAGGGTTAGGGTTAGGGTTCGGGCTAGGGTTAGGGTTAGGGGACGGGGACGGTTTAGGGTCCAGGTGAGGGTACGACAATGCTTTAGGGGGAGCGTACGTGTGAGGGCGCGGGTTAGTGTCAGCGTACGGGTTAGGATTAGGGGACGGGTGAGTGTCAGGCTTCGGGGAAGGGTTAGGGTTAGGGTTCGGGCTACGGTTAGGGTTAGGGGACGGGGACGGTTTAGGGTCCAGGTGAGGGTAGGACCACGCTTTAGGGGGAGCGTACGTGTGAGGGCGCGGGTTAGTGTCAGCGTACGGGTTAGGATTAGGGGACGGGTGAGGGTCAGGCTTGGGGAAGGGTTAGGGTTAGGGTTCGGGCTAGGGTTAGGGTTAGGGGACGGGGACGGTTTAGGGTCCAGGTGAGGGTACGACAATGCTTTAGGGGGAGCGTACGTGTGAGGGCGCGGGTTAGTGTCAGCGTACGGATTAGGATTAGGGGACGGGTGAGGGTCAGGCTTCTGGGAAGGGTTAGGGTTAGGGTTCGGTCTAGGGTTAGGGTTAGGGAACGGGGACGGTTTAGGGTCCAGGTGAGGGTACGACAACGCTTTAGGGGGAGCGTACGTGTGAGGGCGCGGGTTAGTGTCAGCGTACGGGTTAGGATTAGGGGACGGGTGAGGGTCAGGCTTCGGGGAAGGGTTACGGTTACGGTTCGGGCTAGGGTTAGGATTAGGGGACGGGGACGGTTTAGGGTCCAGGTGAGGGTACGACAACGCTCTAGGGGGAGCGTACGTGTGAGGGCGCGGGTTAGTGTCAGCGTACGGGTTAGGATTAGGGGACGGCTGAGGGTCAGGCTTCGGGGAAGGGTTAGGGTTAGGCTTCGGGCTAGGGTTAGGGTTAGGGGACGGGGATGGTTTAGAGTCCAGGTGAGGGTACGACAACGCTTTAGGGGGAGCGTACGTGCGAGGGAGCGGGTTAGTGTCAGCGTACGGGTTAGGATTAGGGGACGGGTGAGGGTCAGGCTTCGGGGAAGGGTTAGTGTTAGGGTTCGGGCTAGGGTTAGGGTTAGGGGACGGGGACGGTTTAGGGTCCAGGTGAGGGTACGACAACGCTTTAGGGGGAGCGTACGTGTGAGGGCGCGGGTTAGTGTCAGCGTACGGGTTAGGATTAGGGGACGGGTGAGGGTCAGGCTTCGGGGAAGGGTTAGGGTTAGGGTTCGGGCTAGGGTTAGGGTTAGGGGACGGGGACTGTTTAGGGTCCAGGTGAGGGTACGACAACGCTTTAGGGGGAGCGTACGTGTGAGGGCGCGGGTTAGTGTCAGCGTACGGGTTAGGATTAGGGGACGGGTGAGGGTCAGGCTTCGGGGAAGGGTTAGGGTTAGGGTTCGGGCTAGGGTTAGGGTTAGGGGACGGGGACGGTTTAGGGTCCAGGTGAGGGTACGACAACGCTTTAGGGGGAGCGTACGTGTGAGGGCGCGGGTTAGTGTCAGCGTACAGGTTAGGATTAGGGGACGGGTGAGAGTCAGGCTTCGGGGAAGGGTTAGGGTTAGGCTTCGGGCTAGGATTAGGGTTAGGGGACGGGGACGGTTTAGGGTCCAGGTGAGGGTAGGACAACGCTTTAGGGGGAGCGTACGTGTGAGGGCGCGGGTTAGTGTCAGCGTACGCGTTAGGATTAGGGGACGGGTGAGGGTCAGGCTTCTGGGAAGGGTTAGGGTTAGGGTTCGGTCTAGGGTTAGGGTTAGGGGACGGGGAAGGTTTAGGGTCCAGGTGAGGGTACGACAACGCTTTAGGGGGAGCGTACGTGTGAGGGCGCGGGTTAGTGTCAGCGTACGGGTTAGGATTAGGGGACGGGTGAGGGTCAGGCTTCGGGGAAGGGTTAGGGTTAGGGTTCGGGCTAGGGTTAGGGTTAGGGGACGGGGACGGTTTAGGGTCCAGGTGAGGGTACGACAACGCTTTAGGGGGAGCGTACGTGTGAGGGCGCGGGTTAGTGTCAGCGTACGGGTTAGGATTAGGGGACGGGTGAGGGTCAGGCTTCGGGAAAGGGTTAGGGTTAGGGTTCGGGCTAGGGTTAGGGTTAGGGGACGGGGACGGTTTAGGGTCCAGGTGAGGGTACGACAACGCTTTAGGGGGAGCGTACGTGTGAGGGCGCGGGTTAGTGTCAGCGTACGGGTTAGGATTAGGGGACGGGTGAGGGTCAGGCTTCGGGGAAGGGTTAGGGTTAGGGTTCGGGCTAGGGTTAGGGTTAGGGGACGGGGACGGTTTAGGGTCCAGGTGAGGGTACGACAACGCTTTAGGGGGAGCGTACGTGTGAGGGCGCGGGTTAGTGTCAGCGTGCGGGTTAGGATTAGGGGACGGGTGAGGGTCAGGCTTCGGGGAAGGGTTAGGGTTAGGGTTCGGGCTAGGGTTAGGGTTAGGGGACGGGGACGGTTTAGGGTCCAGGTGAGGGTACGACAACGCTTTAGGGGGAGCGTACGTGTGAGGGCGCGGGTTAGTGTCAGCGTACGGGTTAGGATTAGGGGACGGGTGAGGGTCAGGCTTCGGGAAAGAGTTAGGGTTAGGGTTCGGGCTAGGGTTAGGGTTAGGGGACGGGGACGGTTTAGGGTCCAGGTGAGGGTACGACAACGCTTTAGGGGGAGCGTACGTGTGAGGGCGCGGGTTAGTGTCAGCGTACGGGTTAGGATTAGGGGACGGGTGAGGGTCAGGCTTCGGGGAAGGGTTAGGGTTAGGTTTAGGGTTCGGGCTAGGGTTAGGGTTAGGGGACGGGGACGGTTTAGGGTCCAGGTGAGGGTACGACAACGCTTTAGGGGGAGCGTACGTGTGAGGGCGCGGGTTAGTGTCAGCGTACGGGTTAGGATTAGGGGACGGGTGAGGGTCAGGCTTCGGGGAAGGGTTAGGGTTAGGGTTCGGGCTAGGGTTAGGGTTAGGGGACGGGGACGGTTTAGGGTCCAGGTGAGGGTACGACAACGCTTTAGGGGGAGCGTACGTGTGAGGGCGCGGGTTAGTGTCAGCGTACGGGTTAGGATTAGGGGACGGGTGAGGATCAGGCTTGGGGAAGGGTTAGGGTTAGGGTTCGGGCTAGGGTTAGGGTTAGGGGACGGGGACGGTTTAGGGTCCAGGTGAGGGTACGACAACGCTTTAGGGGGAGCGTACGTGTGAGGGCGCGGGTTAGTGTCAGCGTACGGGTTAGGATTAGGGGACGGGTGAGGGTCAGGCTTCGGGGAAGGGTTAGGGTTAGGGTTCGGTCTAGGGTTAGGGTTAGGGGACGGGGACGGTTTAGGGTCCAGGTGAGGGTACGACAACGCTTTAGGGGGAGCGTACGTGTGAGGGCGCGGGTTAGTGTCAGCGTACGGGTTAGGATTAGGGGACGGGTGAGGGTCAGGCTTCGGGGAAGGGTTAGGGTTAGGGTTCGGGCTAGGGTTAGGGTTAGGGGACGGGGACGGTTTAGGGTCCAGGTGAGGGTACGACAACGCTTTAGGGGGAGCGTACGTGTGAGGGCGCGGGTTAGTGTCAGCGTACGGGTTAGGATTAGGGGACGGGTGAGGGTCAGGCTTCGGGGAAGGGTTAGGGTTAGGGTTCGGGCTAGGGTTAGGGTTAGGGGACGGGGACGGTTTAGGGTCCAGGTGAGGGTACGACAACGCTTTAGGGGGAGCGTACGTGTGAGGGCGCGGGTTAGTGTCAGCGTACGGGTTAGGATTAGGGGACGGGTGAGGGTCAGGCTTGGGGAAGGGTTAGGGTTAGGGTTCGGGCTAGGGTTAGGGTTAGGGGACGGGGACGGTTTAGGGTCCAGGTGAGGGTACGACAACGCTTTAGGGGGAGCGTACGTGTGAGGGCGCGGGTTAGTGTCAGCGTACGGGTTAGGATTAGGGGACGGGTGAGTGTCAGGCTTCGGGGAAGGGTTAGGGTTAGGGTTCGGGCTAGGGTTAGGGTTAGGGGACGCGGACGGTTTAGGGTCCAGGTGAGGGTACGACAACGCTTTAGGGGGAGCGTACGTGTGAGGGCGCGGGTTAGTGTCAGCGTACGGGTTAGGATTAGGGGACGGGTGAGGGTCAGGCTTCGGGGAAGGGTTAGGGTTAGGGTTCGGTCTAGGGTTATGATTAGGGGACGGGGACGGTTTAGGGTCCAGGTGAGGGTACGACAACGCTTTAGGGGGAGCGTACGTGTGAGGGCGCGGGTTAGTGTCAGCGTACGGGTTAGGATTAGGGGACGGGTGAGGGTCAGGCTTCGGGGAAGTGTTAGGGTTAGGGTTCGGTCTAGGGTTAGGGTTAGGGGACGGGGAAGGTTTAGGGTCCAGTTGAGGGTACGACAACGCTTTAGGGGGAGCGTACGTGTGAGGGCGCGGGTTAGTGTCAGCGTACGGGTTAGGATTAGGGGACGGGTGAGGGTCAGGCTTCGGGGAAGGGTTAGGGTTAGGGTTCGGGCTAGGGTTAGGGTTAGGGGACGGGGACGGTTTAGGGTCCAGGTGAGGGTACGACAACGCTTTAGGGGGAGCGTACGTGTGAGGGCGCGGGTTAGTGTCAGCGTACGGGTTAGGATTAGGGGACGGGTGAGTGTCAGGCTTCGGGGAAGGGTTAGGGTTAGGGTTCGGGCTAGGGTTAGGGTTAGGGGACGGGGACGGTTTAGGGTCCAGGTGAGGGTAGGACAACGCTTTAGGGGGAGCGTACGTGTGAGGGCGCGGGTTAGTGTCAGCGTACGTGTTAGGATTAGGGGACGGGTGAGGGTCAGGCTTCGGGGAAGGGTTAGGGTTAGGGTTCGAGCTAGGGTTAGGGTTAGGGGACGGGGACGGTTTAGGGTCCAGGTGAGGGTACGACAACGCTTTAGGGGGAGCATACGTGTGAGGGCGCGGGTTAGTGTCAGCGTACGGGTTAGGATTAGGGGACGGGTGAGGGTCAGGCTTCGGGGAAGGGTTAGGGTTAGGGTTCGGGCTAGGTTTAGGGTTAGGGGACGGGGACGGTTTAGGGTCCAGGTGAGGGTAGGACAACGCTTTAGGGGGAGCGTACGTGTGAGGGCGCGGGTTAGTGTCAGCGTACGGGTTAGGATTAGGGGACGGGTGAGGGTCAGGCTTCGGGGAAGGGTTAGGGTTAGGGTTCGGGCTAGGGTTAGGGTTAGGGGACGGGGACGGTTTAGGGTCCAGGTGAGGGTACGACAACGCTTTAGGGGGAGCGTACGTGTGAGGGCGCGGGTTAGTGTCAGCGTACGGGTTAGGAGTAGGGGATGGGTGAGGGTCAGGCTTCGGGGAAGGGTTAGGGTTAGGGTTCGGGCTAGGGTTAGGGTTAGGGGACGGGGACGGTTTAGGGTCCAGGTGAGGGTACGACAACGCTTTAGGGGGAGCGTACGTGTGAGGGCGCGGGTTAGTGTCAGCGTACGGGTTAGGAGTAGGGGACGGGTGAGGGTCAGGCTTCGGGGAAGGGTTAGGGTTAGGGTTCGGGCTAGGGTTAGGGTTAGGGGACGGGGACGGTTTAGGGTCCAGGTGAGGGTACGACAACGCTTTAGGGGGAGCGTACGTGTGAGGGAGCGGGTTAGTGTCAGCGTACGGGTTAGGATTAGGGGACGGGTGAGGGTCAGGCTTCGGGGAAGGGTTAGGGTTAGGGTTCGGGCTAGGGTTAGGGTTAGGGGACGGGGACGCTTTAGGGTCCAGGTGAGGGTACGACAACGCTTTAGGGGGAGCGTACGTGTGAGGGCGCGGGTTAGTGTCAGCGTACGGGTTAGGATTAGGGGTCGGGTGAGTGTCAGGCTTCGGGGAAGGGTTAGGGTTAGGGTTCGGGCTACGGTTAGGGTTAGGGGACGGGGACGGTTTAGGGTCCAGGTGAGGGTAGGACAACGCTTTAGCGGGAGCGTACGTGTGAGGGCGCGGGTTAGTGTCAGCGTACGGGTTAGGATTAGGGGACGGGTGAGGGTCAGGCTTGGGGAAGGGTTAGGGTTAGGGTTCGGGCTAGGGTTAGGGTTAGGAAACGGGGACGGTTTAGGGTCCAGGTGAGGGTACGACAACGCTTTAGGGGGAGCGTACGTGTGAGGGCGCGGGTTAGTGTCAGCGTACGGGTTAGGATTAGGGGACGGGTGAGGGTCAGGCTTCGGGGAAGGGTTAGGGTTAGGGTTCGGGCTAGGGTTAGGGTTAGGGGACGGGGACGGTTTAGGGTCCAGGTGAGGGTACGACAACGCTTTAGGGGGAGCGTACGTGTGAGGGCGCAGCTTAGTGTCAGCGTACGTGTTAGGATTAGGGGACGGGTGAGGGTCAGGCTTCGGGGAAGGGTTAGGGTTAGGGTTCGGGCTAGGGTTAGGGTTAGGGGACGGGGACGGTTTAGGGTCCAGGTGAGGGTACGACAACGCTTTAGGGGGAGCGTACGTGTGAGGGCGCGGGTTAGTGTCAGCGTACGGGTTAGGATTAGGGGAAGGGTGAGGGTCAGGCTTCGAGGAAGGGTTAGGGTTAGGGTTCGGGCTAGGGTTAGGGTTAGGGCACGGGGACGGTTTAGGGTCCAGGTGAGGGTACGACAACGCTTTAGGGGGAGCGTACGTGTGAGGGCGCGGGTTAGTGTCAGCGTACGGGTTAGGATTATGGGACGGGTGAGGGTCAGGCTTCGGGGAAGGGTTAGGGTTAGGGTTCGGGCTAGGGTTAGGGTTAGGGGACGGGGACGGTTTAGGGTCCAGGTGAGGGTACGACAACGCTTTAGGGGGAGCGTACGTGTGAGGGCGCGGGTTAGTGTCAGCGTACGGGTTAGGATTAGGGGACGGGTGAGTGTCAGGCTTCGGGGAAGGGTTAGGGTTAGGGTTCGGGCTACGGTTAGGGTTAGGGGACGGGGACGGTTTAGGGTCCAGGTGAGGGTAGGACAACGCTTTAGGGGGAGCGTACGTGTGAGGGCGCGGGTTAGTGTCAGCGTACGGGTTAGGATTAGGGGACGGGTGAGGGTCAGGCTTCGGGGAAGGGTTAGGGTTAGGGTTCGAGCTAGGGTTAGGGTTAGGGGACGGGGACGGTTTAGGGTCCAGGTGAGGGTACGACAACGCTTTAGGGGGAGCATACGTGTGAGGGCGCGGGTTAGTGTCAGCGTACGGGTTAGGATTAGGGGACGGGTGAGGGTCAGGCTTCGGGGAAGGGTTAGGGTTAGGGTTCGGGCTAGGTTTAGGGTTAGGGGACGGGGACGGTTTAGGGTCCAGGTGAGGGTAGGACAACGCTTTAGGGGGAGCGTACGTGTGAGGGCGCGGGTTAGTGTCAGCGTACGGGTTAGGATTAGGGGACGGGTGAGGGTCAGGCTTCGGGGAAGGGTTAGGGTTAGGGTTCGGGCTAGGGTTAGGGTTAGGGGACGGGGACGGTTTAGGGTCCAGGTGAGGGTACGACAACGCTTTAGGGGGAGCGTACGTGTGAGGGCGCGGGTTAGTGTCAGCGTACGGGTTAGGAGTAGGGGACGGGTGAGGGTCAGGCTTCGGGGAAGGGTTAGGGTTAGGGTTCGGGCTAGGGTTAGGGTTAGGGGACGGGGACGGTTTAGGGTCCAGGTGAGGGTACGACAACGCTTTAGGGGGAGCGTACGTGTGAGGGCGCGGGTTAGTGTCAGCGTACGGGTTAGGAGTAGGGGACGGGTGAGGGTCAGGCTTCGGGGAAGGGTTAGGGTTAGGGTTCGGGCTAGGGTTAGGGTTAGGGGACGGGGACGGTTTAGGGTCCAGGTGAGGGTACGACAACGCTTTAGGGGGAGCGTACGTGTGAGGGAGCGGGTTAGTGTCAGCGTACGGGTTAGGATTAGGGGACGGGTGAGGGTCAGGCTTCGGGGAAGGGTTAGGGTTAGGGTTCGGGCTAGGGTTAGGGTTAGGGGACGGGGACGCTTTAGGGTCCAGGTGAGGGTACGACAACGCTTTAGGGGGAGCGTACGTGTGAGGGCGCGGGTTAGTGTCAGCGTACGGGTTAGGATTAGGGGTCGGGTGAGTGTCAGGCTTCGGGGAAGGGTTAGGGTTAGGGTTCGGGCTACGGTTAGGGTTAGGGGACGGGGACGGTTTAGGGTCCAGGTGAGGGTAGGACAACGCTTTAGCGGGAGCGTACGTGTGAGGGCGCGGGTTAGTGTCAGCGTACGGGTTAGGATTAGGGGACGGGTGAGGGTCAGGCTTGGGGAAGGGTTAGGATTAGGGTTCGGGCTAGGGTTAGGGTTAGGAAACGGGGACGGTTTAGGGTCCAGGTGAGGGTACGACAACGCTTTAGGGGGAGCGTACGTGTGAGGGCGCGGGTTAGTGTCAGCGTACGGGTTAGGATTAGGGGACGGGTGAGGGTCAGGCTTCGGGGAAGTGTTAGGGTTAGGGTTCGGTCTAGGGTTAGGGTTAGGGGACGGGGAAGGTTTAGGGTCCAGGTGAGGGTACGACAACGCTTTAGGGGGAGCGTACGTGTGAGGGCGCGGGTTAGTGTCAGCGTACGGGTTAGGATTAGGGGACGGGTGAGGGTCAGGCTTCGGGGAAGGGTTACGGTTACGGTTCGGGCTAGGGTTAGGGTTAGGGGACGGGGACGGTTTAGGGTCCAGGTGAGGGTACGACAACGCTTTAGGGGGAGCGTACATGTGAGGGCGCGGGTTAGTGTCAGCGTACGGGTTAGGATTAGGGGACGGGTGAGGGTCAGGCTTCGGGGAAGGGTTAGGGTTAGGGTTCGGGCTAGGGTTAGGGTTAGGGGACGGGGACGGTTTAGGGTCCAGGTGAGGGTACGACAACGCTTTAGGGGGAGCGTACGTGTGAGGGCGCAGCTTAGTGTCAGCGTACGTGTTAGGATTAGGGGACGGGTGAGGGTCAGGCTTCGGGGAAGGGTTAGGGTTAGGGTTCGGGCTAGGGTTAGGGTTAGGGGACGGGGACGGTTTAGGGTCCAGGTGAGGGTACGACAACGCTTTAGGGGGAGCGTACGTGTGAGGGCGCGGGTTAGTGTCAGCGTACGGGTTAGGATTAGGGGAAGGGTGAGGGTCAGGCTTCGAGGAAGGGTTAGGGTTAGGGTTCGGGCTAGGGTTAGGGTTAGGGCACGGGGACGGTTTAGG
Source organism: Globicephala melas (assembly GCF_963455315.2). Lineage (NCBI taxonomy): Eukaryota > Metazoa > Chordata > Mammalia > Artiodactyla > Delphinidae > Globicephala > Globicephala melas. The sequence goes on from NW_027207406.1 coordinate 296,340, forward strand.
GTCCAGGTGAGGGTACGACAACGCTTTAGGGGGAGCGTACGTGTGAGGGCGCGGGTTAGTGTCAGCGTACGGGTTAGGATTATGGGACGGGTGAGGGTCAGGCTTCGGGGAAGGGTTAGGGTTAGGGTTCGGGCTAGGGTTAGGGTTAGGGGACGGGGACGGTTTAGGGTCCAGGTGAGGGTACGACAACGCTTTAGGGGGAGCGTACGTGTGAGGGCGCGGGTTAGTGTCAGCGTACGGGTTAGGATTAGGGGACGGGTGAGGGTCAGGCTTCGGGGAAGGGTTAGGGTTAGGGTTCGGGCTAGGGTTAGGGTTAGGGGACGGGGACGGTTTAGGGTCCAGGTGAGGGTACGACAACGCTTTAGGGGGAGCGTACGTGTGAGGGCGCGGGTTAGTGTCAGCGTACGGGTTAGGATTAGGGGAAGGGTGAGGGTCAGGCTTCGAGGAAGGGTTAGGGTTAGGGTTCGGGCTAGGGTTAGGGTTAGGGGACGGGGACGGTTTAGGGTCCAGGTGAGGGTACGACAACGCTTTAGGGGGAGCGTACGTGTGAGGGCGCGGGTTAGTGTCAGCGTACGGGTTAGGATTATGGGACGGGTGAGGGTCAGGCTTCGGGGAAGGGTTAGGGTTAGGGTTCGGGCTAGGGTTAGGGTTAGGGGACGGGGACGGTTTAGGGTCCAGGTGAGGGTACGACAACGCTTTAGGGGGAGCGTACGTGTGAGGGCGCGGGTTAGTGTCAGCGTACGGGTTAGGATTAGGGGACGGGTGAGGGTCAGGCTTCGGGGAAGGGTTAGGGTTAGGGTTCGGGCTAGGGTTAGGGTTAGGGGACGCGGACGGTTTAGGGTCCAGGTGAGGGTACGACAACGCTTTAGGGGGAGCGTACGTGTGAGGGCGCGGGTTAGTGTCATTGTACGGGTTAGGATTAGGGGACGGGTGAGGGTCAGGCTTCGGGGAAGGGTTAGGGTTAGGGTTCGGGCTAGGGTTAGGGTTAGGGGACGGGGACGGTTTAGGGTCCAGGTGAGGGTACGACAACGCTTTAGGGGGAGCGTACGTGTGAGGGCGCGGGTTAGTGTCAGCGTACGGGTTAGGATTAGGGGACGGGTGAGGGTCAGGCTTCGGGGAAGTGTTAGGGTTAGGGTTCGGGCTAGGGTTAGGGTTAGGGGACGGGGACGGTTTAGGGTCCAGGTGAGGGTACGACAACGCTTTAGGGGGAGCGTACGTGTGAGGGCGCGGGTTAGTGTCAGCGTACGGGTTAGGATTAGGGGACGGGTGAGGGTCAGGCTTCGGGGAAGGGTTAGCGTTAGGGTTCGGTCTAGGGTTAGGGTTAGGGGACGGGGAAGGTTTAGGGTCCAGGTGAGGGTACGACAACGCTTTAGGGGGAGCGTACGTGTGAGGGCGCGGGTTAGTGTCATCGTACGGGTTAGGATTAGGGGACGGGTGAGGGTCAGGCTTCGGGGAAGGGTTAGGGTTAGGGTTCGGGCTAGGGTTAGGGTTAGGGGACGGGGACGGTTTAGGGTCCAGGTGAGGGTACGACAACGCTTTAGGGGGAGCGTACGTGTGAGGGCGCGGGTTAGTGTCAGCGTACGGGTTAGGATTAGGGGACGGGTGAGGGTCAGGCTTCGGGGAAGGGTTAGGGTTAGGGTTCGGGCTAGGGTTAGGGTTAGGGGACGGGGACGGTTTAGGGTCCAGGTGAGGGTACGACAACGCTTTAGGGGGAGCGTACGTGTGAGGGCGCGGGTTAGTGTCAGCGTACGGGTTAGGATTAGGGGACGGGTGAGGGTCAGGCTTCGGGGAAGGGTTAGGGTTAGGGTTCGGGCTAGGGTTAGGGTTAGGGGACGGGGACGGTTTAGGGTCCAGGTGAGGGTACGACAACGCTTTAGGGGGAGCGTACGTGTGAGGGCGCGGGTTAGTGTCAGCGTACGGGTTAGGATTAGGGGACGGGTGAGGGTCAGGCTTCGGGGAAGGGTTAGGGTTAGGGTTCGGGCTAGGGTTAGCGTTAGGGGACGGGGACGGTTTAGGGTCCAGGTGAGGGTACGACAACGCTTTAGGGGGAGCGTACGTGTGAGGGCGCGGGTTAGTGTCAGCGTACGGGTTAGGATTAGGGGACGGGTGAGGGTCAGGCTTCGGGGAAGGGTTAGGGTTAGGGTTCGGGCTAGGGTTAGGTTTAGGGGACGGGGACGGTTTAGGGTCCATGTGAGTGTAGGACAACGCTTTAGGGGGAGCGTACGTGTGAGGGCGCGGGTTAGTGTCAGCGTACGGGTTAGGATTAGGGGACGGGTGAGGGTCAGGCTTGGGGAAGGGTTAGGGTTAGGGTTCGGGCTAGGGTTAGGGTTAGGGGACGGGGACGGTTTAGGGTCCAGGTGAGGGTACGACAACGCTTTAGGGGGAGCGTACGTGTGAGGTCGCGGGTTAGTGTCAGCGTACGGGTTAGGATTAGGGGACGGGTGAGGGTCAGGCTTCGGTGAAGGGTTAGGGTTAGGGTTCGGGCTAGGGTTAGGGTTAGGGGACGGGGAAGGTTTAGGGTCCAGGTGAGGGTACGACAACGCTTTAGGGGGAGCGTACGTGTGAGGGCGCGGGTTAGTGTCAGCGTACGGGTTAGGATTAGGGGACGGGTGAGGGTCAGGCTTCGGGGAAGTGTTAGGGTTAGGGTTCGGGCTAGGGTTAGGGTTAGGGGACGGGGACGGTTTAGGGTCCAGGTGAGGGTACGACAACGCTTTAGGGGGAGCGTACGTGTGAGGGCACGGGTTAGTGTCAGCGTACGGGTTAGGATTAGGGGACGGGTGAGGGTCAGGCTTCGGGGAAGGGTTAGGGTTAGGGTTCGGGCTAGGGTTAGGGTTAGGGGACGGGGACGGTTTAGGGTCCAGGTAAGGGTACGACAACGCTTTAGGGGGAGCGTACGTGTGAGGGCGCGGGTTAGTGTCAGCGTACGGGTTAGGATTAGGGGACGGGTGAGGGTCAGGCTTCGGGGAAGGGTTAGGGTTAGGGTTCGGGCTAGGGTTAGGGTTAGGGGACGGGGACGGTTTAGGGACCAGGTGAGGGTACGACAACGCTTTAGGGGGAGCGTACGTGTGAGGGCGCGGGTTAGTGTCAGCGTACGGGTTAGGATTAGGGGACGGGTGAGTGTCAGGCTTCGGGGAAGGGTTAGGGTTAGGGTTCGGGCTACGGTTAGGGTTAGGGGACGGGGACGGTTTAGGGTCCAGGTGAGGGTAGGACAACGCTTTAGGGGGAGCGTACGTGTGAGGGCGCGGGTTAGTGTCAGCGTACGGGTTAGGATTAGGGGACGGGTGAGGGTCAGGCTTCGGGGAAGGGTTAGGGTTAGGGTTCGGGCTAGGGTTAGGGTTAGGGGACGGGGACGGTTTAGGGTCCAGGTGAGGGTACGACAACGCTTTAGGGGGAGCATACGTGTGAGGGCGCGGGTTAGTGTCAGCGTACGGGTTAGGATTAGGGGACGGGTGAGGGTCAGGCTTCGGGGAAGGGTTAGGGTTAGGGTTCGGGCTAGGTTTAGGGTTAGGGGACGGGGACGGTTTAGGGTCCAGGTGAGGGTAGGACAACGCTTTAGGGGGAGCGTACGTGTGAGGGCGCGGGTTAGTGTCAGCGTACGGGTTAGGATTAGGGGACGGGTGAGGGTCAGGCTTCGGGGAAGGGTTACGGTTACGGTTCGGGC